>NW_028270152.1:116773148-117092934 GCF_037043375.1 Chiloscyllium plagiosum | reverse complement strand
AATTAGCAACACTCAGTGTAATGAGTCAACCTATTGAAGACACTGGCAGTGGTGCTTAGTGTCAAGTAGAACTTCATGAATGCGTGTCATGAATTGTCTGTCCTGTAGAATGTTCCCTGGTCTCACTACGTGCAACATTGTTTGACCATATTTGTATTGTACATGAGGGGGTATTGGGTACAATGTTCTGGTGAGTTGTTGTCTAAAGGTGGCTTTCGGTTGAGATTCTCTCATAAATCCGAGTCGTCAAAGGCTGTCCGTTCCGAGACATTTTTGCTTGATGTGTTGGGTCTGGACATGCCCTCCTAACGTTGTTTGTCTGCAAGGAATTTGCGGGAATATCTATTGTTGCAAAGCATTTCTGGAGGATCCAGTAAACACCACAATCAGTTGTACAGAGTGGCAATGCACAGACATGACGAGGTCAACAAATTCGACCAGAACAACACAACAATAATTGGACAATAGTGGGCAGCCAGTGATTTTCTAGAATGACGAGACTCATCCAATGAATCCATTAAAGAACATGTTGACCTGGACATAACATACCAGGACCTGCAATGAACGACAAGAAGCAGCAACTGAAATCAGTGGGAAGGAAATCACACCAATTCGAAACGCTACAGGACAGCAGAGCTTCATAAGAGTCTCATCAGCCTTGAGGATGTCACCGAGAAAGGGCAAGAAACTGCTGCAAACCAACTTCCCAACACGATCGAACATCCACACACCATCTGCAAACTTCACTGGAACTACAAATCTTTACACAAACCTTGAAACCCTGAAACAGTCAGGGCCGCCCCAGCGGGAAAATGAACCCTTGCATCCCACATGACAGCTGAGGATACTAAACGCCATACTCCAGTGGACGTCAGAGCGAACTGCTCTTGTAAGCGTCTTGTGCGTGCTCTTGTCAAAATAACTGTTTGATTATCCTCATCCAATTTTTCATCGTTTGACGTTGTGTGATTTTAGCATTACAAATTTACATCTGAATATCTCTGAATTTTCTGAGAATTTCTGCCGATCCAACACTTAGAGACAGTGAGTTCCAGATTCCAACCACTCGTTGTCTAATAACGTTTTTTTTATGTGCAACTACACAAACCTTTTTACTCTTATCTTAAATCTATGGCTCCTTGGTGATTGATTCCTCCATCAAATGTTTCGTTAAGTGTGCATTATCCATACTGCTCATCATTTCATACATCTCAATACTGTCTCATCTCAATTTCCCCTGCTTTCAGAAAAACAACGCCAGTCTGTCTAAACTCTTTAATAGTTGATTGTCTTCAATCCAGATAATATATTGGCAAATCACTTCTGCATCGTTTCCACAGTTGTCATATCACTGCTATAATGTGAATTGCAAAATTATACAAAATACTCTAGAGAGGGACAAATGATGACTTGAAATAAAAGTGGGGAGACCAGAGATATTGGTCTTTTCCAATAAAGTCATCCCCTCAATACTGTTCTGTGCACTTTTCACGAACCCAATGCTCCAATGATCTCTGATCCATGCAAATAAAACACTATACGTGAGGATTCAAAACCCAACCACATTGTCTGATAGCATTAAGTGGCTTAATGGTCCTGATGGTAATATTGGCTCACGTTCACTTAACAAGTGTGACAGCTACAGCACAGACTTAACGGTTTCAATGTGAAAGTGAATGTTATTTTTTTTCAATGCCCCAGTGACATGGGAGGAGGGATGGAAAGGGGGGAATAGTGATTATTAAAGGGAGAAAAATCTCCGAGATTGGGTGCTGAGACTGGCGGCTTGAAGCATTTAAACCAACACCTGAGTGAATTTTCATCTTAAAATTGATTGTGTCCTTTCTGCGTTTGTTTTGCACAGATTATGTGGAGTAACATAGAACAAATGCTCATTACAGATACTCGGATTTGAATGGAGGTTGCTTGACCACAACGCAGAGGTCGAACCACTATTCGATTACATGAAAAAGCACAATACAAAAAGCCTTTAATGCAATGGCAGAGATAGTCGAGGAACCGCATCACATGCACAACAGGAAAGCCCAATGAGACTGGATTGAATCGTCACCTTCGATGTCCCCGGTGGCTGTGGAGATTCCATCATTGAGAATGTTGAAAACTGAATTCGATAGATTTCAATAAAAGATTAAATGTACAGTCGAGAGTTCACAAATATTGTTGAAATATCGGTTTCAATAAACATGAAGTTTCACATCGTAACTTAGGGCGGCACGGTGGCACAGTGGTTAGCACTGCTGCCTCACAGCGCCAGAGACCCGGGTTCAATTCCCGCCGCAGGCGACTGACTGTGTGGAGTTTGCACGTTCTCCCTGTGTCTGCGTGGGTTTCCTCCGGGTGCTCCGGTTTCCTCCCACAGTCCAAAGATGTGCAGGATCAGGTGAATTGGCCATACTAAATTGCCCGTCGTGTTAGGTAAGGGGTAAATGTAGGGGTATGGGTGGGTTTCGCTTCGGCGGGTCGGTGTGGACTTGTAGGGCCGAAGGGCCTGTTTCCACACTGTAATCTAATCTAATCTGTAATCTAATCTAATCTAATTTACCAGTGCCGTTAGACAAGGAAGAAACTGTTGTGGTTCTGTTCGCCGAGCTGGAAGGTTTTGTTGCAAACGTTTCGTCCCCTGGCTAGGCGACATCATCAGTGCTTGGGAGCCTCCTGCGAAGCGCTTCTTTGATGTTTTCTCCGTGTTTGTAGTGGTCTGTCCCTGCCGCTTCCGGTTGTCAGTTTCAGCTGTCCGCTGTAGTGGTTGGTATATTAGGTCCAGGTCGATGTGTTTGTTGATGAAAGGAAGAAACTATTATTGCACACTCACATCACTCCGGTTCCCAGGTCTGGACTCAGTGAAACTGTATACGCAGTGGCGAAGATCCGATTGGAAATTGAGAGTGGGATGAACGAGTGGATATCTACTTTATCTGCCAGTGACAAACTCCATGAGCATGCAGTCCTACTGTGAAGGTAGAGAGGCGCGTGAAACACCGAGGCTGGGAGCTCCAAACTCGCTCGGTGAAACTTCTGTTGACATGGCGCAGAGGGCATTGGGTCGTGGGAAAAGATCCTGAGCTTTTTAATCTGAATTGAAGTGATTAGACTAGATTCCCTGCACGATGAAAACAGGCCCTTTGGACCAACATGTTCACTACAACCCTCCGAAGATCAACCCATCCCAACTCTATGTTTACCCCTGCCTAATGCACCTAACATTATGGACAATTTAGCATGGCCAATTCACGTGATGTGCATATCTTTTAGATTGTGGGGGTACCGGAGTACACGGAGGAAACACATACAGACCACAGGGAGGACGTGTAAACTCCACACAGACAGTCGCCCAAGGCTGGAATCGGACCTGGGACCCGGGTGCTATGAGGCAGCCGTGTGAACCAATGAGCCAACGTGCCATACATTTGCTCACTGAATTGGCGCCCGCAGCCCCCTACAGCAACTATCTCCAAAGAATCACCACCCTCTGACTGAAGATATTCCTCCACGTCTCATTTCCAAATTGTTATCGCTTCACTTTGTCTCTGTGCCCTCGGGTTCTAGTGTGTCATAGTGGGTGAAACATCTTTGCCTCATTGGCTCTGCACAGGCCTCTCAGCACTCTGTAAATTTCAAATAAACTGAGTCATTGACTCAGACATCATTGAAACAGACCGCTGTTCCAAACAGTCCATGCTATCATTTACCGAAACTAACGTAGTACCAACTGCATGTATTGGGCCCATATCTCTCTTAACATGTCCTATTCATGCACTTATCTAAGTGTCTTTTAAATGTTGTAACTTTATCCACATTCCTACTTCCTCTAGAACTTTGCACAGGAAACATACCGTGTAAAGTAAAACAAAGTGAACCTCATGTCCTTTTTTCACTTTTGTCCTCACACCTTAAAAATACGCCCACTAGTCCTGAAATACCCCAAAGAAGGAAAGCACCGTTGCAGTTGAGCTAATCTGTACCCTTCAGGATTAAAAAAAAAACATTTATCCGGTAAACGTCAACCTCCTGTGCACCTTCGAAAGAAGTCCCAGCCTATCCAGCCTCCCCTTACAGCTCAATCCCTTCATTCTTAGCAACATACTGGTAAATCTCTTCTTAACTCTGTCCATCTTAATATTCTTCTTTGTCTGAAACCTGAACATAGACCCAATACTACAGAAGATGCCTCGCCAACATCCTGTACAACCTCAGGATAACGTCCCAACTTCAACACTGAGCAACGCATGAAAGCGTTCTAACAGCATTTTAACGAAGCTGACGATATGTGACACGACTTCCAAAGTCCATTCCGTGACCTATTCACGTGTCTATTGCGCAGGACTATTCAAAGCAGTACTTGTAATTGTACAAGTGCTAAATCCCTTTATAACTCAAACTGCAGTACGTTACATTTATTCAAGATAATTTCTCTTTACCATTCACTTAATCATATACCCGAATGATCAATGTCTCTTTTAATCTTCTATGACCTCAGATAACCTTCTTCTCTGTCGACTGTACCACCATGGAGAGTTGTAGCGTCCTTCAGCACAGAAATAGGTCGTTTGGTGCAAACTGGTACATACTGATCAAAATGCCGGTCCACAGTAACCGCATTTCTCTGCACTTGGACCATATCATTCTAATCCTTTGCTATCCATGTATTTGTCCAAAAACCTTTTCACATTTTCTTCGTGTATACACAAAGACTTATGCTGTCATCTCATGAAATACATGTCGCTCATGTTATTGTCAACCACAAACTGATGATCCCTGCCTTCCTTATTATCATCTAAAACATTCACATCAGTCACAAACAAAGGAGCCATCACTGATCCCTGTGGAACACTGCTGGTCACAAGCCTCCAGTCTGATAAACAACACACCAAAACCTCACCCTTTCTCTTGTTGTTAATTGAGTTTTGTATCCAATTTGCAAACTCACTGTGAACCACATCTGATCGAACTTTACTCGTTAGTCTTCCACGTTGAATCTAGTTAAACGCTTTCCTAAAGCCTAAGTAAGCAAAGATATTTGTTCTTGCCTCATCAATCCTCTTGCCTACTTGATCAAAACCTCACAAATTTGTGAGACCCAATTTCCACCTCACTAAACCATGCTGATGATCCCCTATTTTTCCTGGACTCTGAAAATGCTATCTTCCAAAACCACTTCAAAAAACTTGCGAACCACCAATTTCAAACTCACAAGCCTGGAGATTCCAGTCTTTTCCCTGTATCCATTCTTCAACAAGGTTCGTCAATGTCAGTCATTTTAATACACACCCATATTTAGAGATGACACAATTATTTCAGCAAGGAGTCTTGCAATTTCCGCGCTTACCTCCCATAATGCTTTGGGATTCAGTACAAACCTCGATGCTAATTGAAACTAGCAACACATAAAAATATTTACCCCGTGCTGAAATCTGTCAAAATTCGATAGTGAAAACGTTTCGCAAAGGTCACGATTTAAAGGGAAAATATCAACTTTTTTCTTTATGTCTAACAGAGAATGAAAACTAACAACTATTTACAACTAGTTTTTCTTAAAACCGTCTTTTACCTTCCACTCCGCAATAATATTCCGATTCTAAAAAGATTCCCAATAATGATTTAAAATGTAATCATGGTTCAAAACCACTCAGCTTTTTCAAGTCTCATTTTGTGGATTTTTCTGTGAAGATTCTCTCCAGGTTTTCCTCGATGTTCTGCCATGCAAACACATTTCCAGGAAGGTACATTTGTAGTATCTCTTGAGCTGGTCGTCCCTGACGCAGTCCTAGCTGTTGAAAATGTCCTGATTTGTTCCCCAAAACATCGGATTATTTCATTGGCTTTAATATTATCAAAACGTGAAGTTCACACGTGATTTTGATTTCGGATCTTGATTCATAATTTAAGCTGATGGCAATCCCGCTCTGCTGGCTGTTTCGAACCTGTTCTGACCAAGGGAACAATGTGATATTTGTTCGAAACAGCCAGCAGAGCTGGATTGCCATTGGCTAAAATTATGACACAAAATAGATATGGTTGCAAGTAATGAGGGCGGCACAGCAACATTATGAACGGACAGAATCAGGATAAACAAGTGGACAAAAACGTAGCAGCATATAACATGCAAAAAAAAGAGGTTGATGCGTTTTGGCAGATATAAATGTTAAGTGGGGAAATACACTGCACAAAGCATCAGCATATGGAACACTTCCCTTCCTTGTACATAAAGTATGAAAAGTTAGCATCCAGTTTCAGCAGGTAATCGGGAAGTCAATTAATTTTCTTTCACTTTATTTAAACGGAATGTGGACATACGTTTTCTTTAAAATACACATGGCATTGCTCAGATCAGAGCTGGATTAATGCGAACAAATTTAGTCCCCCTATTTTAGGAATAGCAGTTCAGGGAAATTTAACACAAATCGTCCTGGGTATGGGAGGATATTCTCGGGAGATGAAACTGAGAATATTGCCCCTGTACTCATTGGAGAGTCGAATAATTTTAACAAGACTTAACTGAGGTACATTAGACTATGACGGACATGACAGGATAATTTAGGTGAGAATGATTGGCCTTGTCTGAGAATCGAAGACCAGAGAACATAATCTCAGAGTAAGTAGTAACCTATTTAAGAAAGATGTGGAGAAATTTATTTGTCTTCGAGCCGACTGAATATGTGAAAGTATTTACTGCAGGCTGCACTACAAATTGGCAGCTCAGTGTATCCAAGAATACACTGAGATTAGGGAGGGTGGTAATAAAGGAGGGGGGTTTGGCGTTGCTAATTAGAAATGGAATAATGGCTGCAGAAAGGCAGTTCGAGGGGGATCTGCCTTTGGAGGTAGTATGCGCTGAAGTCAGAAATGGGAAAGGAGCAGTCACCTTGTTGGGTGTTTACTATAGGCCCCCAATAGTAGCAGAGATGTGGAGAAACAGATTGGGAAACAGATTTTGGAAAAGTGCAGAAGACACAGGGTCGTAGTCATGGGCGATTTCAACTTCACAAATATTGATTGGAAGCTGTTTAGATCAAGTAGATTGGACGGGGCGGTGTTTGTGCAGTGCGTCCAGGAAGCTTTTCTAACTCAGTATGTAGGTTGTCCGACCAGAGGGGAAGCCATATTGGATTTGGTACTCGGTAACGAACCGGGACAAGTGATGGGATTGTTAGTGGGTGAGCATTTTGGTGCTGGTGACCACAATTCTGTGACTTTCTCATTGGTTATGGAGAGAGATAGGTGCATGCAAAAGGGTAGGTTTTATAATTGGGGGAAGTATAAATACGATGCTGCAAGACAGGATCTGAGGATCACATGCTGCGAGCATAGGATATTAGGGAAGGATGTCATTTTAATGTGGAACTTTTCAAGGAACGGATAAGACGTGTCCTTGATATGTATGTCCCTGTCAGACAGGAAAGAGATGGTTGTTTGAGGGAACCTTGTTTGACGAGGAAGGTTGAACATCTAGTAAAGAGGAAGAAGGAGGCTAACATAAGGCTGAGGAAGCAAGGTTCAGACAGAGACTTGGAAGGATACAGGATAGCCAGGAAGGAGCTGGAAAAAAGGGATTAGGAGATATAAGAGAGAGCATGAAAAATCTTTGGCGGGTAGGATCAAGGATAACCCCAAGGCCTTTTATGTGTATGTGAGAAACATGAGAATAACGAGAACGAGAGTAAGTCCAATCAAGGAAAATAGTGGAAGACTGTGTATTGAGTCGGGCGAGACAGGAGAGGTCGTGATTGAATGCTTTTCAAAGTATTTACAAATGAGAGGGACCGTATTGTTGAAGAGGAGAGTATGAAACAGACTGTAAAGCTAGATGAGATACTTGTTAGGAAGGAAGATGTGTTGGGCATTTTGAAAAACATGAGGACAGACAAGTCTCCCGGGCCTGGCGGGATATATTCTAGGATTATGTGGCAAGCAAGAGACGAAATTGAAGAGCCGTTGGCAATTATGTTTTCGTCTTCACTGTCAATGGGGGTGGTACCAGGGGACTGGAGAGTGGTGAATGTCGTGCCCCTGCTCAAAAAAGGGAATAGGGATAACCCCGGGAATTACAGGCCAGTTAGTCTTACTTCGGTGGTAGGCAAAGTAATGGAAAGGGTACTGACGGAGAGGATTTATGAGTATCTGGAAAGAGACTGCTTGACTAGGGACAGCCAGCACGGATTTGTGAAGGGTAGCTCTTGCCTTACAAGCCTTATTGAATTCTTTGAGGAGGTGACCAAGCATGTGGATGAGGGTAGACCAGTGGATGTAGTGTACATGGATTTTAGTAAGGCATTTGATAAGCTTCCCCATTGTAGGCTTATGCGGAAAAGGCATGGGATAGAGGGAAATGTGGACAATTGGATACAGAACTAGCTAACCGCTCGAAGTCAGAGAGCGGTGGTACATGGTAAATATTCAGCCTGGAGCCCAGTTACAAGTGGAGTTCCGCAAGGATCAGTTCTGGGTCCTCTGCTGTTTGTAATTTTTATTAATGACTTGGAAGAAGGAATCGAAGGGTGGGACAGTAAATTTGCAGACGATCCGAAGATTGGTGGAGTTGTGGATAGTGAGGAGGGCTGTTGTCGGCTGCAAAGGGACTTAGATATGATGCAGAGCTGGGCTGAGGAGTGGCAGATTGACTTCAACTCTGTCAAGTGTGAGGTCGTCCATTTTGGAAGGACAAATAAGAATGCGGAATACAGGGTTAGCGGTACGGTTCTTCGTAAGGTGGAGGAGCAGAGGGATCTTGGGGTCTATGTTCATAGCTCTTTGAAAGGTGCCACTCAGGTAGATAGAGCTTGTAAGAAGGCCTATGGTGTATTTGCGTTCATTAGCAGAGGGGTTGATTTTAAGAGTCGTGAGGTGAATGTACAGGACTTTGGTAAGGCCACATTTGGAGTACTGTGTGCAGTTCTGGTCGCCTCACTTTAGGAAAGATGTGGAAGCTTTGGAGAGGGTGCAGAGGAGATTTACCAGGATGATGCCTGGAATGGAGAATAGGTCGTACGAGGATAGGTTGAGAGTGCTAGGCCTTTTCTCATTGGAAAAGTGAAGGATGAAGGGTAACTTCATAGAGGTTTATAAGATGATTAGATGAATAGATAGAGTAGACAGTCAGAGTCGTTTTCCCCGGGTACAACAGAGTGTTACAAGGAGACATAAATTTAAGGTGTAGGGTGGAAGGTATGGGGGGATGTCAGGGTTAGGTTCTTTACCCAGCGAGTGGTGGGGCATGGAATGCATTGCCCGTGAGAATGGCAGAGTTAGAATCATTGGTGACCTTTAAGTGGCAATTGGATTGGTAAAGAGATAGGTGTTAAGCTATGGCAAATGGTTGGCACAACATCGTGGGCCAAAGGGCGTGTTCTGTGCTGTATTCTTCTATGTTCTATGTTCCACATTCGACCTCAGACATTTGGGTGACCATCATCCAAGGCGGACCTCGGAACAGGAGCAGCTGAAAGTGCCCGAGGAGAGGCTGATAGCTAAGTTCTCTACCCATGGTGATGGTCTCAGCCAGGACCTTGGGCTCATGTCACAGTACAGGTGATCCCATTACCCTATCTACACACAGAGACTCTCCTACACACACACACACACACACACACGTACGATTGTGGGGTGAAACTTTACTTGCAGAGTTACATTGTACTTTGCTCATAAACTGCATGAATCCATGTAAGTCTCTGTTAACTAGTTTTATACAATTAGGATCAGTCTAAACATTATGGAACAGACAGCAGCGCATGGGGGCTAAAACCAATTGTTAAAGTTCATCTGAGAATGTAACTTCAAAATAAAAAGGTTTGCGCTTTACATATGAAAGAAGTGAAGTTAACACAGTCATTCTAATAGATGGGAGACATAGCAAACAATTAAGGTATTTTTCAATGCATAATTTCAGTTACGTCACACTGTAAACTTATGCTATAAATTCTGTGTCATACAACTGTGAACTCCACAACACATAATGAATGAGCAGCAGTCCGAAAGCTAGTATCTTTGCTGTTTTGTAATGTTAGGAATTCTTGTTCAATTTACGATTTTCATAAGGAACAACAAATATTTTTCCCTGACTGGAAATCAACATTGGGAAATAACAGTGAGAGAGCTGAATTTCAACACTTTTACAACAAGGAAGATATATGCAATCCTTGCAAATTTTCTTGGTGATTTTGTTTTTGTCTTATTGGTTCAGTTGAAAAATGGCAGTCATTGAGATTTTAAATTCATGGCGAGAGGCCCTTCAGCCTATTGCATCATTATCAATCATCAAACATCTTGTTTGTAAACACAGTTTCCAGCACATGACTCATCGCCTGTTTTGTTGTAAAATTTCAAGTCTTCAGTTAAATTGTCATTTAATTTCTTAAGAGCTTAAGTGGTACAAAACACCTCCGTGAACTAACAGTTCTGAGATTGAAACTCTTTCTCAGATCCGATTGTCAGTTTTCATCAAGATCCTGCGGAAAATGTTTATGCACTCAGATCTGTTTCTTCTACAGCTTCCGTATTCTTTTTATTAAATGGTTTAGATTCGAATACAGACACGAGGTGCAGGTTGCAGCAGTCACGTGTTTGCACTTTCACTGACACTCTGTCTCGCCGGGAGCTGCAGTCCTTCCCCACGCTGATTCAGACAGCACTGTCTTTCCTGTGACATGTCCCATGGAGAATGGAAGGACAGGCACTAATAACCCACACTTGAGAACGGAGCGGCAGTTTTAAAGCATTTACACTGCCCCAGCGAGGAATTGAACTCCTATCTCCCACATAACATGCGGCCACACTAACCGAGGGCAACAGTTTCAAAGGAGACACTTCAGCCCATTGTGGCTCCATTTGTCAACAACAACTGCTTAACGACACGAATCGCTTAGCCCACAGCTTCATAGGTATTGGCAGAACATATTCACATCTGAATATTTCTTCAGATTATAAAGGTTCCTGCCTCCCTGACCCTTACAGACACAGTGTTGCAAATTCCAACACCTGTCGGCATATAATGCTTTTCCACACATCTACTTAAACCTTTCTGTCTTTCTCATTATATTTCTGGCTCCCTATGATCGATATCTCCGTCGATGGGAACCGCTAGTTTCAGTCTACATAATACATACTCCTCATGACTTTGTACAACTTAACCATGCCTTCTCGCAAACTCCTTTGCATGGTGACAAACAATCCCTATCTGTCCTGTCTTTCGTCATGACTGAAACTGTTCAGACCAGACACTATCCGAGTGAATCTCTCCTGCACCTTTCCCAGGGCGATCACATCCATGGACTGATGTGAACTACAGACAATAGTCTAGGGAGAACCGAATGAACCGTTTTTACGTTGTCGCTCCAGCATGTGGTGTGGATCTGCCACTTTTATCGCCTTGTGGTCCGGGGACACGTGGAAGCCAAAGGAGACGTGGACGGCAAGTTTCCTTCCCTCAAGGTTAGTGAAACAGATGGGTCTTTCAGGCAACGGATTTGGCATATTCTTAATTGGAGGTATTTCTTGCATTCATATTTTAACATTATCGTGGTGTGGTGGAAATAGAACCAATCGCCTTGGAATGTTACCTGGCCTTTTGTATTAACAATCAAGCAATAATACCAGAAGGCTATCGCAGAAAGCCGTCACGGCTGAACTGTTCCAATAGAGTCTCTTTTTTCCCAATTATTCTCTGTGTCCATTTATTGCGCCTCACGTTCCAATAATCTCCGGTCCATGTCAGTAAAAACCGCTGAAGGTGAATTGATCACACAGCTATGATTTCCAAACGAATTGAATGATTCAAACGTGTCAATGAAGAGATTGGGGCATGGTCATCCAGCAACAGTGAGTAGATGGTATCAACGTGAAAGTATATGTTAGATTGTGCAATGCCTCAGTCAAATGAGACGAGGGTCGGAAAAGAGAGTTAGGGAGAGTGGGAGGGAGAGACATCTTCAAACACTTTTGGGGATAAATGCTGATACATGAAACGCAGAAATTAAAGAGAACGAAATTCGATGGAAAACAAATCATCACCTCGGAGAATATTATCATGTAAAAACGAGTAATTTATTACCGTGTTTCACCAAAAGTAAAACTTTGAGAGAACTATCATGATGTAGAGTCGATCCGAAGTCGTGGTAATCACAACGCAGTAGACGAAATGCTAAACGGTTGCAGCACTCCACAGACCACGCTTGCCAACTGCAGCTAGCATTTTAGCAGAGGAAATGTCAGGAATCATACACAATATCAGGACTTAACGGCAGGCATGTGCGAACTCAGAATGGGCTGAATCTTTATATTTAACGTCTCCAGAGTCTGTGGAGATTCCATGAATGAGAGTATTGGTGAATGGGATTAATGAAACTCTCCAAACTCTTGGCACAGTGCAGGATATTGTTCAAACGTATGCTTCAATAGCATTATAGTTTAACATCGGCTACTCCATCACTTTGCACACACAAGGCAATAATAACTGCTGCAGGCAATCACATACAATTCCAGTTCCAGACTCGGAATCAGGGAAACTGTGTGAAGCAGCCATGAAGATCAAATTCGAAGTTAGGATGGAATGACGGAAGAGCAGCGCGTGTATTTCCGAGGTTGGGATTGCGTCTGGTCAAAAATGGGGCGGAAGGGAATACTTGCCCCCATTTATAATATTATAGCCATAAGCAGTACATGTTGCTGAGTCAGCCGATTGGCGCATCTAAAGAGTGTTAAGACTTTAAGTTTGGAGTGGCAAGGTTCGAAATTTCATTTTCATGTTTGGATCCATGTTTTTGACATTGGCAGTAGCAGCTGCCTTTGCTCGCATCCGCTCAGAATCAGCTTCTTGTTCCCAGTAAATACTGCAACCTGGAGAAGGTGGTGTTGTGGTTATATAATAAACGAGTCATCCTTGGGGACTCACACACGGAACTGGTAACGTAAAAATTCGTCGAATAAAACCTGGAATGAAAAGTTGACCTCAGGAACAGAGAACATGACTTTAATTTCCTGTAATCCCAATCATGCATGTCCCTTACGCAAGGCACGCTACCATCTTTACCCAATCCTGCCTACTTGTGACTCCAGGGCCTGAATTATGTAGCTGACCCTTTATCCGAGAATGCCGACCGTGTGGGGACGTAGGCCATTCGACCCCCTTGCAGTCGATACCATCCCTCCAAAGCACATCCTGTCAGACCCACACCGCATACCTCCTCCATTCCCCTTCATTTCCCATGGCTGATCGCAGTAACCTGCACCCCTTCAGATTGTGGGAGGAAACTAACACAAGCAAAGAGAGAATGTACAAACTGCAAACAGTTACACAAGACTGTGATGGAATCCATGTCTATCGTGCAGCGAGACAGCAGCGAATCAGGAAGAACAACAAATGCTGTCCTGACCAGCGACATCCACACCCTGTCGGCATATCGGGAAGAATAAAACCACATTCACAACATGGACAACGAGACTTGCGTCTGCGTGGACATGATTTGAAACAATAGTTCACCTTGGGTGGATACAAGGACACCGATATCACAGAGAAACCAGGGCAAAGCTGGATTCAAGTACCTGCTGAAGTGGAAACTCATTTACTCAGTCAAACTTTGGACAGCCTGTTTAACAGTCCCTTGTGTGGGGAGGGCTCAATGAGCAAAACAAACTCCAGAGTAATCAACAAGATTACATATCCCAGAAGAAGATCAATTAAACTGTCAATGCTGCTATTAATCCCAACCAACTGCCAGTTTAATACCGTCAAAGTCATTGACTCATGTAACATGAAAACAGGCCTTTCACTCCGACCAGCTCATACTTAAAATTATGCCAAACTAAACGTGTCACTTCTGACGACTCCTGTAATTGTTGAGGGTTAATAATGCCCTTGTATTATTAATATTACTGCATTGTTACTATGAATGTCCAGATATAATTCTGTTCAAATCCTGGCATGGCAGATGCTGGAATTGTATTTTTATAAATACCTAGAGTTGAAGAGTCTAATGATGATGTTGAATCAATTGTTGTAGATCTGATTCACTAATGCTTGACAGAGACAGAAACTGCCATACTTATCTGGTCTGGATGGTATGTGACTCCAGATCCATAATATCGTGGTTGATTCCGAACTGACCTCTGGGCAATAAATAATGGACTAGGTATGAATGAATACCTATTTTTAAATCCAACTGAAACTTTCCAATTCATTTATCTAAATATCCTGTTAACATTGTAAATGTATTTTCATTCATCACTGCCTCAGGAAGTGAATTGCACACATAACCTATCCTCTGTTAAAAACAAGCCTCTCATGTCTTATTTTAAAGCTCTCTCTTTTCAATCAAAATATTTGCACTCACGATTTGAAGTCCCCCGACTTGTCGAAAAGACAGTTACAGTTAACTCTATCCGAATTCTCACAAATTTATAAATTTCTATTAGGACGCCTTTCAAACTCCAGTGCTCGATTGAAAATATTCTCAGCCTATTCAGCCTTGCGTTTTAACACAAACCTTCCCCATTAGCCATACAATGGTATAACTCTTCTAAACCTACTCCAGCTTAATAATTTCCTTGCTATTACTTAGCGACAAGAACTGGACGCAGTACGCCAGAAGAGACCTCACCTAATATCCTATTCAACTTCAACAATACATACCAACACCTATGCTCGAACGACTGAGCAACGAAGGCAGGATGACAATTTTTTTATGATTAGATTACTTACCGTGTAAGTACTTTAGATTAGATTACTTACAGCCCTTCGGCCCAACAAGTCTACACCGCCCCGCCGAAGCGCCACCCACTACGGGCACTGACACTACGGGCAATTTAGCATGGCCAATTCAAATGACCTGCACATCTTTGGACTGTGGGAGGAAACCGGAGCAAACCCACGCAGACACGGCGAGAATGTCAAAACTCCACACAATCAGTCGCCTGAGACGGGAATTGAACCCGGGTCTCTTGCGCTGTGAGGCAGCAGTGCTAACCACTGTGCCACCCACATTGTATGCTGACGCCATGTGAAATGCACCTTATTAACGTCACTATTCCTCAAAAGCTGCTGCAGAGTAAGGTTAGTAATTAGTCTTTCTTACCACACAACACCAACTTCGGAATAACCTGCTCTCTCGATTGTTTCACAACATACACTTCAACCCACCTGATATACACTTATGGAATTTATTTTTCACAGCATGAGCAGTCACTTAGTTACCGCAGTTTAGATACAACTTGAGACCATCCAATAAGACTGCAGTATTCACAATACTTGCGTGTGTAATTTCCAGAACACATGATGGTCAGATTTTCTGCTACCATTTTGGTTTAGATATATAAAAAAAAAAGTTTTGCTTCTCCTTGCCATCTGTAAGCTCTACATAAACTGATTCTGTGAAAGCTGACGGACATTGTCTGTGTCATTATTAATGGTGACATGGACAAGATATTCGGGGAGGCTCACCTCGACGCTGGGATGATCTGAATAAATTTCCACAATACAGGACAAACATTAATAATCTTCCCTGCTCTGTCAGGATAAGTGTCGCTGTATTCTGTCTGCTCCCTCACGCTCACTGTATACCTGATATAGCACCTACCCCCGAACAAGGCGCAAGCTCTATCTCCAAATAAGGCTCAGGCACTAAGTCTGACTATTGAATTCAACAAATTTCTTCCTCACTTTTTCTGTCATTTATGCAATGGCCTCCACACTAATAACACGACATGGACACAACACTGTGGACTGACTACTCAGGACACCTCACCATGTCACCCCACCTGGACAAGCACTAACAGCGGGGTCACCCTCTCACACCCACAAATCATCCATCCCTTTCTCCCATTCCAGGAGAAACAGCCTGGAATAGGACAGAAGAAGGCCAACCCAAATGGTGGTGTGTCTGATCTCTGTTCCCTCTCCCCTCCCCCTCGCTGTGTGGGGAGGACCTTGGTATGAGCCGGAGAGGACCGGGACAACTTGTGTGGAGATTCTGAAACAGCCACATCCCACCAACCGAGTAAGGGCCAATGATCAGCCTAGGGCAATTCTTACTTTAAACCCACTGGCAGTTCCTGCGTCAGCTCTCTCACTCTCAAAAAAACAGATACTTCTCTGCGCACAGATACAGGCATAGAATTACCTAGAAATATCGGTAAATACCCCAATATACTAAAATGCACAATATATACAAGGAGATAAGCATACACACACATAGAAGCACACAAATACATATACAGTCACACAAAATGGGAACAAACACAGACAACAATACGCACGCTGGTACACAGAGAGATGTAGGCAAACAAATGCTCATATAACAAGCAGATGGACACACACGCTCGGCTCATTAATACACAAATAAATCAGTCTTTGATTTCTAAGGAGATCAGGGATTCTAGGCAAAAGACAGATGAATGAGGTTGAGGAACATATAAGAAATTATTGAACGGCAGATCAGACTCGATGGGTCGAATGGCCTAATTCTGCTCCTTTTTTAATTCTCGTGTAGTGTTATGTTATCAGGCGTTCTCTTCCTGAGACAGCATCAGAGGCTGGGTTTGATAAGTATTTGATCGGAAAGAGACAGTAGGAATGTGGGACAGGTTTGGAGTGCGGAATGACTTCTGTCTATTCCTAATTACTGTACCTTTTTATCTGAAAAGAGGTGGTGATTTGATGTTGGGTTAACAAAGTTTAAAATATCGGGTCCCGCATTGAAATAGTATTGTGCTCTCTGTGGTGTTCTCCTTCAGGCTATCAGTATAGACTGTAAATAACTGATGCCATTGGACTCAAACCTGTGGAACTCCAGCGGATACACTTTTACTATAATGATCCATTAATCCTGACTCTCCGATTTCTGTGTGTTAACCAATCGTCATCCCATGCTAATACATTATCCGTCAGACTATGAGCTTCTGTCTTATGTAAGATTTTATTTTGTAATACCTTGTGGCAAATATCAGGAAAGCCTCGTGTCTACCAGATCCCCTTAATCAAATCCGCTTGTTACGTTCTCAGGGATATCCAGAAACACTTTGCATCAACTTAAAGGGCAAAATATAATTTCCTGTTCACAAAACCACACTGACCCAGCGTGAATCTTTTCTAAATGTCCATGCTGGCCAGGTTTTCCAACTAAATTAGTCCCATCTGCTTGCATTTGGTGCACATGCCTCTAAATGTTTCCCATTCATATGTTTGTCTAAATGTCTTTTCAATGTTCCGGCTGTACATGCATCTGCCACTCTTCCTCTGGCAGCTCATTCTATACCCTCACTACCCTCTGTGTAAAAACGTTGTTCCTTCATCCCTTTTAAACATTCCCCCTTTTACCTGAAGGCTATGCCTTCTATGGTTGAATTCCCACATCCTGTGGAAATGACCTTGGATATTCACCCAGATTATGCCTCCCATGATTTTCTAATTTCTATAATGTCACACATCAATCACCTACACTCCATCTGATACTAAGTTCAAGATCAAGTATTTAAAAATAAACATCGCAAATTTGAACAATACTAAAAGTAGCTGGTAAACAACACAATGTCCAAATTTCATATTGTGATTTGCCTTTCGCCATGTTACAATGCTAAGGCAGCATGAAACTTTTACTAGTGCCAATAAGTAATCAAACACCTAAATTACTTTTTCTAAAGGGGCTGATGATCTCTACAGTGAAAACATACTTCTGGTCAGATCTACATAATACCAAATAGTTAACATTCACCCTCTTGGCCTCCGTATGACCTTGAGTGGTTGTGTCTTCTTTATCTTGCACTCAAGAGAACATAGAACATAGAACATAGAAGAATACAGCGCAGTACAGGCCCTTTGGCCCTCGATGTTGCGCCGATCCAAGCCCACCTAACCTATACTAACCCACTATCCTCCATATACCTATCCAATGCCCGCTTAAATGCCCATAAAGAGGGAGAGTCCACCACTGCTACTGGCAGGGCATTCCATGAACTAACGACTCGCTGAGTGAAGAACCTACCCCTAACTTCAGTCCTATATCTACCCCCCCCCCTTAATTTAAAGCTATGACCCCTTGTAATACCCGACTCCATACGCGGGAAAAGGTTCACACTGTCAACCCTATCTAACCCCCTAATCATCTTGTACACCTCAATCAAGTCACCCCTAAACCTTCTTTTCTCTCATGAAAACAGCCCCAAGTGTCTCAGTCTTTCCTCATACGATCTTCCTTCCATACCAGGCAACATCCTGGTAAACCTCCTCTGTACCCGTTCCAGTGCCTCCACATCCTTCCTATAGTATGGCGACCAAAATTGCACACAATATTCCAGATGCGGCCGCACCAGAGTCTTATACAACTGCATCATGACCTGAGGACTCCGGAACTCAATTCCTCTACCAATAAAAGCCAGTACGCCATATGCCTTCCTCACCGCACTATTTACCTGGGTGGCAACTTTCAGAGATCTGTGTACATGGACACCAAGATCCCTCTGCTCATCCACACTACCAAGTATCCGACCATTAGCCCAGTACCCCATCTTTTTGTTATTCTTCCCAAAGTGAATCACCTCACACTTAGCTGCATTGAATTCCATTTGCCACCTTTCTGCCCAGCTCTGCAGCTTCTCTATATCCTGCTGTAACCTGCCACATCCTTCCTCACTGTCAACAACTCCTCCGACTTTCGTATCATCCGCAAACTTGCTCACCCAAACTTCTAACCCCTCTTCCAGGTCATTTATAAAAATGACAAACAACAATGGTCCCAAAACAGATCCTTGCGGAACACCGCTAGTAACTGAACTCCAAGATGAACCTTTACCATCAATTACTACCCTCTGTCTTCTTCCATCCAGCCAATTCCTAATCCAAACCTCCAACTCACCCTCAATGCCATACCTCCGTATTTTTTGAAGTAGCCTACCATGGGGAACCTTATCAAACACCTTACTAAAATCCATATATACCACATCTACCGCTTTCCCCTCATCAACCTCCTTCGTCACCTTTTCAAAGAATTCAATAAGGTTTGTGAGGCTCGACCTGCCCTTCACAAAACCATGCTGACTATCCTTGATCACATTATTCCTATCCAGATGTGCATAAATCCTATCCCATACAATTCTCTCTAAGACTTTGCCCACAACAGAAGTGAGACTCACCGGCCTATAGTAACTAGGGTTATCCCTACTCCCCTTTTTGAACAAGGGAACCACATTTGCTATCCTCCAGTCTTCTGGCACTACTCCTGTATACAAAGAGGACATAAAAATCAAGGCCAATGGCTCTGCAATCTCCTCCCTTGCTTCCCAGAGAATCCTAGGATAAATGCCATCAGGTCCAGGGGACTTATCTATTTTCACCTTTTCCAGGATTTCCAACACCTCTTCTCTACATACCTCAAAGCCATCCATTCTACTCATTTGTGACTCAGTATTCACATCGACGACAATGCCCTGTTCCTGAGTAAATACTGAAGAAAAGTATTCATTCAGTGTCTCCCCGATCTCTTCCGCCTCCACACGCAACTTCCCACTACTATCCTTGACTGGACCTATTCCTACCCTAGTCATTCTTTTATTCCTAACATACCTATAGAAAGCCTTAGGGTTTTCCCTAATCCTACCGACTAAGGACCTTTCATGTCCCCTCCTTGCTGCTCTTAGCTCTCTCTTCAGGTCCTTCCTGGCTACCCTATAACTCTCAATCGCCCCAATTGAACCTTCACGTCTCATCTTGAGATAGGCCGCCCTCTTCCATTTTACAAGGGATTCCAATTCCTTATTAAACCACGGCTACCTCGCACGACCCTTTCCTCCCTGCCTGACAGGTACATAATTATCAAGGACACTCAATAGTTGCTCCTTGAATAAGCTCCACATATCATTTACACTCTTGCCTTGGAGTCTACTTTTCCAAGCCACACATCCTAAGTCATGCCTCACCGCATCATAATTTCCCTGACCCCAGCTATAACTCTTGCCCTGTAGTACACACTTATCCCTCTCCATCACGAGAGTAAAAATCACCGAATTATGGTCACTATCCCCAAAGTGCTCACCTACCTCTAATTCTAACACCTGGCCCGGTTCGTTACCCAGAACCAAATCCAGTATGGCCTCACCTCTTGTTGGCCTGTCTACATATTGTGTCAGGAAACTCTCCTGCACACATTGAACAAACACTGACCCATCTAACGAACTGGAGCTATAGCTTTCCCAATTATGTACCTGTCAGGCAGGGAGGAAAGGGTCGTGCGAGGGAGCCGTGGTTTAATAAGGAATTGGAATCCCTTGTTAAATGGAAGAGCGTGGCCTATCTCAAGAAGGAACCCCTTTCCCCGATTCATATCTTAATTCAAACCCGTTTTACATCATCTTCTCGTTCACCACTGATAAAAGTCCGTTTACCTGTTGTCACATCCTCTTTTCCCTGTCATCCATCTCCCACCTCTGGCAAGGGACCAAAAGCCCAATTGCCAATCATTTTCAGTTCTGAAGAAGCATCACACTGGACTTGAAACGCTAACTCTGTTTCTGTGTCTCTGCAGATGCTGCCAGACATGCGGAATTTCTCCAGAAATGAATAGAAACAGCACAAATGTTCAAGTGAGCAATTAATTATGCATTCTGGACATAAAAATGCAAAAATTGCTGGACAGATTGGGAGCTTAGTATAAGAGTCACTGGAAGAATTAAATCGCAGATATTACAGATAAAACTGGGTTAACATGAGATTCTGAAAAAGAAACACAGCAACAGCAGCAGAAGCAGATTTTCTTTCATAGTCTGTAACTTTTCCCCAGGATAATCCTTCAGTCTACTATTACCATCAAGCCAATCCATAGTTAAGTGATGAATATGTGTGAACATGCCAGAGTCAGAACCATGTGCACCTAATGTTGATGATAATTCATTAAAGCTACCGCACTGGATTGGTTACACTCCAAACAGCGGAATTAACATCTAATGGAGAGGGAGAATTGATCCCAATTCAAACAGATTACATCTAAGGTCTGCAGTACTGCCACATTCAGCGATAAAGGTCGATGGAACATTAAACAGCTTACTTGCAGAGAGGACTCCTGAAATATCCCCATCCAAAATAGCGGAACAGCCCTGTATATCTGTGTAAAAGGCAAGGATGTAGTATCAACACCAGCCTCAACCAGAAGCGTGGTGTTGATGATCCACCTCATCCTCGCCATGATACCCACAGAATCACAGATGCTAGTCTTTAACCGATTCGATTCACTGCCTGTGACATGAAGAAACATCTGAACACAGTCGATACGACAAAGGCAATGGGCCTGACACCATTTCCGTAATAGGACTGAAGACTTGTGCTGCACAACAAGCCGTGTCCCTGGGGAAGCGGTTTCATTCCAGATCCAACTCTAACATCTCCCTGGCAATGTGGAAAATTACTTAGCTATGTCCAGTCTCCTAAGAGGAGAATAATTACAATCTGACCGATTACTAACCCCTCTGTCCTATCACATTATTGAAACCAAAGGGAATCATTTCATCACAGCACAGAAATAACCTGCTCAGTGTGGTTTCTGATACGTCCCCATGTGGAGATGGTGGAGTTGTGGCAATGTCACTGGATTGCTAATCCAGACCAGGCCAATGCCCTGGCAGCATGTGGAAGTTAAAAACAATTAATAAAACATCGAGTTGTAAAATCTGGTCAGTCGTAGTGACCTTGAAGACAATTTGTAAACACCAATTTCCTTCCCCAATGTACTTTGAGGAAGTGTATCTCCCGTGCTTTCCTTGTCTGGCCTAAAACTGACTCCTAACACTCAGTCATATGATACACTCTTCAATGGTCTCTAAATTGGCCAAGGAAGACACTCAGTAGCATCAAACTGCTCTGAGGTCTTAAAGGATAAACCCGGACAGAACACTCGGCACCAGCGTCAGTATTGGAAAAGGGAATTGGAAACACAGTCCTGTTGTCCCTGCAGACACCTCCTTCTTAATATCTGAGAGCTTCTGATAACATTGACAGAGATTTTCCACAGACTGCACAGAAATATCGAGAAATGAGTAGGCCAATCAACACGCTGAGCATTCTCCCATACCAGCTTATGCAGGAAATCTCCTCAAGTCAGTTTTCCCAAACAATATACATATCCCGCAACGTGATTAACCATCGGAAAAAAAATAGGAACTATAGTAGTAGAGTGTTCTATCCCATTCAATACATTGACAACTGATCCTTTATCTCCACACTATAAGCCTGTTATTGACACACTTTTACTGTCTAGAAATCCTTGTGTATAATCAGTGTCTTGGTTTCCACAGCATGTTCTGGGAGAGAAATCCCTAGGTTCACCAGTTTCTGCGTACAGATATTTATTCTCATCTCAATGCAGTGTGGCCAGTCTGCACCTAATACTGTGGCCCATGGTTTTAGACATCCCAGCCAGGGGAATTATCATCCGTACTTCCAATCTGTCTCACCATATCAGAGTTTTATATATTTCACTGAGATCTGCGCACACTTTCCTAAACACCATAGAATACAGGCCCATTCACGTCACACTGTGTTCGCATAATAAGCCTGTCATCCCAGAGATCCTGGGCCTCTTACACCGCCACTCCTTCAGCACCAGACGCCTGGAGGATGAACGCCTCATCTTCCGCCTCGGAACACTTCAACCCCAGGGCATCAATGTAGACTTCAACAGCTTCCTGATTTCCCCTTCCCCCACCTCATCCTAGTTTCAAACTTTCAGCTCAGCACTGGTCCCTTCACTTGTCTGGACTTGTCCGACCTGCCTAGCTCCTTTTCCACCTATCCACTCCACCATCTCCTCCCTGACCTATCACCTTCATCTCCTCCCCCACTCACCCATTGTACGCTATGCTACTCTCTCCCCACCCCACCCTCTCCTAGCTTATCTCTCCACGCTTCAGGCTCACTGCCTTTATTCCTGATGAAGGGCTTTGCCCGAAACATCGATTTCGCTGCTCGTTGGATGCTGCCTGAATTGCTGTGTTCTTCCAGAACCACTGATTCTGAATCTGGTTTCCAGCATCTGCAGTTATTGTTTTTACCATCCCAGAGATCAGTCTGGTCATCCTTCACTGCTCTCCCTCAATGTCAGCTTTATCCTTTATTAGGTAAGGAGACCAAAACCGCACATAATACGGCACAATGTTCGAGATGGGGGTCTCACCAAGGCCCTGTTCAGCTGCAGTGAGACAACCTTACTCCTGGACACAAATCCCCCTGAAAAGAAGGTCAGGGGGATTATCTATTTATTTATTTATCTTACTAACTGCTTTCTGTTCCTGCAATATTCCTTTCAGTGACTGGTGTACAGGGAGATCCAGATCTTTTGCAATGTTACAGCTACCCACTTGCTGCGTCTATATACACTGGTCACCGTGTCAATGCCATTCCCAGTATTTACTTCTGGATTCAGAACTCACTGCCCTGCATGGACCTTGGAGGCTGTGCAGATGGAAACAAACAAAGGCGCATGACTCCATTTATAGATCAACATTTTAGAACCAATCCCTTTTCAAATAGTCAGCTGCTTTATCCAACGAAGTGCACAACGTCACATCTATCCATACTGCTCTACATCTGCCAAATATTCACTCCACTTATCTCAATCAATTTAGAGCTTTTCTATATCCTCCTCACCCATTGACAATCCAACATGAGCCTTCATGTCCAATAAAAAGGGTCCTTTTATTCCGGTGTTTCTGGTTCTTTGCTGGAGCTTGGACACTCTGACCTGCTTTTTTCCCTTATTTTCTCCGCCTCTCTTTTGTCTCTGTAACTTATTGACCTTGTAGCTTGGACTGCATTAGCAGCAACGAGAGCCCAAACATGCAGACTTTGAATGGATTCAAGGCATGGCCCTTGAGAGGTCTCAAGTGGAGCACAGTGTATGGACCTTTTGCTGGGCCCAGTGCAGAGGAGAGTGTGCCCCTGCTTACTTTTCCAGAGCAAGCACAGGACCTGGAATTGTAGACTGCTACATCAGCAGAGACAACGTGTGTGAGTTAGGCCCAGTACCAAAAAATGATGACAGAGAATCAGGGACTTCGTTGTTTGTTGGGTGGTGCGTTGGTGCTGATGAAGTAGACCATGGAAGGGCATCATTGCAATATCGATGAGGTGGGCACAACAGTAAGAGACATGTCTCTGACATTGGAGGGTCTGGCACAGGGGGTGACGAGGCGGTGATGGAAGAGTATTGGCCCAGCGGCAAAGGTGGCACCTCAGGATCAACAATTTCGATGTTGGTGGCATCTGGTGTAGATGGTAATGAAGCTGTTGTCTAGTGATGGGGGATGCAACTGTCACCGATAGTAAGGAGCTGACACAGGACCCATAGACTTTCTTCCAGCTGTACCTTTCATTTTGTTTTCAATATTCAATAATCAAATTATTTAAAACGGTTCCAGTTTGATGCAGAAATGTCTTGTATTTACTCTGTAAAATACACCTGAGAGTAAACTCAAAATCGATATCAAAATACTCCACTCATTGTTTCCTGCCAGCTATGCCATGTTAAGGCCATGTCCATACGTTAGCCCCAGTTCCATAAGATGTGATGCTGCACACTAGTTTTGGGACGTTACCGAAAAACTTTCCAAAAATTCAAATATATTACATCCATTGCTTCAACATAATTAACTAATCAGCCAGTATCTAAAATATGATTCCCATTTCATACATTTATGCTGACGTTGTCTATGTTCATTACTTTCAGTCTCAATATTTTCTCCAAAACCATTGATTTACTAATTTCATTCTATACTTTTTTTCACCTGACTTGGGTTTCCTAGTCGAGCTGGGAAGTTTTATTTGGTTTTGTTGATGTTTTCTTCTGTGAAGACAGAATTGAAGTACTTGCTTCACAGTTCCACCATTTCCCTGTTTTCCATTCTCCATTCTCTGGTTTTAGATTGTAATAAGCTGCTATTTTTCGTTTACTTTCACAATAACATACTTTTGGAAGCTATTGCAGTTGAGTCATATAACCTTTATTAATACGTGTTTTCAGAATCCAGCAATTTCTGCCTTAGGCTGTTTAATGACTACCCTTCCACAATCATACAATCAGAGAAGGAGATATCCCACATTGCTACCTGCAACCTGTTGGGGGTGGGTGGGGGGGGGGTGCGGGGGGAATGTTATTAGAGTCTGATGCTGGTCCATGTACTTCTTAACGGTTGTGAGGTGACCCACGATAACACCCTTCTCAGGGAGTGCATTCCAGACCACAACACTCTCTGGGTGAAAAACAATTGTCAAATTCTCTCTACACCTCAAAACCTTCACTTTAAATGTCTTATCCCTAGTTCTTAATCTTTTGACTAAAAGGAACAGCTGCTGTCTGTCCAACTTGTCCATGTCCCTTGTAATCTTATCTTTCTGAATCACGTCCCCTTCATCCCTATTCTGCTCCAAAGTAAACAACCCGAGCTTATCCAATCTCTCTTCATCCCTGATAAGCTCCATCCCAGGGAACATCCTGGTGAATCTCCTCTGTACCCCTCCAGTGCAATCTCATTCTTACTGTAATGTAGCTCCCAGAACTGCATGCAGCATTCTATCTATGGCCGAACCAATGGTGTGTTTCGATGGTACGCCTCGATGCCTAACAATGCGAAACAAAATGCCTGCAGTCCCATGTGCTTTCTTAACTAGCTTATTACCCTGTCCAATCACATTCAGAGATGTGTGGAGAAGTAACCTCTGAGCTTCCTAGTGTGCTGCCGTTCATTGAGTATTCCCCTGTCTGGCTCTATCTACCAAAGTGCTTCACCTTATATTTATCAAGTTTACATTCCACCTGCCATTGATCTGACCATTCCACGTGCATATTCCTGTGAAATCCTCCGAACTGTCAACCACCTAGCTAATCTTTGTGTC
The DNA here is from genome assembly GCF_037043375.1 of Chiloscyllium plagiosum. Lineage (NCBI taxonomy): Eukaryota > Metazoa > Chordata > Chondrichthyes > Orectolobiformes > Hemiscylliidae > Chiloscyllium > Chiloscyllium plagiosum. The sequence continues at coordinate 117,067,055 of NW_028270152.1, read as the reverse complement.
AAACACAAACTTACCTATCACACACCCCAATTCTCCCCTCACACGACCCCTCCACATTCACGTCTACATCATTTATGAATACCACAAATAATACACTGCACTGCTCCCTGTAGTACACCAAAAGACACTGGTCTATGTCCACCACATTTTCTGTAATGCGCGACCACATTAACTGCTCTCCAGTCCTCTGGAACCTCCGTTGTGGTCAAATTTGATTTAAACATTTGGTCATATCATTTCCTCTCTTGTCTGAAACATTATCCTGTGATACAACGCATGTGGATTTATATCATCCCAACTTGCATCTTAGTTGAGAGTTCTCAATGCATCTTCTCGAATTCTGTCCCTGCATCCTCTATCTCCCAGATAAAACAGATACGAAGCACTCATGTAATAATCCATCAATGTTCTCCAGCTTCACATACTGATTACCCCCTTGGTTTCTAATTGGCTCTAATTGTTCCCTGGTTATTCTGTACTACTTGATGTTTTTTGTAGCGTATATTGGAATTCTCTCTAACCTTGCCTGCTGCACTTCTTCAAAAACCTGTCTTAGCCAGTCTCTTGTGTATGAATTTCCTAAGTTTCCCTGAGATCAACTCTCATTCTTGAAAACAGCACTGAACACATGTATTATCTCATCCGCACTCCATGCAGCCTTTGCAGAACGTCTTTACTTCTATGTTCCCGGTCCCTTTAAATGAAGGCCAATTTCACTTTTACCTTTCCATTTCCAAATGTCCCTTCTGGACCGCGTTGGTTTAATATTATTTACTACTCACTGTCTGAGCTCTTAATTTGAATATCTGACTATATCACAACTACTGGTTTTCCGTTGTCTCTATCTACAAGAATCAGCTTCACCCAAATTTTAAATAAAAGTTATTAAAGGTGATTTCTTTTCGGGGGATATCCAAGATATTGGTGACTCAGTAGGTTTGCCCTGATCAGCTCTACACCAGAACCCAGAAAAAGTGGTGCATTCACCTTCTCTTTCTTAACCCATTGTGGTAAAGATACTGATCCGCTGTATTGCTGTATGTCAGTTGAAGTGAGTAAGGAAAATGACTAAGGGTAAAGGACCACGTGGATCGCAACTAATAGGCATTGACCTGCAGCAACTGCCCCGCGGATACACCCGCGGCCGTGGCATCGGCCTCTGCGAACCCGACAGGGGACTTAACATTAGAGCAGAGCTTGGTCATGGAGTATGTAAAACTCGGAGTCAAGATTGATTCAGAGATGGAGGAGACCCAGACCAGACTGGAACCGATCTCGGCCATGCTGCAGAAGCATGACTAGGTGATCCACCGTCTCAGGCACATGTCATGGAGGTGGAGAAGCTGACTGTGCCCTCTGAAACTGCAGTGGAATCCTCAGCAGGTTGGGTCCAGGCCTTGGGATGGCGAGTACCAGGCATGGAGGAGTAAGTTCACTTCGAAAATCGAGGCTATCATAAGAATATCTGTCTGGCCGGGCTGGCGGGATGGGAAGAAGAAGGTCAGCCCGTTAGTTTTTGGAGCAATGGCTCCGGTAGTTTTTGAAGTTGGAATTCGAGGCAGGTGGTTGCAGGTCGTGCAGGCAGGTCGCAGTGCACAAGCCAGGGTCAGGCCAGGACCCCCGCCCAGTCCTTGAGCAACTCCAGCACTATGGAGAGAAACAAATGGATCTCCAGCACTGGGGAAGGATCCACAGGCTCCTATATCCAATGGATCACGAATTATGTTTTTCCAGGACCTTCCTATGACCATGATCCACAAGAGGCAGGCCTTTGATAGGGTAAAAAGGAGGCTGAGGGAATTGAATATTCACTATACTGTAAGATACACGACAATATTACATGTCAACCACAGAGGGCCCATGTTTAATTTTGACTCACGAGAAAATGCAAAGGACTTCCAGGACACCTTAAAATCGACATTTTGGCTGAAATAATGTGGACAATCATGTTCTCTTTGTTTCCTCTGTGGTTTGCCTCGTTTAACTGGTATTTTTTAATATGTGGGGGTCCCATTAATTTCTCTTTCTCTCTTTTCTCCTTTCTTCCACCCCTCCCATTACCTTTTTTTTCTATAATTTCCTTGACGTGTCTCTCTTTTAGTATGGAATGTGGGTGATGTTTGGGGGAGAGAGGTACATTTTTTTTCCACCAGGAATGCCTTGGATATGCATGGGACAGGTTGAGCACCCACTTCTAATGTTCTTGTTGTAAGACACATGTAACTTTTTTTTTACTTTGTTTTGTCTGGGTTTGGGGAGCTGTTTCAGCTAGTAGGAGCCAAAAAGGATTAGTGGGAAGTATGAGCGCTCCTTGTGGGGAAGCGGGGGAGAGGGGAACCTCCTCTTATTTTTGTTATACGTAGTTTCGTTTTACAAGGAGTTGTTAGAGGTTTTGATTTGGTAGCTTTTGCAGTTGTATTTTCAAGTTTATATGAACTGTTGACTTCTTTCGCTCGGTGCGCAATAAAAGGGGTCCTTCCTCACAGCGGGGTCACGCACTGTTTTGGATGGCTATGGTTAACCGCTCATTTAAATTGTGAGTCTGGAACGTTAAGGGGAGTCACTCACTGATTGATTGAAAGATCTTAGAAAGTAAAGGGTCGAGGTAGCCTTGGTGCAAGAAAAAGAACATCTAACTGAAAAGGAATATTTAAAGTTACAGAAGAGTGTGTTTGGCTGGGTGTTATTTTCATCCTTTAATTCAAAATGTAGAGGAGTAGTTTTACTCATTCAGAAGAACCATCTATATCAGATGTTTGGCCAAATTATGCAAGGGGTTTGATTATTTCCTACTCAGCGACTCGGAAGCGGACGAAAGGAGAGCAGCATCTGACAGAGCATATTTTGACAGACCGTCTGAAATCAAGTTGCAACAGATTACAATGCACCAGGCTGCTCGGAACGCTGCGCTCACCCAGACAGCAAAGAGAGCAATTTTATTTACGAATCAGCAGGTGTTCGAACATGGTGATAGTCCGACTAGATATCTGGCATACTTGGCCAGGAGGAAGAGTGCCCCAGTCTATCACATTCATTAGTGACTATGCTGTTAAAATCACCTGCTATCTCAGAAAGATTAATGTAGCATTCATGAAGTTCTTTTCTGGGTTGTTCCAGTCAGAGGGCTGTGAGGACAGAGTGGCGACGATGATGCCCTTTTTTAGTATCCTGGACCTCCCAGGTGTAATTTCAGAGCAGGCATCTCTTTCGAATGCCCCTTGAACAATCCAAACGATACAAGAGGCGGTGAGGCAGCTCCAGAATGGTAAAGCACCAGGCCCAGACGTATTTTAGAGTGAGATTTAAAAGGAGTTCATAGACATGCTGGCTGGGCCAATGTTGCATGTGTCCAATTATTCATACAGCCAGGTCTGCATCCCATCCTCTCGGAGAGAAGGAAATATTTATCTTATTCTCCCTAGGATTGCACTTCATATAGGCTTATATCTTTATTAAATGTGGACTTTAATACTTTGGTGAAAATGCTGGCGTTGAAGCTGGAGAAGGTCTGCCCTTCGTTATGAAATAGGACCAGACATGTTTTATTAGGGGATCATAGGTCGTCTAATAATAATAGGAGAGTGCTAATGTGGTTCAGGTGTGCCAGCAAGGATCGATTCCAGGCTTGGGTCGTGAATGCAGAGAAAACATTTGACCGGGTGGAGTGGCCGTACGTCTTTAATGTCCTGGAATGGTTTGGTCTTGGAGGGGCCTTTGCCAGGTGGGTGACAGTGTTATATAATTACAAAGCAACGGATCTCACTCGTGGTATAAGGTCTGACGATTTTTGCAATGGCAGAGGCAGCCATCAAGGATGTCCTCTTTCACCGTTATTATTTACATTGGTGATTGAGCCGTTGGCAGAGCCTATCCGGAGGGACCACAATGTTACTGCCCTGGAGGTAGGATCAGGATGGCATAGGATCACATTTTATGCAGACGACGATCTTCTCTTTCTAACTAACTCGATGATATCTGTGCCCCAAGTGATTAATGTATTTGGTTCTTTCTCGGGGTATAAAATAAATTTTATGAAATCGGAGACCATGCCTGTCGGGGGTCTTATTGGAGTACATGATCTTGGAGGTGGAATCCGGTTCCCTTTCAGATGGTCCGTGGGAGATTTCCTGTATTTGGGCATTTTTATCACGCCAGCCTTCAATCAATTAGATAAGGCTATCTTCCTGCAGTTGCTCGAGAATATAAGACAGGACCTTCAGAATTGGGAGGATCTTTCGATATCCTGGTTGGGTAGAATAGCTCCAGTCAAAATTAATGTATTCCCTCGTTTTTATATCTTATGCAAATGCATCTTTTGATGCTGCCCAGGCAGCTTATGCAGAGCTTTACAGTCGGCTTGGATCTTTTATTTATCATCACAGGCAGCCTCTCATGGAGCTCATCCAATTGCAGCTTCCTCGGGGGCTGATGGTTGTGGATCTTACACACTTTAACAAATACCAATTGTGTTCCCTCCTAGCCTATGTGGCTGATTGGGCTTGCCACGACCCGCGGTCAATGTGGTTGGACATTGATGCCTCCCAGGCAAAATGTCCCCTCATTAATCTGTTGTTCATGAACAAGTTGCGGACCGTTATGGACAATTGCAGTTATCCAATTGTCTTGAACACAGTTAAAACATGGAGAATAATGCAACAAAGTGAGAGCAATTTGCAAACAAATACACTTTCCCATTTATTCCCATTGTAGGATTGATGGTTTCTGGATTTTGGCTCTGGGAGTCCACAGGATTTTCTTTTGTGGGAGACTTATTTGACAGTGAGGGAATGATGTCGTTCGAGCAGCTGAGCCAGAAATATGAGCTATCTAGGAGGGACCTCTTTCTTTACTTAGAGATTAGGGATTTTATACAGAAAAAGAGTACATTAATGGTTAGTCTCTATAAGTCGAAAATGGAGATGAGAGTGCTTCAGTCTACGGGCGCACTTTCGGTCGGCACCCTCTAGCATTTAATATGAGGTAGTGTCTCAATGGATATAGAGCAGTTGTGTGGAATTTGTGTTCAGCAATTGGGAGTAGACATCTTCACCAGAGGTGTGGGCAGATATTTGGGAGAATGTCAGGAAGATTTCGATTTCCAATAGGACGCAAGCTATGCAGCTGAAGGTACTCCACAGGGTTTATTTGGCATCGGAGTGGCTGCCCAAACTTAAGACAGGAGCGTCTCCAGCGTTCCAAAATGTAAAACAGATGTTGGTACTCTTACACATTGCTTGTGGTCATGCCAAAAACTTTGTAGGCATTGGGGTGCAATAGTGAGTGTTTGGGAAGGGGTCTTGGAAACCGAGGTCAAGGTAGATCTGGTGTCCCTTCTCTTGATTTCTCCGAATCACCCACCTTTCGGAAGAGATTGTTTAGAATTATTTCATTTTGTGCGAGGAAGAACATTGTGATGAGGCGGATATCAGAAAATCCTCCAAGGATTCTCGGGGTGATGTAGGTTAGTTATGGAGCGCATACCCCTGAATGTCCTTACAATCATGGTGCACCAGAAAATGGAACTTTTTGATGGGACGTGGCGGCCCTTTTTGAACCATGGAGACACGGGCTTATTGGTTATTTTGGTCATGGCCTTTGTGTAGTCATTAGCATTGTGTCTGGTGTCCCAGATGCCCCATGGGAGGAAGATTTTTGAACAAACACGGCTACACAATGCCAGCTGTCGATACACTAAGGAGCCAATTGGGACCCACAGCCGGAACATATAGGAGAGCTTACGCAATACATCTTGCACATTGTTTCTGAGCCTGATAAAGATGTCCCCAGGAATCCAGGGATATGAGCATCAACTGCTAGTTTAAGGTAGAGAAGGTCGGATATTCATGTTATAATTGAATGCTTACTTGACTGACAAATTGAATAAATGTGGCTCTTCTCAGAGAAATGAGTCTAGCTGGATGAATTACACTTTGGGGAGGCGGGTCCCAATAACAAGAATAAGAACATAAAATAAATATGCTGAGAGATAAGCTCAATTGGTCAGTTATATCAGTTGTCCAATCCACCTCATAGAATCAGACACCATAATCCAGATGAGATATATGTTGAGCATAGAGCACAGTACAGACCAGGCTAGTGTACTGCTCAATACAACCCAGTACTCTGTACAGACAGTGCAGACCACAACAGTCCATGGGGAGATGTGCAGTGTATAACAGTGAATTGCTTTGTAAAGCTGGAGCAGTTAGCGCTGTGTCCTCCACCCCAGTGCATTGTTCAGTAAATACAGTGTTAGAGCACTGTCCAGCGTGGGGAAACTTGCAGTCCATGCTGGAAGTGACAGGATATGCAGCTCCCATCCATTTACAGCTTCGTGCTTCCATTGTGCCAAGGGATGTTGAACATCTAATCAAAAGGTGCGAGGAAGTGTACATAGGGTTGAGGAGGCAAGGATCAGACAGGGCTCTAGAGGGTTGCAAGTTAGCCAGGATGGAACTAAAGAATGAACTCATGAGAGGAAGAAGCGGACATGAAAAAGCCTTGGTGGGTAGGTGTAAGGTAAAGCCTAAGACATTCCACAGTTATGTCAAGAACAAGAGGATGACCAGAGTGAGGGTAGGGCTCATCAGAGATGGTGGAGGGAATTTGCGTCATGAGTGGGTGGAGGTAGGGGAAGTTTTTAATGAATGCTTAGCTTCAGTATTCACTACTGAGAGGGGCATGACGTTTATGGGGACAGCGTGAAACAGGCTGATATGCTAGAACACGAGGACGTGATGAAAACTTTGAGAAACACAACGATAGATAAATCTCCTTGGCCAGATGGAATATATGCAAGGATGCTCCAGGAAGCGAGGGAACTGATTGCTGCACGTTTGGCAATGATCTTTGCATTACCACTGTCCACTGGAGGCATGCCAGATGAAAGGAGGTTGGCAAATGTTATTCCCTTGTTCAAGAAATGGAATAGGGATAATCCTGGGAATTATAGACCAATCAGTCTTACGTCAGTGGTGGACAAAGTATTGGATATGATTCTGAGAGACATGATGTCTGATTACTTGGATAAACCATCATTTGATGGAGATAGTCAGTATGCGTTTGTGATGGGCAGGTCATACCTCACGAATCGTATTGAATCATTTGAGGATGTGACGAGACACATTTATGAAGGTACATCAATGGATGTGGTGTACATGGATTTAACCAAGACGTTTGATAAATTTACACACGGCAGGCTCATTCAGACAGTAAGGAGGCATGGGATATAGGGAAATCTGGCTGTCTGGATACAGAATTTCTGGCCCTTAGAAGACATAGGGTGGTAGTAGATGGAAAGCATTCAGTCTGGAGCTCTGTGATCAATGGTGTCCCGCAGGATCGGTTTAGACTACTGCACTTTGCGATTTATAAAACTGGCTTGGATGAGGAAGTGGAAGAGGGGGGTGTTAGTACGTTTGCCGATGACACAAATGTTGGTGGAGTTCTGGATAACGTTGAGGTATTATGTAGGTTGCAGCAGAACATTCACAGGATTCAGAACTGAGTTGATGAGTAGCAAATCGAGTTAACCCTGAGTGTGACGTCATTCACTTAGTAGGGTCGAATTTGAATGTAAAATATAGGGTTAAAGCCAGCATTCTTGGCAGTGTGGAGGAACAGAGGGATCTTAGTGTCCATGTCCAAAGTTGCCACCCAGGTTGATGTCAAATCGGCAACAGCGAGGACTACAGAATCTGGAGATCAGAGTCAAGATGAGAGTGGTGCTGGAAAAGCACAGCAGGTCAGGTGGCATCCAAGGAGCAGAGGATGAAGGGCTCCTGCCTGAAACGTCGAATATCCTGCTCCTCAGATGTGGCTGACCTGCTGTGCACTATCCTAATCTTGACCCAGGTTGATGTGGTCGTTAATAAAGTATATATTGTGTTGGTTTTCACAAGCTGGGGAACTGAGTTTCAGAGTAGTGAGGTTATGCTACAGCTCTATAAAGACCGGATTAAATTATTGTTTTGAAGTTGAAGGTGTGTTTAGTACTTTTTAAGCGAGAGTGAAAATTGTTCTTCACGGAGTGCTTGCAAGCACCTGTCATATGACTAGTTAGCCGTCTCAGAGTAGAAGGGAAAATATAAAGCATGCTGTGAAACAGATACCTTGAGCTTTGGTTGCGGTTTTGACAATTAGAATTTAACCAATCAGTTTAAATTATGCCCCAGTAAACTAAAGTCAATCAATTTTGAATTTATTGTTTTGCCAACATCCAACCAATGAGATGATCCAATGTTGAGAGGAATAATTCAGGCAGGCAGTTCGAAAGTTAGACTGAGAGCAACAGCCATCTAGAGAGAGACTGCCATGCAAAACTCTCTCTTTCAAAGTTACCGTTTTTGTATGAAACATCCCTGCACTAAAATTCAGAAGACAAAACAGAGAGATCTTCAGCTGAAGGAAGGAGGACACTGGAGATGACGGTTGCTGTGTGGATTTGAAATTAATTTGACGTAATTTTAATATGGGCTTTTCTTGTTGGAGTATTATGCTGTTATAAAGTTGGAGGCAGATACCAATCAGTTCAGAGAAAGAGGGGCTTAGAGTTGTGAATAGCTGTTGTTCTATGTTCACTTTTAGAGTTAAGGAATAAGTTGATGCTACTTATTCTGAAAGAGTGAAATTTGGGCTTTGTCACTCGTACTTTAACAGCTTACAGGACGAGTTGAGTTTTCTGGCTGTTTGGTTCAATTAGCGAAAGGGTTCATTGCCACACGTGGAGCATTGTGTTCAGTTCTGGTCGCCTTGCCATAAAAAAGATGTGGAAGCTACAGCGAGGGTGCAGAGGATTCCCTGCAGTGAAACAGAAATATTGACACATCCACACACAACAAGTGAAATATTGAGAAAGTCACCACGCGAAAAATTAAATACTGGCAGATTCTCCATATCTGTACAAACATCAGTGTGTCACTGTGTATGTATATATCTGTGTGTGCATGTGCATCAGTGTATCGCTATATGTTTCTGTGTACCCGTATTAGTATCAGTGTGACTACATCAGTTTCGGTGTGTGTATAAATGTATATCTGTATTCATTTATGTGTGTCTTTGCATGTCTGTATTCGTCGTTGTGTGTACCTGCGTGTCTCTGTGTGTATCCGTGTGCACAGCAGTTCTGCAAAATCTGTGATGTTTAACGTGAAGCAATGCCTCCTCTGCGGCTTTCCCACTCCACTACATCGACGGCATTCATGACGAAGTGTTCCGAACCAAAACGTTGATTTTCCTACTCCTTGGAGGCTGTCTGACCTGCTGTGCTTTTCCAGCACCGCACTCTGGACTCTGATCTCCAGCATCTGCAGACCTCACGCTCTCACATCAGAGTTTCAGATTGGGATGAAAGGAGCTTCAACACCATCCAAACTGACAGCACCATCTCCACACACACCCGCACACACACATATAGGCAGGTATAGGGAGGATCGTAATTGAACTGAGCGTCCTAAGAGTGGAGAATGCTCATGTAGAGTAATCTCTGTGCTCCTTCTACAACGTGGAAGTGATTTGTCTTTGAAGATTATTCGTGAAACAGAGTGTGTACAATAAAGAGTATTTCCACTGCAACTGAATCCAATCAAGGTCGACCGAACCATTTGTAAGGTGATATAATGCGATTTTGCACGTTCTTTAACTTGAAATCTCTGGTAATGCACTCTTGCAAAGTTTACGTGAGAAAGGATTGAAAAGTCCTGATATGAACCCAATGAAGGTGGTAATATTTGAGGAAAAACATCGTTAGGTATCAGATGAAACTGATATGTGCTTCAAAAAGCGTTATTTGAAAACCCAAACAGTTACACAATGTGAGAGATTAATAGGATTTGATGTCCTTTGAGAGAGAAAAAAAATTCAGACACTTGTGCAGTGGCATGGGGACGCCAGCAGACGGTGACACTTAACATTGACAGACAGTAGAGATGGGGGAAGGGAGCAGGATGTTGATCCCAGTTTCAGTGGATTTACCACAAAAACCACAAAGGCTGCATTTCACAGAGATGACGACAGAGATACACACAAAAATACATAGACACATTAAATACACAGCACATATAGATACATATATGAACACTTACATGCTAACACATGCACACTCCCGCACACAGAAAAAAATGTTTCTTTAAGATAGAGATGAATATGTTTTTCATTAATAAGGGAATCAATTGATCAGTTCGAGAATGCAAAAGAATACAGCAGAGAAATATTTCACCCTTGATCAAATGGCACAGTAGATCCAATCGGCTAAATGGCTTAATTCCATTCCAATTTCCTATTTTCTGATGTGATTCATTGTTGAAGGTCGAATTCAAATGCAGATTACAGGTTCAAACGTAGCATTCTTTGCCGTGTGGAGGAGCAGACGGACCTGAGCGCCCACGTCCATAGGTATCACGAAGTTGCCACTCAAGCTGATAGGGGTGTTAAGAGCAGTACGGTGAGTTGGTTTTCATTAGCACGGAGATTGAGTTGAAGAGCCAGGAGATTATGCTGTAACTTTATAAAACACTGGTTAGACCACACATGAATTATTGTGTTGAGCTCGGTCGCCCCATTATGGGAAGTAATTGGAAGCTTTCGAGAGAGTGCAGACAGGATTTTCCAGGATGTTGCATGCGCAGGAGGGCATGTCTTTTGAAGAATTTCTGAGTGAGCTAGGCTTTTCTCATTGAAGTGAAGTAGAATGAGAGGTAACTTAATAGAGGTGTGCAAGATGCTGAGGCATTGACAGAGTGGACAACCAGAGACTTTTCTTTCCCAGGGTCGAAATGGCTATCACGCAGGGAGCATAACTTTAAAGTGATTGGAAGGAGGCCTCGAGGAGATGTCAGATGAAGGTTGTTTACACAGGTAGTTATAGGTGCGTGGAATGCACAGCCAGCGATGGTAGTAGAATCAGATACATTAGGGATATTCAAACAAATCTTAGATAGACAAATAAATGATAACAAAAGGAAGGGTATGAAGTTTACTTTAATCTTCGACTAGGATAAAAAGGTTGGCACAACATTGAAGGCTGAAGGGCTGCACTGTGCTGTACCGTATAACGTCCTAATTTCCGACACTCTTGTTAGCTTATGGTATCTGGAATTAATCAAACTTCGATGGAGTCTAAATGTGTTAAGTATTTGATTGTCAAGTGTTATCGGAATTGTGGGCAGGTTTGAGAGGTTGAATGGTCTATACCTGTTTCTAATTGTCGAATCCTTGTTTCAAAAGAGCAGTGGTTGGCTTGAGGAGGACACATTTAAAGAATAAGAGCATTCCCATTTCAGACTGAGACAGGGATCCTCCTTTCTTTTTAGGGCTGTGTGATCTGTAGTGTTGCCATGCCCAAGGAGCAGTGAAGATTGGGATACTGAAAACATTCAAGGTTGAGTTCCATAGATCAGTGATAAACAAAAGAATCCATGTTTATTGGGAACAGACAGGAAAGGGATGTTTAGTGACAATCACATGCAACCCTGCTGCTCTTCACCCATGTCTTGTTCTCTCACTCAAACCCTCGTTGCTTTTACGGAGGGAAAGGAAGTTCCCATTCAGCCCGTCAGCAATGAGGTACGTGGAGACCTTTCTGCCCTTCTATGGATTTACAAAGGAAGATGATAAAGTCATTCAGCCATTTGAGCACATTATACAGCACAGGAGTAGGCCATCCAACCTTTCTCGGCTGCTACACAGGAGAAGGGAACCCTGGGTAATTCTCAGGATATAGACAGTAGCGATTGATGTTTATTTTCAGTTTGGTAAATTTTAACTTGATGGAGTGCCTTAGAGTGCAAGATCAACAACTATATCGAACCTGTCAATGATTTGGATGTGGGGACGGATTGAATTGGAGCTCAAGTATCTCAGCCACCAAGATAGTCAATCAAAAAGGTGTCAAATAGAGGTAGAGAGTCTGTAATGGGATAGAGACAGGGGACGTTAATGCGTAAACCTACAACAGAAACAGTCTAACCAGGGCTAATGAAATTTATGCTGTGACAAAAGGTTAAAACAACAGTAAACTACTTAAAAAGGAGAGAGATCACTAAACTCAGTGGTGCAACGGGATTTCTGCATCCTAGTACATACATCACATAAGGTTAGTATGCCGATCCAGTCAGTGATTAGGAAAGTATATGGAATGATTCTACTGAATGCAAAGGTATCAGAACACTTTACTGCATCTGCTCATGAGTTTTCTGCGCCCATATGTGATGTCTTGTGTGTAGTGATGATTCCCTAAACTGACAAATAAATATACTCAATTGATTTAGAAGCTCTGACAGATGTTTCACTGGAATTGTTCCTGGAAAGAAGGCCTTATTCTGTCATAAAGCAAAGAAAAGGTCTTTCGGTTCACCTTGTCCATGACAACCAGATGTCCTCTATTAATCTTGTCCCATTTGCCAGCATTTGGCCCATATTCCTCTAAACCCTTCCTATTCAAGTACCCATCCAAATGGTTTTTAAATGCTGTAATTTTCCCAGCTTCCAACACTTCCTTTGGGAGTTCATTCCATACACTCCGAGAGAAGGTTACCATTTTCATTCTCGTTTAAAGCTTTCCCCCCTCACCTTCAATTTGTGTGTTCTAGTTTTGACCTTCCCAAACCTCAGAAAATGTCCTTGGTTATTCACCATTTCGATGCCCCTCATGATTTTATAAACGTCGACCAGATCACTTCAGGTTAAAGAATGAGAGATTTTCATATTGTACCATATAAGATCTTGGGGAGAGTGTTTCAGGTGCGTGGCTGATGGACATTTCCTCTGGTATGGGAAACTGGAAGTGAGGATTCAAATTTAAGAGAAAAATGCATTCATTTTAATACAAATAGTGCAAAGACATGAATTTATTGGACACAATTATGAGGACATATACGAACGCATCTTCAAATGACAACTTATAAATTGCTCCTACATGGAGCAGGGAACAGGGACGGATTCATACAGTCCCGAGCATGTTAAAGGAGAATTCACATGGTCTAGTGAGGTGGTCAGATAACAATATGGTATATTTCAGCTAAATATTGGAGAAGATGCAACCTGCTAGAAAAGTCGTGGTTTATTGCTTCCTCTCTTACCTTGTTCCTTCTCACAGAAACATATAAGAGGTGAAAACTCATTAGTAATCTTTAGCACTCATGACGTTTTCCAGTTGAGGATTCTTTGGAATCTCCACACTGCCTGAAGCAAAGGGAATTCAGCCAAATCCAAGTTTTCCAGGAAGAAATTCGATTGCCAGCAGCTTGTGTGAGCAGAATGACCTCAGGGGCAGAATACAATTTAAAATTTCCTTTCGTCTTGAATTTAAATTTTGCTACGAAAAGCTCTTTCAAGCTGATATTCTGCAGAGGTTTTTTTTCTGTTTGTCTTCATGAATGTCTGTGTGCACCTGTGTGTGTGACACTGAGTGTCTTTTTGAATTTGTCTGCGTATGTGTATATTTTTGTGTATTCAAACTGTGTCCCAGTATAGATTGAAAGATAAATATTAATGTATATATATGTCCACACTGCTTGCCATGTATCTTTCCATCATAGCTGGAGTAAGTTTGCTTTGGTAAATTACTTTGCCAAATTAAAGATATCTACCTGACTTGTGCCTCGCAAAGAACCTGACCTAGTCTGAGAACGAGATCATTGGCCATATCACCAACGTAGTTACATTTAAAATGTGTCATGACCAATGGAGGAGCTAGAGTAGAAAATGAAACAAAGACCTCGCCAAACCCAGTCTGAACAGGGATGAGGAGAAATTCACAAAGGGCTGTTTGAGTGGGAATGCTCTTCACCAGATGTTTGTGGTGCCTGTGTGTTTGCATTTATTCAATGCTACTTAGACATTGCATGGTAAATGGCAATGAACTAAAGACAGGAAAGTGAGACTGAGACCACAACCTGATCAGCCCCAATCATAGTGCCTGGTCGAGAAGGCTCCAAGTGTCTAATACCAACTTTTCTCCTCGGTCCCATGTTCCTATGTTCCACTGAAACTCTCATACATGATGGACAGGAACAGTCGGAGGCCATTTCCCCCAGTAACCTGGTGCACGGAAACAGCAGAGATCATTCAGCGGATGAAGACTCTCACACACAATTTGACATTGCATTGGAAAATATTCTTAGGAAAAGAAACGTTTGGTGACGGTGTGAAACATCTCATTCCTCTGCCTTTACAGAACTGTCTTCATTTCTTGGTCATGTTGCCGATTCAGATTCACTGTAAATACAGCGCCCATATCTCACCAAGAGATGGCCCACCAAATCCTCTGATCTCCCTGACTGCTACATCCAATAACAGAATTTTCAGGAAAATAACGTCCCAATAACAGAGTGAGAGAACATCAGATACGCGAATACTTCATTCAACCCTTCTGTAACCAACTTTATTTTCTAACAATCAGGGCACCCTTATCTCACTAGCAGAGCATTTGCACCTGCACCTAAAAGCCAGCTAAAACTATCTTATCTAGCAGAGTTATTTCTATGCTTTAAAGGGCACATTGTCTACTAATCACTAATGAAGCAGACTGTTGATAGTCGCTTATTCAGAATGAGCAGTTAGTAACTTAAAAAGCCATGTTTTATGGCGCTTGAGCAGAATGTCCGTTTGCAGCCTAGAAGCCATTTTGTCATGTTATTTGCACCGAGGAGCCACCTTGTTTCCTCCTAGGTTATAAGGAGCACCTGTTAAATGGTTTCCGCTGACTACAACTGGTCACCTCAGCCTGTATTCAGATGTCAGACCCTCACCTGTCCCTCCGTAACAGGCTTGAGAGGCTGATTGGCCTCCTCCTATCCCTGTGTAATCCCAGAGACATTAACTGACACAGCAATCCCTGTATTATGAGGGGCCAGTAAACAGTATCGAATGAAGGTCCCTCCCTTCTCAGTTACAGACACAAACAATACAATGTACTCCAGGTGCTCTCTCAGTAACATATCATACAGCTGCATGAACACTTCTCTCAGTTTTGAATCGTTCCCTTCACATCATTTCACCTCTTCAAGTGGGAATAGGCTAGTGTGGGCTGAGTGGCCTCCTCCAATCCCTCCGTAACAGGCACATTGGGAGAGAATTGCCTCCCCCACTCCTGAGTAGCCGCCCCAATGCTTTGTCACAAAGTTATGAAATGATTTGATAACTGGGCACTTTTATCCAGGAGTGGACTCACAGAAAGTCATTTGGCAAGAAGTATCATACATTGGATTAAAGTCTCTAGAAATGTCCCCACCAGTCATTTTTTGTAGCTGCTTTGTTATTACATCCCTGTTTGCTTTTATAAACAGGGTGGGACATACGCAACCCTGCAATGTTTGGACAAT
Source organism: Chiloscyllium plagiosum (assembly GCF_037043375.1). Lineage (NCBI taxonomy): Eukaryota > Metazoa > Chordata > Chondrichthyes > Orectolobiformes > Hemiscylliidae > Chiloscyllium > Chiloscyllium plagiosum. Next base: position 117,051,735 of record NW_028270152.1, on the reverse strand, counting down.
ACTCCCAGTGTTACAAGGAAACATGATTAAATAGATTGAAAGATTTATGGTTCATCTGTCAGTAACTCTCATCCATTCCATCCAGACTGAGTAAATACTCACTCTTATTGTGATATGGAAAGGGATGTAACAAAGGGGTTAGCTGAGTCTGTTTGTTCAGAATCTTGTGATTAATGCCAATCTCTATGGATTCTAATTATCCCAGTGGAGTATTCCCATCTTTTAATGATACTTGAGCTCTGTTCAATGTGTTATCCCATAGTATGAGTGGGAGCACCACCAACAGCACAAACAGGGATCAGCAGATCCAAAGAGAGGGGGAGAAGAGATCAAAATCTGAGTAAAATAGACTGGAATGTTCCAGCAATGGATCAGAATCTGAGAACATTAGACCGGGATGTTCCAACAGTGAACAGGAGTTTATCCTATGATGTTTCTATTCTTTCGACATATTATGATGGTTTGTCATTATCATCACGGATCTATTTCGCTATTTGCATCATTCAGTACATTTATTATCCTATCCTGTCTGTCATTGGTGTCCCTGGTAAGTCTCATTCTCGAGATATTGTTATTGTAAACCCATTAGAACAGCATTACTATTCCTTAATAAAGTCTACACTTCTTGAGACAATTCGTGTTCCCGTTGAGTCTCTGAATTCTGTTATTCACTCCACAGACTTCTTCTAACTGCATGAGTGAACGTCTTCAATTCCTGTTTCCTTCCTAGATTCTGGCAGTGTTATTCATGGGTCTCCATGTTAACCGACTGAGTTTCAGCCATGAACCATTGCCTCGCTGAAATTGCTATTAAAATATTGGGATCATTGCGTCACTGCCTTCTGTTACAGTGACAAAATCCAATTCCTTTATCTGATTCCATAACATCCCTGTCAAGAGCTTTTTAACATACATTTCTGGTACTTAGGCATCGCTGGCTGTCCAGTATTGATAGCCCATCCTGGTTTGCCTTTGACAAGATGATGGTGAGGTGCCTTCTTCAATCGCTGCAGTCCACTTGCTGTGTGCTAACCCATTATGTCAGTCGGGAGGGAATTTCAGGATTTTTACGCAATGACTATGAAGGAACAGTGGTAGTACCAGAAGACTGGTGGAGAGCAAATGTTATCCACTTGTTCAAGAAGGGGAGTATGTAGAACCCTAGAAACTATAGACCTGTGAGCCTAACTTCGGTTTTGGGTAGAGTAATTGCCAAAGTTACAAGAGATAGGATTTTTAAAAATCTGGGGAGGAATACGTTGATTAGGGATAGTCAACACGGTTTTGTGAACTGTAGGTTGTACATCACAAACCTTATTGAGTTCTTTGAGAAGGTGACCAAACAGCAGATGAGGGTAAAGCAGCTGATGTGGTGTCTATGGATTTCAGGTGTTTGATATGATTCCCCACGATAGGCTATTGCACAAAATACAGAGACAGGGAATTGAGGGCGTTTTAGCTGTTTGGATCAGATATTGGCTAGTTAAAAGAAGACAGAGGGTCGAGGTTGATGGGAAATGTTCATCCTGGAGTTTCGTTACTAGTGGTGAACCACAAGGATCTGATTTGGGAACACTGCTATTTGTCATTTTTATAAATTTCCTAGATGAAGGCGTAGGAGGATGGCTTAGTAAATTTTCAGATGACACTAACGTTGTTGGAGTTGTGGATATTGCCAAAAGTTCTTGCTGGTTACACAGGGACATAAATAACCTGCAGAACTGAGCTAAGAGGTTGCAAATAGAGTTTAATTTGTAAAAGTGTGAGGTGATGCATATCAGAAGGAGCAACAGGAATAAAGAGTACTAGGCTGATGGGAAACCTTATGGCCATGAGGATGAGCAGAAAATATCTGTGTGTATATGTGCATAGATCCTTGAAAGCTATCACCCAGCTTGATAGGGTTGTTAAGAAGGGATACGGTGGGGGGATTCAAGATGGTGGCTATTCCGTAGTCTGCCCTGCTGAGATCTGCACCAGAACCCAGACAAAGTGGGACACTCAGTCCCCCTTTAATACCCATTGTGGTCGACATCATTAGTTTTTGACGCCCAGATTTGCTGTGCGTGAGTTTAAAATTGTTAGAAAAATGACTAACGGGAAGGGGCTGCGAGGATTGCAACAAGCAGGGCTCTCCCTGCAGCAAGGGACAATTCTGTAGCTGCATCATCGACCTCAGTGAGCTGTCACGGGGAAACAGCTGTGGAGCACAGCCTGGCCTTGGAGTTTGTAAAATTCTGAGAGAAGATCGAGTCAAATGACCGCACATTATGCTTTTCCAAGACTTTCTGCGATCGTGATTCGTAAAAGTAAGGCCTATGATGAGTTAAAAAAAAGATGGCTGAGTGACTTGAATATCCCGTACTCTGTAAGATATTACATTTCAGCCATGAGGGTCCATGTTTAATTTTGACTCAGCAGAAAAAGCAAAGGACTTCCTTATAATTGTCTGACTGGCTCAAGTAATGTGGACAATGATGTTTATTTTTCTCTATGGTTTACCTCTTCGTCCTTTTTCTCATATATTTGCAGGTGTCCTAATTTTACCTCTTTTTCACTCTTTTCTCCCGTTATCCATTATTTTTATTTTTATCATTTTCTTTTCATTTCACTCCCTTGATATGGGATGGGGGTTTAGTTGGGGAAGCGAGGGGTATTGTTTTCCCGGAGTGCCGAGGGTTAAACGCATGGATAGGTCAGGTTTCTTGTTATAAGATGCGTCTTACTCTGTGTTGTCTGTGTTTGGCACACAGCTTCAGCTGGAAGGAGACATGAAGGAGTTAGTGGGTAGTATGAGCGCCCCCCGTGGGCAACGGGGCAAAGTCTCCGTTCATTTGTTGCTGGATGTTGATCTGTTGTAGACGTAGATGTTAGAAGTTTTGATTTGATAGTTTTGGAAGTTGAATTTCTAAATTTATACAAATTGTTTACTGTTTTCCTTCGGCACGCTATGAGTGGGGTTCTTCCTCCCAGGCGGTCACATACTATTTCGGACGGCTATGGATAACCGTTCATTTAAATGGTGCACCTGGAACATTAAGGGGAGTCATTCACCAATTAAGAGAAAAAAATGCTTTCAAGCTTCAGAAAAAAGAGGGTTGATGTTTCCTAGCTGCAAGAAGCACGTCTAACCAGTAAGGAGCAGTTCAAGTTACAGCAGAAAGCGTACAGATGTGTGTTTTTTTCCTCATCTTTTAATTCGAAAAGCAGAGGGGTTACTAACTCATCAAGAAGAATCTTCCATTTCAACTGTGAGACCAAATTAAGGATGAAAATGGGTGGTTTATGATCCTTAAAGCTTCAATACATGAGGACATGTATAGGATTTGAATGTATGCTGCCCCGGACATATTCCCTTAAATTTGTAACAGATGTGCTTTCTGGGTTGATGGCCATTGGGGCGCATCATACAGTAATAGGGGGAGACTTTAACCCACTTATTAACCCTCCTTTGCGAAACAGATGTGATTTGAATATGATGATAAACCTGGTAGATGTCTAGCATACCTGGCCAGAAAGGGGAATACCCCATAATCTATCACATCTGTTCGAAAAAGTGCTGGCACTCGTACTTGCGATGCCAAAAATTACTTTCGAATATAACCAATTAATTTTAATCATGCACAGGACACCAGAAGCCACTGGAAGCTGAACTTTATTCTTTTAACACCTGGAAACCAATCAAACTATGAGAAATCACTCTGTCATAAGAAGTATATAAACGTTACATTTTGAAAATTAGTGGGAAAGCTAACTGGCCATCCAGTACCTTAGTCTGAAATTAGAAAAAAAGTTCTATCCAATATACCCTTTTGATGTAAAATCTACTTACAGTTAAAAGAAAACAGAAAGAAGGTGACCCAGGGAGATCAGCAGCTGGAAGACTGAAGACAGCGGGGAAGACAGAGATTATGTGGTGTTGAGATTAAGTTAATGAAATGTTTAATTAGTGGGTTAATATTTTCAGAGTTGTAGTCAGATAGTAAGCAATTAAGAAAAGGGAGTCTTGTACTTGTGAATAGTTGTTGTTTAGTGTTTACTATTCGGATCATAAAAATATTGTTATTTTTCTTTGGTGGAATTTGTGAGTTCTCTGTCACCAGTGTTTTAACAGATTACAAGGCGAGGTGAGCTTTCTTTGGTGTTTTAATTTTATTAACAGAGGGATTCGACATCAATGTCACAGCAGTTTGGGGGCTTGTCGTTCAGGACTTGGATAGATGTGAACAGAGTAGTGGTACAAAAGGGCCCAGCAGATTCCAACACTTTGTAACTATTGTCCGAGGTCTTTAAATAAAATTTAAATCAGAAAATTTGTTTTATTTTGGCAACTTATGGATGATTAAATGAAAAGTGAGAGAAATGGGTCTTAACATTGCTAAAGATGTTCTGGGGTTTGAAAATGATTCCCAATTTGCTAATAACGTTTAGAAAGACAGAGGAAAGGTGTACATTTAGAATTAGCAAATATGTTAACATTTGGTTTCACCAGGGACAAAAGGGATGCTGAAATTGCAATGGGGTTGTTCGAGCACTTCAGTGTATCGGAGAAACTGACAGGGAGTGCAGTAGAGTTGGAAAAAAAAAGATTGCAAATGCAGTAACTGGAGTTAGAAGATTAAGAAGTAAGACAAAAAGAAAGGGAAGAAAGAGGCAGAGAGGTAGAAGAGAAAGAGAAAGAGAGAGTGAAAAAGAGAGAGAGAATTTGAACTTGAGCAGTTGCGCAGTAAAGTCAAGTTAACAGGACAGAGATTAAAATAGAAGGTAGGGATACACACACACACACACACATATATATATATATATATATACTAAAACATTGCCATACTTCCATAAGAAAAATGTGGCTGTCTTTGTTATTTCATTTGAAAAATTGGATAGACAGCCGGAGTGGTCAGAGAACACGTGGGTAATGCGAGTTCAGACGAAGCTGGTGGGCAGAGCCGGTGGGGCATGCGCAGTGCTGTCAGATGAGGGGTCAAGAGATTACGTAGATGTCAAATAGGATATTTTAAATGCCAATGAATTGGTACAGAAGTATATAGAGAGTGGTTCAGAAACATAATGCTGGATCCAGGTCAGAATTATGTTGAGTTTGAAAGAATCAAGCATAGTAGTTTTATTGGTTGGGCATGGTCCTTAAAAATAGACAAGACATATAAGGCTCTGAGACAGATCATTCTGCTGGAGGAATTCAAGAACTCACTTCCAGAGATGATCAGAATTCATACGGATGAACAGGAAGTTCAAGAAGTGAGATGAGTGGCAGAGATGGCAGGTCAATATGCGTTGGTGCATGAGCTGCAATTTAGCTTCTGGTAGGATCTTCCTCCAGTGAGGGATAGAAATTTGGAGAAGGGAAGATCCTACTCAAAAAAAGGTGGTGCACATTGGGAATAGTTTAATTTAGGTTAATTAAGAAGCCCAAGAGGGTTAAAGGAGAGGAAAGGCCTCAGGTGTTTTCACAATACCAGAGTGGAACACATAGAATTACAGTGCCAATGGGTTAAGAATGGCACTGGGAAAAGATTTCTTCATTGTCATAAGTGGGATACACAAAGTCACAATGCTAGTCGTTGAAGAAAGGCACAGTGGGAAAAGATATGGTAAAAGAGGCTACGTCAGTGGCATTAGTGGAAGTATTAAAGGAAACACCAAGAAAAGTTGAGGAGCTGCAGGAGAGTGCACAGTTTAGGCAGGGGCTGGGTATGGGGTTAGTACCTGATCTCGATAATGAATACAACTCTTTGGGCAAAGTTTACTCAGAAAGAACAGGGGAGAAGACAACAAGGTATAATTTTGCGAGATGCAGGATCTGCTCAGTCTCTAATGTTTTCAAAGTGTGGCGCTAGAAAAGCACAACAGATAGGGGAAGCCCGAAATGAGTTTTGTGCGTCAGTTTTTACCAAGGAAAGGGAGAGGAGAAAGTGAGGTCTTCAGATGCTGGAGATCAGAGCTGAAAATGTGTTGCTGGAACAGCGCAGCAGGTCAGGCAGCATCCAGGGAACAGGAGAATCGACGTTTCGGGCATAAGCCCTACTTCAGGAAAGGGAACTTGTTATAAATGAAAACTTAGAGGAGCTGGGATACAGTCTTGGCCAGATCATGATTAATGAAGTTAATGTGCTCGAAATTTTGGAAAACATTAAGATTGATAAGTCCCCAGGGCCAGAGCAGATTTATCCTTGCCTACTCCAGGAAGCGAGACAATAGGTTGCTAAGCCGCTGGCGACGATATTTGCCTCCTCACTCTCCACAGGAGTTGTGCCGGAGGATTGGAAGGAGGCGAATGTTGTTCCTGTTTTCAAGAAGGGTAATAGGGAAATTGCTGACAATTGCAGACCAGTCAGTCTTACGTCTGTGGTCAGCAAAGTTCTGGAAAGAATTTTGAGCGGTAGGATTTATGACTACTTTGCAAAGCATAGTATGATTAAAGGCAGTCAGCATGGCTTTGTGGGGGCAGGTCATGCTTTACAAATCATATTGAGTTCTTTGAGGAGGTGTCAAGACAGGTTGACCACAGTCGAGCAGTGGATGTGGTGAATATGGATTTCAGCAAGACATTTGATAGGTTTCCCCTTGGTAGGCTCATTATTAATCAGGAAGTATGGGATACAGGGAAATTTGGCTATCTGGATTCAAAATTGGCTGGCTGACAGAATGCAGAGAGTGGTTGTAGATGGAAGGTATTCTGCCTGGAGGTGACTGGGATACCACGGGGCTCTGTTCTTGGGCATCTGTTCTTTGTAGTTTTTATAAGTGACTTGGATGAGGAGCTTGAGGGTGGGTTCGTAAATTTGCAGATGACACAAAAGTTGGAGGTGTCGCCGATAGTATAGAGGGCTGCTGCAGGCTGCAGGGTGACATAGACAGGATGCAGAGCTGGGCAAGCAATGGCAGGTGGAGTTCAACCTGGATAAATGTGAAGTGATGGATTTTGGAAGGTGGAACTCGAATGCAGCATATAGGATTAAAGACAGTATTCTAGGCAGTGTAGAGGAACAGAGGGATCTGGGTGTGCAAGTACATAGTTGCCACCTAATTTGATAGGGTTGTTAAGAAACCATATGGTGTTTTGGCTTTCATTAACAGGTGGTCAAGTTTAAGAGCCGCGAGTTTTTGCTACAGTTCTACAAATCCCTGGTGAGATCACACTTGCAATATTGTGTCCAGTTCTGGCTGCCCTACTAGAGGAAAGATACAGAGGCTTTGGAGACAGTGTAAAGAAGGTTTACCAGGATGCTGCCTGGACTGGAGGGCTTGCCTTGCGAAGAAAGGTTGATTAAGCTCGATTTTGTTTTCTCTCTGGCGAGAAGGAGGAAGAGAGGAGACCTGATTGAGGTGTACAAAATAATGAGAGTAATATATAGAGTCCATAGCCAGAGACGTTTCCCGAGGGCAGGATTGACTAGTACGAGAAGTCATAGTTTGAAGATATTAGGAGGAAGGTATAAAGGAGACTTCAGAGGTTGTTGACAGAGTCGTGGAGGAAGGTTGTGTGCGTGTATTTTTGTGAATAACTGATGACAGGAGACAGGGTGGTGGTGGAGGTTTGAGTGTGTGTGTATTTCTGTGTATAACTGTTTAATGACAGGTGACAGGGTGGTGATGGAGGTGTATGTGTGTGTGTTCCTGTGTATATGTGCTTAATCGCACGGGACAGTTTGGTGTGTATGTTTCTGTGTATATCTGTTCAATGGCTGGAGGCAGGGTGTTCATGAAGTGTTGTGTGTGTGTTTCTGCGTACATCGTTTTAACAATAGGAGACAGGGTGGGGATGGAGGGTAGAGTGCCTTTCTGTGTCTATGTGCTTACTGGTAGGATACAGGGTGGTGGTAGAGGGTTGTGTGTGTGTTTCTGTATATATCAGCTTAATGGCAGGGCACAGACTGGTGGTGGTCGAAGTTTGTGTGTGTGTATTTCTGTGTATATCTGCTGAATTGATGGAGAACAGGGTGATGGAGCGTGGTGTGTGTGTGTTTCTGAGTATATCTGTTTGATGACAGGAGAAAGGGTGGTGGTGTGTGTGTTTCTGTGTATATCTATTAAATGGCAGGAGATAGAGTGGTGGTGGTTGAGGGTTGTGCGTGTGTGTTTCTGTGTATATCTGATTAATGGCAGGAAACAGGGTGGTAGTGGAGGGTTGTGTATCGGTTTTGGTGTCTTTCTGTTTAATGTCAGGAGACAGGGTGTTCGTGTTGGGTTGTGTGCGCGTGTGGTTCTGTGTTTATCTCATTAAAGGCTGGAGACAGGGTGGTGGTGGAGGGTGCTGTGTGTGTGTTTCTATGTATAACTCCTTAGTGGCAGGCGGCATGTTGGTGGTGGAGGGTTGCGTGTGTGTGTGTTTTTGTATATATGTGTTTAACGGCAGGAGACAGCTTTGTGTGTGCGGGTGTTTTTGTGTGTATGTGCTTAACGGTAGGAGGCAGGTTACTTATGGAGCGTTGTGCGTGTGTGTGTGTTTCTGTGTATATCTATTCAATGGCAGGAGACAGGGTGGTGGTGGAGGGTTGTGTATGTATGTGCATTTCTGTGTATATCTGCTTCGGGGCAGTAGGCAGGATGGTGGGTGGAATGTCGTATGTGTGTTTCTGTGTATATCTGTTTAATGGCAGGAGACAGGGTGGTGGTTGTGGGTGATGTGTGTGTGCTTCTGTGTATAATTATCTAAAGACAGGAGACATTGTGGTGGTGGAGGGATGTGTGTTTCTTTCTGTGTATAACTGTTTAATAACAGGAGACAGGGTGGTGCTGGAGATATGCGTGTATGTTTCTGCATATATCTGTTTAATTGCAGGAGAGAGAGTGGCGGAGGATGTGGTGCGTGTGTGTTTCTGTGTATATATGTTTAATTGAAGGAGACAGGGTGGTGGTGGAGGTTTGTGTATGTGCTTCCATATATCTGTTTAATTGCAGGAGACAGGTTGGTGGTCGAGTGTGGTGTGTGTATTTCTGTATATAACTGTTTAATTGCTGAAAACAACATGGTGGTGTACGGTTGTGTGTTTGTGTATTTTTATGTATATCTCTTTAATGGCAGGAGACAGTGTTGTGGTGGTGACTGGTGTGTGTATGTCTGCATATATCTGTTAATGGCAGGATAAAGAGTGGTCGTGGAGGGATGTGTGTGTGTGTGTTTTTGTGTATATCTGTTTAATGACAGTAGACGGTGGTGGCGGAGGGTTGTCTGTATGTTTCTGTAAATATCTGTTTTTTGCAGGAGACAGGATGGTGTTGGAGGGTGGTGAGTGTGTGTTTTTGTATATAACTCTTTAATGAATGGACACAGGATTGTGTGTGTGTTTCTGTGTATATCTGCTTAATGACAGGAAACACGTTCGTGGTCAAGGGTTGTGTGTGTGTGTTCGTGTGTATGTGTGTTTCTGTGTATATCTGTTTAATGACATAAAACAATGTGGTAGTGTCAGGTCGTGTGTGTGTGGCAGAAAACAGGTCGGTGGTGGTGGAGGGTTCTGAGTGTGTGTGTGTTTCTGTTTAATGACAGGAGGCAGGGTGGTGCTGAATACATGCGTGTAGGTTTCTGTGTATATATCTGTTAATTGCAGGAGACATGGTGGTGAGTGCGTGTTTCTGTATAACTTTTTAATGAACGGAGACAGGTTGGTCGTGGAGGCTTGTGTGTTTGTTTCTGTTAAATGACAGGAAACAAATTGTTCTTCAAGGGTTGCGTGCATGTGTGCGTTTGTGTGTGTTTCAGTGTATGACTGTTTAATGACAGAAACAATGTGGTAGTGTATGGTTGTGTGTATGTGTTTCTGTGTATGTCTGTTTAATGGCAGGAGACAGGGTGATGGTGTCACGATGTGTGTGTGTTTCTGTTTATATCTATTCAATCGCCAGAGAAAGTGTGATAGTGCAGGGTTGTGAGTGTGTGAGTGTGTTTGTGTATATCTGATGAATGGCAGCAAACAGAGTGGTGGTGGAGGGTTCTGTATGAGTGTGTGCATATCTACTTAAGGGCAGGAGACAGGGTGGTGGTGGAGGGTGGTGTGTGTACGTTTCTGTGTATATCTGATCAATGGCAGGAAACAAGCTGGTCATGGAGCGTGGTGTGTGTGTTTTTGCGGATATCTATTGAATGGCAGAAGACAGGGTGGTGATGGAGGGTATAGTGTCCGAGTTTTTGTGTCTATGTGCTTACTGGCAGGAGACAGGGTGGTGGTGGAGGGTTGTGTATGCATGTGCGTTTCTGTGTATATCTGTTTATGGGCACTAGGAAGGGTGTTCATAGAACATAGATCATTACAGCGCAGTACAGGCCCTTCGGCCCTCGATGTCCCATCGACCTGTCATACCAATCTGAAGCCCATCTAACCTATACTATTCCATGTATGTCCATATGCTTGTCCAATGGCAACGTAAATGTACTTAAAGTTGGCGAATCTACTACCGTTGCACGCAAAGTATTCCATACACTCACTACTCTCTGAGTAAATAAACTACCTCTGACCTCTGTCCTATATCTGTCACCCCTAAATTTTAAGCTATATCCCCTCATGCTCGCCGTCACCATACGTGGAAAAAAGGCTCTCCCTGTCCACCCTATCTCACCCTCTGATTTTCTTATATGTCTCTATTAAGGCACCTCTTAACCTTCTTCTCTCCAACGAAAACAGCCTCAACTCCCTCACCCTTCCCTCGTAAAACCTTCCCTCCAAACCAGGCAACATCCTAGTAAATCTCCTCTGCACCCTATCCAAAGCTTCCACTTCCTCCTTATAATGTCGGGACCAGAACTGTACACAATACTCAAAGTGCGGCCGCACGAGAGTTTTGTACAGCTGTAGCATAACCTCACGGTTCCGGAACTCTATCCCTCTATTAATAAAAGCTAAAACACTGTATGCCTTCCAAACAAGACAGTTAACCTGGATGGCAACTTACAAGTATCTGTGTATCTGGACACCGAGATCTCTCTGCTCATCTACACTACCAAGAATCTTACCATTAGGCCAGTACTTTGCATTCCGCTTGCACCGACCAAAGTGAATCACCTCACACTTGACCACATTAAACTCTATTTGCCACTTCTCAGCACAGCTATGCAGCTTTTCTATGTCTGCCTGTAACCTGCAATATCTTTAGTCACTATCCACAACTCCACCGAACTTAGTGTCGTCTGCAAATTTACTAACCCACCCTTCTACTCCCTCATCAAGGTTGTTTATAAAAATGACGAACAGCAGTGGACCCAACATCGACCCTTGTGGTACGCTACTAGTAACTAGACTTCAGGATGAACATTTCTCATCAACCACCACCCTGTGTCTTCTTTCAGCAATCCAAAGTGTTGTATCTCCCACAATCCCATTCCTCCACATTTTGTACAAAAGCCTATTATGAGGAACCTTATCGAGCGCCTTGCTGAAATCCATATACACCACATCAACCGGTTTACTCTCATCTACCTGTTTGGTCACCTTCTCAAAGAACTCAATACAAATTGTGTGGCACAACGTAACCTTCACAAAACCGTGCTGACTCTCCATAATAAAATTATTCTTTGCGAGATTATTGTAAATCCTATCTCTTATAACCTTTTCCAACATTTTACAAACAACTGATCTATAATTACCAGGGTTGTCTCTACTCCCCTTCTTGACAAGGGAACCACATTTGCTATCCTTCAGTCTTCTGGCACTATTCCTGTAGACAATAATGATTTAAAGATCAATGCCAACGACTCAGCATTCTCCTCCCTGGCTTCCCAGAGGATCCTAAGATAAATTGGATAAATCCCATTCGGCACAGGGGACGTATATATTTTCATACTCTGCAGGATTTCTAATACCTCTTCCTTGTGAACCTCAATCCCACCTAGTCTAGTAGCCTATATCTCAGTATTCTCCTTGACAACATTGTTGTTTTCTAGAGTGAATACTGTCTAAATGCATTTATTTAGTGCTTTCCCATCTCCTCTGACTCCACACACAACTTCCCACTACTATCCTTGATTGGCCCGAATCTTACTCTTGTCATTCTTTTCTTTCTTCAATACCTACAGAAAGCCTTTGGGTTTACCCTGATCCTATCCGCCAACAGCTTTTCATTTCTCCTCTTGGCTCTTCTCAGCTCTCTCTTTAGGTCTTTCCTGGCTACCTTGTAACTCTCAAGCGCCCTAAGTGAACCTTCACGTCTCATCCTAACATAAGCCTCCCTCTTTCTGTTGACCAGAGATTCCACTTGCTTTGTAAACCACGACTCCACCGCTCTACAGCAGGTACATACTTATTTAGGACGCACAGGAGCTTTTCTTTGAATAAGTTCCACATTTCTAATGTGCCCATCCGTTGCAGGTTCCTTCCCCATGCTATGCTTCCTAAATCTTGCCTAATTGCATCGTAATTGCCGTACCCCCCAACTGTAAATTTCGTGAAACGTTGTGTGTGTGTGTGTATTTCCGTGTCTAAGTCTTTGATGACAGGATAGATTAGATTAGATTACTTACAGTGTGGAAACAGGCCCTTCGGCCCAACAAGTCCACGCCGATCCGCAACCCACCCATACTCCTTTAACCTAACACTACGGGCAATTTAGCACGGCCAATTCACCTGCCCCGCACATCTTTGGACTGTGGGAGGAAACCGGAGCACCCGGAGGAAACCCACGCAGACACGGGGAGAATGTGCAAACTCCACACAGTCAGTCGCCTGAGTTGGGAATTGAACCCGGGTCTCTGGCGCTGTGAGGCAGCAGTGCTAACCACTGTGCCACCGTGCCGCCCATAGAGGGAGATGAAGGAGGTTTGAGTGAATGAGTGTGTGTGTGCGCGGGAGTCAGGGTGTTCCTGAAGGGTTGTGTGTGCTTGTGGGTGTGTGAGTATGTGCGGATCTGCGTATATCTATTTTACGGCAGGAGACAGGGCGGTGGTTGAGGGTAGTGTGTGTGTGTGTGTGTGTTTCTTTGTGTATCTGTTTTTTGCCAGGAGACAGAGTGTTGGTGGGGGGTTGCCTGTGTGTGGTCTATTTTCTGTGTATGTCTGTTTAAAGTTAGGTGATAGGGTGGTGGTACAGGTTTGTGTGTGTCTATCTGTATATATCTGCTTAATGACAGGAGACAGATTGGTGATGGTGGAGGATTGTGTGTTTCTATGTATATTCGATTACTTGAAGGGAACAGGGCTGTGGTGGAGGGTTGTATGTGTTTTTCTGTGTATATCTGTTTAATGTCAGGAGACAGGATGGTCGTGGAGGGTTGTGCGTGTGTGTTTCTGTGTATATCTGTTTAAGGGCTGGAGACAGATTGGTGGTGGAGAGTTATGTGTGTGTTACTGTGTACATCTGATTAACGGCAGGAAACAGGGTGGTGGTCGAGGGATGTGTATGCGTGTTTGTGTGTATATCTGCTTAATGGCAGGAGACAAGGTGGTGGTGGGGGTTTGTGTGTTGGTTTCTGTGTCTATCTGTCCAATGTCAGGAGGCAGTGTGATCATGGTGGGTTGGGTGCTTCTGTGTTTCTGTGTATATCTATTTAAGGGCGAGAGACAGAGTGGGTGATGTTGGTGCTGTGTGTGTTTTTTTGTGTATAACCGTTTAATGGCAGGTGGCATGTTGGTGGTGGAGGGTTGTGTGTGTGTGTTTCTGTGTATATATGCTTTCTGACAGGAGACATGTTGGTGTGTGTGTTTCTGTGTATACCAGTTTAATGGCAGGAGACAGGGTGGTCATGGAGGGTTGTGTGTGTGTTGCTGCGTATATCTATTCAATGACAGGAGATAGGGTGGTGTTGGAGGGTACATAGAACATAGCACATAGAAAAATACAGCGTAGTACAGGCCCTTTGGCCCTCGATGTTGCGCCGATCCAAGCCCACCTAACCTACACTAGCCCACTATCCTCCATATGCCTATCCAATGCCTGTTTTAATGCCCATAAAGAGGGAGAGTCCACCACTGCTACTGGCAGGGCATTCCATGAACTCATGACTCGCTGTGTAAAGATTCTGCCCCTGACATCTGTCCTATACCTCCCACCCCTTAATTTAAAGCTATGCCCCCTCGTAATAGCTGACTCCATACGTGGAAAAAGGTTCTCCTGGTCAACTCTTTCTAAACCCCTAATCATCTTGTACACCTTTATGAAGTCACCCCTAAACCTTCTTTTCTCCAATGAAAACAGCCCCAAGTGCCTCAGCCTTTCCTCATACAATCTTCCTACCATACAAGGCAACATCCTGGTAAACCTCCTCTGCACCCGTTCCAGTGCTTCCACATCCTTCCTATAGTATGGCGTCCAAAACTGCACACAATACTCCAGATGCGGACGCACCAGAGTCTTATACAACTGCAACATGATCTCAGGACTCCGGAACTCAATTCCTCTATCAATAAAAGCCAGTACGCCATATGCCTTCTTCACCACACTATTTAACTGGGTGGCAACTTTCAGAGATCTGTGTACATGGACACCAAGATCCCTCTGCTCATCCACACTACCAAGTATCCGACCATTAGCCCAGTACCCCATCTTTTTGTTACTCTTACCAAAGTGAATCACCTCACACTTACCTACATTGAACTCCAGTTGCCACCTTTCTGCCCAGCCCTGCAGCTTATCTATATCCCGCTGTAACCTGACACATCCTTCCTCACTGTCAACAACTCCACCGACTTTTGCATCATCCGCAAACTTGCTCACCCAACTTTTAGACCCTCCTCCAGGTCATTTATAAAAATGACAAACAGCAATGGTCCCAAAACAGATCCTTGCGGATCACCGCTAGTAACTGCACTCCAAGATGAACCTTTACCATCAACTACTACCCTCTGTCTTCTTCCAGCCAGCCAATTCCTAAACCAAACCTCCAACTCACCCTCAATGCCATACCTCCGTATTTTTTGCAGTAGTCTACCATGGGGAACCTTATCAAACGCCTTACTAAAATGCAAATATACCACATCTACCGCTTTACCCTCATCCACCTTCTTAGTCACCTTCTCAAATAATTCAATAAGGTTTGTGAGGCACGACCTGCCCTTCACAAAACCATGCTGACTATCCTTGATCACATTATTCCGATCCAGATGTTCATAAATCCTATCCCTTACAATTCTCTCTAAGACTTTGCCCACAACAGAAGTGAGACTAACCGGCCTATAGTTACTAGGGTTATCCCTACTGCCCTTCTTGAACAAGGGAACCATATTTGCTATCCTCCAGTCTTCTGGCATTATTCTGGTAGACAACGAGGAGATAAAAATCAAGACCAATGGCTCTGCAATCTCCTCCCTTGCTTCTCAGAGAATCCTGGGATAAATGACATCAGGCCCAGGGGACTTATCTATTTTCACCCTTTCCAGAAATGCCAACATCTCTTCCCTACATAACTCAAAGCCATCCATTCAAATTAATTGTGACTCAGTATTCACATTGGCAACAATGTCCTGTTCCTGATTGAATACTGACGAAAAGTATTCATTCAGTGTCTCCCCAATCTCTTCACCCTCCACACGCAACTTCCCACTACTATCCTTGACAGGATCTATCCCTCCCCTAGTCATTCTTTTATTCCTGACATACCTAGAGAAAGCCTTTGGGTTTTCCCTAATCCTATCAACTGAGGACTTTTCATGTCCCCTCCTTGCTGCGCTTAGCTCTCTCTTCAGATCCTTCCTGGCTACCTTATAACTCTCAATCGCCCCAATTGAACCTTCACGCCTCAACCTTACATAGGCCGCCCTCTTCCCTTTAACAAAGTATTCCAATTCCTTATTAAAACACGGCTCCTTTCCTCCCTGCCTGACAGCTACATACTTATCAAGGACACTCAATAGTTGCTCCTTGAACAAGATCCACATATCAATTGCGCCTACTTTTCCAAGCCACGCATCCTAAGTCGTGCCTCACCGCATCATAATTTCCCTGACCCCAGCTATAACTCTTGCCCTGCAGTGCACACTTATCCCTCTCTACCACTAGAGTAAAAGTAACGAATTATGGTTACTGTCCCCAAAGTGCTCACCTACCTCCAATTCTAACACCTGGCCTAGTTCGTTACCCAGAACCAAATCCAGTATGGCCTCACCTCTTGTTGGCCTGTCGACATATTGTGTCAGGAAACCCTACTGCACACATTGGACAAACACCGAACCATCTAACGAACTCGAGCTATAGCTGTACCAGTCAATATCTGGAAAGTTAAAGTCTCCCACATAAACATAAACATAAACAAGTTAAAGTAGAGTATCAGTGATTCTGTGCATATCTGTTTACGGTCAGTGGACAGGGTGTTCGTGGAAGGTTTATGTGTGATTCTCTGTATATCTGTTTACTGGCAGGAAACAGGGTGGTTGTCGGAGGTGGTTTGTGTGTATTTCTGTGTATCTCTGTTTAATTGCAGGAGACAGGGCTGTGGTGAAGGGTGGTATGTGTTTGTTTCTGAATGTATCTGTCATGTCAGGAGGCATGGTGGCGGTTGAGTTTTTTGAGTGTGTTTCTATGTATATCTGCTAAATCGCAGGCAACAAGGTGGTGGTCGGTGGTGGTCGGAATTTTGTGTGTGTGTGTGTGTGTGTATGTGTGTGTGTGCGCACGCACGTGCGCATTTCTGTGTTTGGCTGTCTAATGGCAGAAAACAATGTGCTTGTTAACGGTTGTGTGTTTGTGTATTTCTACGTATATCTGTTTAATGGCAGGAAACAGGGTTGTGCTGGAGGGTTGTGTGTGTGTGTCTGTGCGTGTCTGTTCAATGGCAGGAGACAGGGTGATGGTGTTGAGATGTGTTTGTGTTTCTGTTTATATCTGTTTAATTACCGGAGAGTGCGTGACGGTGGAAGTTTTTGTGTGTGTGTGAGTGTGTGTGTGTGTGTCTGTGTGTGTGTGTGTGTGTGAGTGTGTGTGTTTGATTATGTGTATATCTGATTACTGGCACAAGCACGATGGTGGTGGAGGATTCTGTATGTGTGTGTGTTTCTGTGTATGTCTGTTTAAGGGCAGGAGACAGGTTGGTGGTCGAGGGTTGTGTGTATGTATTTCTGTGTATATCTGCTCAATGGCAGGAGAACAGGGTGGTGGCAGAGGGATGTGTGTTTGTGTTTCTGTGTATCCCTGTTTAATGGCGGGAGACAGGGTGGGACGTCGCGGGGAGATTTGCTAATTAGTGAGTTCAATGTTCATGCCGTGTGTTTGTCGGCTCCCGAGGCAGAAGATGTGGTGTTCCTGGCGACGTCCGGATATAACTCTTCTGAACTGTTGTTCATGTTATTAATATTAGGAAAGGTGGAAGTTATCGTTTACAGCTCCAATGAAATTATAATCAGTAAATTACTACTTTCAAATGACTCATCAATATGCGAGGAGAAACTCTAAAACTTCATAATCCTTCTAGCCCTGCACAGATCGATATCTCCATATCGTCCCCACTCACTAATTCTGTCCAATATCACCATCGTGATATCCCAGTCTCCTCCTCAGCCACAATGCATCTTCTGAGTAAACCATCATTTGAGCCTCTGTTAAATCCAGAATCACCTGTTTCAACCCCCTTCTAACCACATGTTAATCACAAAATAATTACACTTGAAATGTTTAACTTGCTTATTGCACAGAAACTGTCTGACGGGAAGGAAATGCATGGTGCTCAGGTAATTGACTCATGATCTCGAGCCATCTGTTAACATGAATTGGTGGCATTGAAGTGAAACCATCATCATTAAGAATAAAAAGCCCATCGGTTTGCCTCATGTCCTTTAGTGAAGACAATGGGCCATCCTTCTCTGATCAGGTCTCTGTGTGACTGCAAACCCACAGCAATGTGTTTTACTCTTTACTGTGCTGTGGAACAGCTGAAACAGCCACTCAGTTCAAGATCGGCATAACCTGCTGGCCTGACCTATGAGGGAAGAACAAAAGGAAAGATAGCTCCCTTCCTCTGCCTGTGTCCCATATTCCTACAGCTCATTTCCATTCAGGTGGGTGACCATTCCTTATTTCAAGTGCATTTTTTCTTAGTTTTTCCCTGAATGTGATGTTCATTTCCCGTGGCACTTCTGGTGTTGGCTTTGTTCATGCTCATATATTGATGTAAGAAGCTTTTAAATTCCACGTCAGTCGCAGTGTAGCGAGATGGAAAGGCTTTTTACGCCACAGGAAAGAAACGGAGATGTCTCAGTGAGGAAAAGGAATTATTATGATCAAACCAGAGAGTGTTGTTGAGGCAGTCTTGGGAAATTGTGAACAGATTTTCTTTCCTTTTTAAGAAATAATCGCCCTTCCACAGATATAGTGCAAAGGTATTTCACCAGACTAATCCCTGGGATGGTGGTAAAATGAGGGGTGAATGAAGATTAATCTTTAGCGCTGTGAGAGAATAAAAAAAGATTGCATTGAACCTTAAGGGGAATTGACAGTCTCTCATGATGTTCTAAACAGACATTGATGCTCTAAACATACAATTTATCATTTATGGTGATAAAATCCTTGGCTTGCTTTTACTCGGTTACAAGAGCCTTTGAGGACGTTCCCCTCATCCCACCCTCACTCCCTATATCGATAGAGAGAGCGAGAGAGAGAGAGGGAGGGAGAGAGGGTCAGACTTTGAATATAGTGCATTTAGTGTGTGATCCTACACTAAACTTCACGTTATCCAAAATCCTGACAGCAGCCACAATGTCTTCATTCTAAAACAGTTCACTATTCCCATCATCTTCTGACCTCCATGGAGAACATGGGTCTGTCTACTCAGAGATGGAAGATGCCTCTTTGAGACTTGATACAAAACATCTGGCTTCCCTCCTCACTGCCAGCAAACCGCGCTAAAGTAGCAGAAGTTCCACCGGCAATGGACCCAAGAGGAACCTCGTAGAGCCATCTTTGAGTGCAGTCTCTGCTTCATTGGTTTGTTGTAATGGAGCTTCAGTGACACCCTCCTGTTCATGTATACCTATCTTGTGGGGCTGAATGGCCTCCTACAGGTCCCATGGAACAGGTTCAAGGGTCTGATTGGACTCTACCTGATCCGTTTAACAGCTCGATGTACTGACCAGACCCCTTCTCTTCCTGTGGAACAAGCAGGAGTATTGAATGGGCTGTCCCTCTTCTTGTTCAGTAGTTTCGATGGGCTGAATGGCTTCCACATTTATTTATGTAACCAACTTGAGATGTTCAATGAGCTCCTCTTTTATCTGTGTCTGACAGCACTGTTACATGAATGTTATCGACACTTTAACAGCACAAGCCTGAATGCTGTCTGTGTCTTACTGAACACGGAGACAGACTGCATCAGGAGATAATGGGAGAAAAATTGTTCTGAACATTGTGTAACCCTCAGTGACCATCCCCACTTCCGGTCTTATGATGGGGAAAGACATTGATGAAGCAGTTGAAGATGTTTATGCTGAGGAAGCTACCCTGATGATCTACTGAAGGGATGTCCTGGGATTGAGATTTTCGGCCCCCAAACAGGCATCTTCCTTTGTGCTCTGAAAGACCACAGACAATGAGGAGGGGACACCTGATTCCCATTAAGCTCAAATAAGATGGCGCTTCCGATGACATTCTCAGTCAAATACTGCCTTGATATCAAGGCTATTCACTCTTTGCTGAGCCCCTGTGTTCCCCTCTTGTTCATATCAATAGGTGACGGTGTCTGTGTGGGGAGTGTTTTCCTCTCACAGAGGGTAGTGAATGTCAGGAATAATCTTGTCTCGAGAGCTAGGGGAGCTACATCACTGAAAGTATTTAAAAAGGAGGTAGATGGAGTTTTGATCTGCCAGAGAGCTGAGAGGGTGTGAAGAATTGGACATAAAAGATGAGTTAATATGAACAGTACATTGGCCATTATCGTATACAATGTCTTGATTAACCGAACGACATGATCCTGTTCCTTATGTTCTTATATTCTGTAATTACAAAGTTAATGATTGTAATTTTCCTGCACGTTCTGTTGTTGAACGTTCCAATCAGAGAGAGCGAAGTACTTTATGAGTGATCACTAAGGTTCGTCTGGGGGCTGAATTCACAGTGAATCTGGGTCTACACCATGACCAACAAATGAAGCACAAGTTGCAGAGAGGAGACAATCTGTAAAGAGACCAGAGTTGTCTTTCAAACCGAGCCTGGGTTTTGAAGTAACATTTTTCAACCTACACCAAACTATGTGTGACAACCTGGAGGGAATGAATGAGATCCTGTATTACTGTGGACCAGGTATTTCGAGCAAGATGCCCCCGTCAGCACCAGTGCAGGAGGTTTGAGGGGCTGGATTGAACGTAGGAACATAGGACTGAGGAGCAGGAGTGGGTCATTTGACACGTTGTCATGGGTCCACCAGGCACTAAGATAGTAGATGATCTGATTGTGGTCTCAGCAGCACTTTTCTGTCTGTATACCATTTTCCTACATGCATTTGTCTGTCAAATGTTTGAATACAGCACAACTTTGAACAAATGCAAACATCCAGGCACTAAAAACGTTTGGTAAAGGGAATTCCCACTTGAACAGTCCAATAAGAATTTCTCATTCGTGTTCCGACAAATGTTGGAGGGTCACTGTGTCCTTTTCTGTCCCACTCCTCCACTGGTTACAACAAATTCTAAATGTAGCCAGTTTAGTGTTATGACCAATTGTTTAGGACTCAGACAGTGTCATTTTTGAGAAAGATGTGAGATGCAGTGAGTTGAATTCACAAAAAAATGGTAAAAAGATAGTGTGTCCCAAATGTTATTCTGCCTTTGATATTATTCTACTCACTCAAGCTGTTGGTAATGGGATTTATTTGTGGAAAAGTTGGATTTGGCTGAACACCCTTTGCTTCCGGCAGTGGAGAGATTCTAATGAGTACTCACCAGGAATTCTTCACGAGTGGTGAAGGTAACTCAGGGATTTTATGGTCGCACATTTTGCTATCCGTGGGGGAGGGGGTGGGACAAAGTAAGAGAGAAAATCAATCAGCTGCTGCCTCTCAGGCAGGGAACATTTTTCTCCCTCTCTGTGTTGAACCATACAATAATGTCAACTGAACATCAAACTGGGCCATCTGTGCTCTCCTGGAGCATTCTCTGGAATGGATGGTAATGGACGATAAGAAGGTGAATCGCTATTGTTGTACTCAGTGTATTTCAATAGAAAAAAATCTCTGTGTTATCATCTGATGACATGTTTATATGCGTCTGTGTAATTTGTTAATATCGGTCGATGTCTATATAATACGTGTGTTGATATCAATGCATCTTATTCTTAAATTTATCCCAGAGCTTTAAACTCCTTAACAAGAGGAAACATGCACCCAGCTGAAACACCTTTCAGAAAGTCATGTGTGGTTCAAGAAGATTTCTAATCTCAGATCAAAACTGATAATCCACCATAATCAAACACCTACCTTTTAGGAATGAGTAAAGGGAAACATCTATGAAAATCTTCTGAAAGAACTATATCCTTTTTTTTAAGAGTCGGTGATCAAAACTGCACACAGTGTATCCGATGTGGTCTCAACAATGCCCCGTTCAGATGCAGTCAAACATTCCTCTTTAAAGCTGATAATCTTTGCCAGAAACAGCATCATTCCACTTACCTTCCACTTACCTTCTGCTGCATCTGCAGACTGACTTCATATGATTCATGTCCCAGGAACATGGAAACAGCCTGTATCACAGAGTTGTTCAATCTCTCTCCATTTAAATTTTTCGCCATTGTTTTTTCCTTCCTGCCACAGTAGACAACTCACCTTATGTTATTTCTGTTGAAGGTTTGCTCGCTAACCTTCCCTGTCTGTATCACATTGCAGACTCAGTACCTCCATTTGACGACATTTTGAACGATCATCTTGGTGATGCGCTAATTGAGCTTCTTCCAAATCTTTGATACAGATTATTTGTCATTGATGATCCCGATGTGATGTCTACATTGACGTAAAGACATGCTGAAACAGTTTCACAGCGTGTTGGTGGGACTGTACCTGGAGTATTGTGTACAGTTTTGGTGACCGAATCTCAGAAAGAATACACTGACCTCACAGGAAGTGCAATGGACATTCTCCAGATTAATCCCTCAGATGGTGAGATTGCCTGATGATGAAACTCTGCCTGTATTCTCTGGAGATTCAAAGAATGAGAGGTGAGTCACAGTGAAATTTAGAAAATTTACAAAACAACTGATAAGTTGGAAATTAACACAACGCTTCCCTCGCTGTCTATTCCACAGTCAAGGCAAATAATGGCAGGATCTGGGACAGGCCAGATAAGACTGCAATAAGGAGGAAATTCATCAGTTGGAGGGGACAGACGAACCCAGGGGCATGGAAACCTACTGGTAGGCAAGATGCGGGAGGATCTCCAGATATTCTCCAAGTGTCTCCAGTGCAACAGCATAACCAGGGAACAGGTAGGACGCATTAGTGACTTGCCAGGTTGCATCCAAATCAACTTCAGTGGTAGGAGACAGAGGGTGGTGGTAGAAGGCTGTTTGAGTGATTGGAGGCTAGTGTCCAATGGTGTACCACAGGGATCAGTGTTGTGTCTCTTATTATTTCTGATTCGGAGGTGTTGGGGTTGGAATGGGGTGGACAAAGCTAATAATTGCATAACACCAGATTATAGTCCAAAAGGTGCATTCGGCGGCACTAGCTTTCAAAGTGCTTCATCAAAGCGCACAACCACCTGATGAAGAAGCAGCGTTTCGAAAGCTCGTGCCTCCGAATAAACCTGTTGGACTATAAGCTGATGTTTTGTGATTTTAAACCTTATCAAAAAGGATGCAGCTGTGAATATGGACGAGGGGTGGGGGGTGTCATAAGTAAGTTTGTGTTTGATATAAAGATTGGCCGGGTGGTTGGCAGTGAAGAGGAAGGCCTTATGTTTCAGGAAGATACAAATGGAATGGTCAGATGCGTGGATCAATGGCAGATGGAATGTACCCCTGATAAATATGTGGTGATGCACTTTGCAAGAAGGAACCAGACAGGGGAGGACTCAATGAATGTCAGCACACTAGGAAGCTCAGAGGGTGCTTCTCCACAATCCCTGGATGTGACTGTACAGGTTATTGCACAACTTGCGAAAGCATAGGGGAGCGTAAACACAGACTTTATACATCGAAGCATAGATTATAAGAGCTATACGGAACTTTGGTTAGGCCAAGATGGAATACTGTGTGTACTTATGGGGGCCACATCACAGGAAGGATGTGATTGAACTGGAGGAGCGCACAGGAGATTCACCAGGATGTTCCCTCGGATGGAGCATATCAGCTATGGAGACAGTCTGGGTAAGCTCGGGTTGTTTACTTTGGAGCAGAGAAGGCTGAGGGGGATGTGAATCAGAAGGCTAAGATTCAGGGTGCATAGACAGCAGCTGTTCCTTTCAGTAAAAGGGCCATATTTTTAAAGTGAAAGGTTTGAGGTGTAGTGAGGATTTGAGGATTGTTTTTCACCCAAATTTTGTGGGGTCTGGAATGCACTGCTTGAGAGGGGCGTTGTCATGGTAACCTCAAAATCTTTAGAAAATACATGGTTGGGCAGTCGAAATACCAGAAGATTCACAGCTACGGGTCTTGTTCGGAAAGTGGACCTAATGTAGACCGTACTGTATTTCTGATGGAAAAGAGACTGTGCTTCTGTTATTGTATGGAAATGGGATGTCAATCATTGAGTAGCTTAAGAAAAGAATTACTTTCTAAATGGTGAGAAAATTAATAAAGCCAAAGCACAAAGGGATCTGGGAGTGCTAGTCGAGGATTCTCTAAAGGTAAACATGCAGGTTGAGTCCGTGATTAAGAAAGCGAATGCAATGTTGTCTCTTATCTCAAGAGGGTTGGAATATAAAAGCAGAGATGTACTACTAAGACTTTATAAAGCTCTGGTTAGGCCCCATTTGGAGTACTGTGTCCAGTTTTGGTCCCCAAACCTCAGGAAGGACATACTGGCACTGGAACGTGTCCAGCGGAGATTCACACGGATAATCCCTGGAATGACAGGTCTAACATATGAGGAACGGCTGAGGATACTGGGATTGTATTCGTTGGAGTTTAGAAGATTAAGGGGAGACTTAATAGAGACATACAAAATAATACATGGCTTGGAAAAGGTGGATGCTAGGAAATTGTTTCAGTTAAACGAGGAGACTAGGACCCGTGGACACAGCCTTAGAATTAGAGGGGGTCATTTCAGAACAGAAATGCGGAGACATTTCTTCAGCCAGAGAGTGGTGGGCCTGTGGAATTCATTGCCACGGAGTGCAGTGGAAGCCGGGACGCTAAATGTCTTCAAGGCCGAGATTGATAGATTCTTGTTGTCTAGAGGAATTAAGGGCTACGGGGAGAACGCTGGTAAGTGGAGCTGAAATGCGCATCAGCCATGATTGAATGGCGGAGTGGACTCGATGGGCCGAATGGCCTTACTTCCACTCCTATGTCTTATGGTCTTATGGTAATATCTTACCAAAGTATGTAAGAGGGAACTTGTAATATCTTCTTAAAATATGTCAATGGCAAAATTAACAGAAAAAGTTGCACCTTTCTTAGAGTCTGATACCGGATAATTGAGGACCGGGAAATAGCAGAACTATGGAATAAATACTTCAGTTATGCCTTCACAGAAGAAAAAAAAACAAAATCAAAATATCTTCCTAGAATTACTAGAGAACTTTAGTCTGGTGAGAAAAAGAGAATAGCAACTAAATTAGCAACTAAACAGTTCTAGAGAAAAATAATAGACTGAAATTAATGGGCATAGACAAAGTCAACTGAAATGGGAATCATATTTGAGAAAGTGGCTTTTAGCAAAATTATGAGGAGGTATCAATGCAATACGATTGGAATCTCAGAAAGATTTTTGATAAAGCCCCAAACCTATTGTGTAAATTCGAATCCTGTGGGACTGGGGCTAATATGTGGTCATGGTTTTAGAATGGGAGAGCTGGCAGGAAAGAGTGAGTAAGAACAGAAAAATGTTTTTTTGTAATGGAACCCTTCGAGGATATAACAAGGTTATATCGAGATTTGACATCCAGCTATTCCCAATACACATCATATCTTTGGTTGAAGGGCTCATATGCTATATTCCCCAGTCTGCTGACAGTACTAAACGATTTCAGCCTGTGAGTGGATGAGGAGGATGTAAAAAAGATTCCAAGATGATTGAGACATGTGGAGAGACTGGGCAAATACGTGGTAGATGGAGAGCAATGGTAGAGATGAGATGCTGTACACTTTGATGGGAACAATAGAATGGTAGCCTATCATTTGCAAAGGGAGTGGTTGAAAAGTGTTGATCTATAAATGAACTTAAGCTGCATTTTTATTTTATTTCTGCGCAGCCCTCCGAGTCCATGTAAGACAGTGAGTTCTGAAGCCAGAAGTCAATACTGGGAATGGCATTGGCACGCTGACCAGTGTATATAGCAAGTGGGGAGCTGTAACATTGAAAACGATCTGTACGTCCCTGTACACCAATTAGTGAAAGTAATATGGTAGGAGCAGAAAGCAGGTCGGCAGATAAATGGTGTATTCAACTTAATTTCAGGGAGATTTGAATACAGGATTAAGGGTGATTTACTGCAGCTGTATAGGGCCTTAGTGGGGCCCCATCTCGAACATTGTGCAATATTGTTTGCAGTTTTGGTCTCCTTGCCAAGTAAAGGACATTGAGGGAGAGCAGTGGAGGAGACCAAAACTGATCTCTGGGATGACAGGCTTGTTGAGGGACCAGCGATTTGGGGTGAGTGGGCCTGTATTTCAAGCGGTTTAGGAAAATGAGAGGAGATATCATTAGACAATAGGCAATAGACAATAGGAGCAGGAGTAGGCCATTCTGCCTTTCGAGCCTGCATCACCATTCATTATGATCATTGCCGATCATCCTTAATCAGTATCCTATTCCTGCCTTATCTCCATAACCCTTGATTCCACTATCGTTGAGAGCTCTATCCAACTCTTTCTTAAATGAATCCAGAGACTGGGCCTCCACTGCCCTCTGGGGAAGAGCATTCCACACAGTCACCACTCTCCGGGTGAAGAAGTTTCTCCTTATCTCTGTCCTAAATGGTCTACCCGGTATTTGTAAGCTGTGTCCACCGGTTCGGGACCCGTCCATCGACGGAAACATGTTTCCAGCCTTCAGAGTGTCCAATCCTTTAGTAATTTTATATGTCTCAATCAGATACCCCTCTCAGTCTTCTACACTCAAGGGTATATAAGCCCAGTCGCTCCAGTCTTTCAGTGTAAGGTAATTCCGCCATTCCAAGAATTGACCTCGTGAACCTATGCTGCATTCCCTCAATAGCCAGAATGTCTTTGCTCAAATTTGGAGATCCGAACTGCACCAGGACCCTGTACAGCTGCAGAAGAGCCTCTTTGCTTGTATACCCAATTCCTCTTGTTATGGAGGCCACCATGTTATTAGCTTTCTTCACTACCTGCTGTACCTGCATGCTTGCCTTCATTGACTGGTGTACAAGAACACTCAGATCTCTTTGTACTGCCCCCTTACCTAAATTGATTCCATTTAGGTAGTAATCCGTCTTCCTGTTCTTGCTCCAAAGTGGATAACCATACATTTTCCACATTAAAGTGCATCTGCCATGCATCTGACAACTCACCTAACCTGTCCAGGTCACCCTGTAATCTCCAAACATCCTCCTCACAATTCACCCTGCCACCCAGTTTAGTATCATCAGCAAATTTGCTAATGTTATTACTCATACCATCTTCTATATCATTAATATATCATGTAAAAAGCTGCGATCCCAGCACTGATCCCTGCGGTACCCCACTGGTCACTGCCTGCCATTCCTAAATGGAGCCATTTATCACTACACTTTGTTTCCTGTCAGCCAACCAATTTTCAGCCCAAGTTAGTATTTTGCCCCCAATACCATGCGCCGTAATTTTACTCACTAAACTCCTATGTTGGACTTTATCAAAAGCTTTCTGAAAGTCCAGGTACACTACAGCTACTGGATCTCTCTCGTCCATCTTCAGAGTTACATCGTCAAAAAATGCCAGAAAATAAGGTTTCCCCTTCATAATTCCATGCTGACTCTGACCTATCCTGTTACTACTATCCAGATGTGTCATAGCTTCGTCCTTTATAATTGACTCCAGCATCTTTCCCACCACTGAGGTCAGACTAACTGGTCTATAATTTCCTGTTTTCTCTCTCCCACCGTTCTTAAAAAGTGGTAAAACATTAACCACCCTCCAATCCGCAGGAACTGATCCCGAATCTATGAAATTCTGGAAAATAATCACCAACGCATCCACAATTTCTCGAGCCACCTCCTTCAGTACCCTTGGATGTCGACCATCAGGCCCTGGGGACTTATCAACCTTCAGACCTAACAGTCTCTCCAACACCAATTCCTGGCAAATGTAAATTCCCTTCAGTTCAGGTCCTTCAGCCACTGTTACCTCAGGGAGATTGCTTGTGTCTTCCCCAAATGAACACAGATCTGAAGTACCAATTTAATTCTTCTGCCATTTCTTTGTTTTCCATAATGTATTCCCCTGCGTCTATCTTCAAGCACCCAATGTTAGTCCTAACCATTTTTTTTTGCCTTGCACATACCTAAAAAAGCTTTTACTACCCTCCATTATATTTTTGTCCAGTTTACCTTCGTACCTCATTTTTTCTCTGCGTATTTCCTTCTTAGTAATCCTCTGCTGTTCTTTAAAAGCTTCCCAGTCCTCCGTTTTCCCACTTATCTTTGCGACGTTATACTTTTTCTCTTTTAACTTTATATGTTTCTTAACATCCCTCGTCAGCCACGGTCACCCATGCCTCCTCCTAGGATCTTTTTTCCTTTTTGGAATGAACTGATCCTGCATCTTCTGCATTATACACAGAAATATCCGCCATTGCTACTCCACTGTCATCCCTGCTAAGGTATTGCACCATTGAACTTTGGGCCAGCTCCTCCATCATAGCTCTATAGTTCCCTTTATTCAATATTGTCACTTCCGAATGTACCCTCTCCCTCTCAAATTGCAGATTGAAGCTTTTGTATTATGGTCACTACTTCCTAATGGCTCCTTCACTTCGAAGTTCCTGATCAATTCTGGTTTGTTGCATAATACCAGGTCTAGAATTACCTTCTCTCTGGTAAGCTCCAGCACCTGCTGTTCTAAGAATCCATCTCGGAGGCACTCCACAAAGTCGCGTTCTTGAGGTCCAATACCATCCTGATTCTCCCAGTTTACCTGCATGTTGAAATCCCCCATAACAACTGTAGTAACGTCTTTGTGACAGGTCAATTTCACCTCCTGATTCAACTTAAATCTGACATCCAGACTACTGTTTGGGGGCCTGTAGATAATTCCCAAGAGGGTCTTTTTACCCTTAGGATTTCTCAGCTGTATCCATACTGACTCTACATCCCCAGATTCTAGGGCCCCCCGCGCAAGGGACTGATATCCTCCCTGACCAGCATGGCCACCCCACCCCCTCTACCCATCAGTCTGTCCTTACGATAGCACGTGTAGCCTTGAATATTCATTTCCCAGGCCCTGTCCACTTGAAGCCACATCTCAGTTACCCCCACAATATCGCATCTGCGAATTTCCAAAAGAGCCTCAAGCTCATCCATCTTATTTCTAATGCTTCGTGCATTCATATATAGTATTTTTACTTTGTTACTATCCTCACCCTTCCCAAATACTCCCATTTCACTCAACCTTAAAGCATGATCCCTTTTCGAGTTTTCTGCGTCATTGATACAGTTGTCATTCTTGAATTCCCTTTTTCTAACTTTCCCTTCAATTTCCTTCTTAAACATCCCGATTGTCCCCTCCCCCCGCTAATTAGTTTAAATGTAGCTGTGTTGCAGTACCAAACCTGCCTGCCAGAATGCTGTTTCCCCAACCTATTAAGGCGCAAAAAGTCTCTCTTGCAGAGTTTATGCTTACCACAAAACATACCCCAGTTATCCAAAAATATAAATCCTTGCTTCCTGCGCCAGTTCCCCAGCCACACGTTCAAGTCCATTATCTCCCTGTTTCAGGCCTCACCAGCCCGAGGAAATATATCCCATGGAATTTGGAATCCCTTGTTAAATGGAAGAGGGTGGCCTATCTCAAGATGAGACGTGAAGGTTCAATTGGGGCGATTGAGAGTTATAGGGTAGCCAGGAAGGAACTGAAGAGAGAGCTAAGAGCAGCAAGGAGGGGACATGAAAGGTCCTTAGTCGGTAGGATTAGGGAAAACCCTAAGGCTTTCTATAGGTATGTTAGGAATAAAAGAATGACTAGGGTAGGAATAGGTCCAGTCAAGGATAGTAGTGGGAAGTTGCGTGTGGAGGCGGAAGAGATTGGGAAGACACTGAATGAATACTTTTCTTCAGTATTTACTCAGGAACAGGGCTTTGTCGTCGATGTGAATACTGAGTCACAAATAAGTAGAATGGATGGCTTTGAGGTATGTAGAGAAGAGGTGTTGGAAATCCTGGAAAAGGTGAAAATAGATAAGTCCCCTGGGCCTGATGGCATTTATCCTAGGATTCTCTGGGAAGCAAGGGAGGAGATTGCAGAGCCATTGGCCTTGATTTTTATGTCCTCTTTGTATACAGGAGTAGTGCCAGAAGACTGGAGGATAGCAAATGTGGTTCCCTTGTTCAAAAAGGGGAGTAGGGATAACCCTAGTAACTATAGGCCGGTGAGTCTCACTTCTGTTGTGGGCAAAGTCTTAGAGAGAATTGTAAGGGATAGGATTTATGCACATCTGGATAGGAATAATGTGATCAAGGATAGTCAGCATGGTTTTGT
Organism: Chiloscyllium plagiosum; assembly: GCF_037043375.1. Classification (NCBI taxonomy): domain Eukaryota; kingdom Metazoa; phylum Chordata; class Chondrichthyes; order Orectolobiformes; family Hemiscylliidae; genus Chiloscyllium; species Chiloscyllium plagiosum. The sequence continues at coordinate 117,022,027 of NW_028270152.1, read as the reverse complement.
GAAGGGCAGGTCGTGCCTCACAAACCTTATTGAATTCTTTGAAAAGGTGACGAAGGAGGTTGATGAGGGGAAAGCGGTAGATGTGGTATATATGGATTTTAGTAAGGCGTTTGATAAGGTTCCCCATGGTAGGCTACTGCAGAAAATACGGAGATATGGCATTGAGGGTGAGTTGGAGGTTTGGATTAGGAATTGGCTGGATGGAAGAAGACAGAGGGTAGTAGTTGATGGCAAAGTTTCTTCATGGAGTGCCGTCACTAGCGGTGTTCCGCAAGGATCTGTTTTGGGACCATTGCTGTTTGTCATTTTTATAAATGACCTGGAAGAGGGGTTAGAAGGTTGGGTGAGCAAGTTTGCGGATGATACGAAAGTCGGAGGAGTTGTTGACAGTGAGGAAGGATGTGGCAGGTTACAGCAGGGTATAGAGAAGCTGCAGAGCTGGGCAGAAAGTTGGCAAATGGAGTTCAATGTAGCTAAGTGTGAGGTGATTCACTTTGGGAAGAATAACAAAAAGATGGGGTACTGGGCTAATGGTCGGATACTTGGTAGTGTGGATGAGCAGAGGGATCTTGGTGTCCATGTGCATAGATCTCTGAAAGTTGCCACCCAGGTAAATAGTGCGGTGAGGAAGGCATATGGCGTACTGGCTTTTATTGGTAGAGGAATTGAGTTCCGGAGTCCTGAGGTCATGATGCAGTTGTATAAGACTCTGGTGCGGCCGCATCTGGAATATTGTGTGCTATTTTGGTCGCCATACTATAGGAAGGATGTGGAGGCACTGGAACGGGTGCAGAGGAGGTTTACCAGGATGTTGCCTGGTATGGAAGGAAGATCGTATGAGGAAAGACTGAGACACTTGGGGCTGTTTTCATTAGAGAAAAGAAGGTTTAGGGGTGACTTGATTGAGGTGTACAAGATGATTAGGGTGTTAGATAGGGTTGACAGTGTGAACCTTTTTCCGCGTATGGAGTCGGGTATTACAAGGGGGCATAGCTTTAAATTAAGGGGGGGTAGATATAGGACTGAAGTTAGGGGTAGGTTCTTCACTCAGCGAGTCGTAATTTCATGGAATGCCCTGCCAGTAGCAGTGGTGGACTCTCCCTCTTTATGGGCATTTAAGCGGGCATTGGATAGGTATATGGAGGATAGTGGGTTAGTATAGGTTAGGTGGGCTTGGATCGGCGCAACATCGAGGGCCAAAGGGCCTGTACTGCGCTGTATTCTTCTATGTTCTATGTTCTATGTTCTATATCAAACTCTGACAGTGTGAGACAGATTGGAAGCAGGGATGATAGTTCACTTTAAAGAAAACAATCAAATCGTATATGATACACAAGTATTATCAAAGAACCGCGTGTATATTGAATAGAGAACCAAACTTGATGGGCCGAAAGCACTACATCAGTTCTTATTTTATATTTCACTATGTTTAAACATATTATGAGATATGAACATTGTATGGGGAAAACTGCATTGAGGAGATGTTCGGTCATGAACTAGCATGAGGAAAGCTCAACGTATTGAATGACCTCCTCCTTTCCCGATGTTTGTGCGCAGTCTGTGGGAAAGCTTTGTAAATGTTGTCACAAGTTATCAGATGTTAGTAAGGAGGCCTCTGCAGGGTCGATAGGACTGTGTTTCCCGTTCCCTTTTCTGATAACGAGGCTGGTGCCAGGTGTTCTTTCCGGTTTTATCCTTTAAGACCTCAGAGCAGTTTGATACGCTTGAGTGTCTTGCTTGGCCGATTCAGAGACCATTAAAGAGTTGATCACATGTCTATGCGTCTGGAGTCACTTTTCGGCCAGACGACGAAAGCACGGGAGATTCACTTCCTGAAAGTACATTAGGGAAGGAGATCGATGTTTACAATCAACATTGGACACGAGATCACTATTACTGATACCAGATTTTCGGACACGATATTTTGTTAATTATTTTTAACTTCCACCAGCTGCCAGTGCATTATCCTGGTCTGGATTCGTAATCCAATGATATTTCCACAACAACATCATCTCCACTTGGGTACCTATCTGAAACCACACTGACCTGATTATTTCGGTGCTACTTGATAGCTCTGTCAAAAAGAATTCCCACCAATGTGACTCTTGTGATGGGACTAATGGGGTGGTAATTGGTTAGATTGTAATTAATATCCTCTTCGTGGACTGGACATAGCTGAGTAATTTTCCACACTGGCAGGGAGATGTCAGAGTTGGAGCTGGAATGAAACAGCTTCCCCAGGCTTGTTGAGCAGCACAAGTCTTCAGTCCCATTGCAGGAATGGTTTCAGGGCCCATTGCCTTTATCGTACCTACAGTGTCCAGCTGTTATTTCATGTCACGTACAGCAAATCGAATTGCTTGAAGACTGGCATCTGTGAGTCTGTGGGCATCGTGATGAGTGTGAGTTGGATCATCCAGTCAACACCTCTGGCTGAGGGTAGTGCAGACACCATATCCTTGACTTCTTTTTTCACTGATTTAGAGTTGTTCCGATATTTAGGATGAGGATATTTGTAACGTCCTCTGCTCCAGTAAATTGTTTAATAATCCATCGACATTTATGATTGGATTTAGCAGGAGGACAGAGCTTAGATCCGATCTGTTAGTCTTGGGGTCATTTTCACTTCTCCGTCAGAAGTTATTTCTGCTGTTTGGAATGTAACCAGTCATGTGTTCGTTGTCAACAGGTTTAGGTGCACGTGATTCCGACCTTGGCATCAGCCCTGCATTCAGTGACCTAACCTGGTTTCTGATGCGGTAACATTTCCATTTTCATATTCCCATTCTGCTGAGGGCATCTCTCTGGTGCCACACCTCCAATTTGTTACTATATCTCAAACCATTTAAGGTTATAATCTAAATAGTTTCTTTTCAAAAATGTCAATTTTGGTATTTGAAGTGAATGTGTTTCCCTCTGTTTTACTCCCTGACATGAAAAAAAGCTCTGTTGTGTCAGTAATGTCAGTCTTATGCAGTTTTAGAATCTAGGAAATTGTGCACCATGCATTATCGTTCAGTCCCCAGTGTTGGCGCTCCAGGTTGGACGGGATGTTTGACCATCATTGACATCCATCTTTGGAAATTGTCCAAAATCAGAAATTGCTGAAGAAATTACTGAAAATGTTGCAGCATCTTCTGGAATGAATGCAGAGTTAAACTTTCAGGTCCAGTGACCCTTTACAAAGCTCCCAGTTTCTACAGCAATTTTTGTATTTTTATTTCCAGTATCCATAGTTATTTGTTTTAGTGAAAATTTGTTCTGTTCCTCTTCATATCTGGAGAAACTCACCAGGTCTGTCAGCATCTGCAGAGACAGAAAAACAGGGTTAGCGTTTCATGCCCAGTGTGGCACTTCTTCAGAACTGAAAAGGATTGGAACCTCGGATTTTTAATCCCTTGCCAGAGGTGGGGTATGGGTGACAGGGAAAAGAGGGTGTGGCAAAGATAAACGGGCTTTTAGCACTGGTGAACGAGTGGATGATGTAAAATGAGTTTAATTTAAGGTGTGAATGGGGGAAAGGGGTTCTCTCTATTGAGTGGAATATAAAGAAGACACAACCACACAAGGTCATAGGGAGGCCAGGAGGGAGAATATTGACTATGTGGCATTATATAGATCTGGGCAGAGATCATCGCCCCCTTTAGACAAAGGAATCCAGGTGTTTGACTTCTTATTGGCACTAGTAAACGTTTCATTCTGCCTTAGTATTGTAATATGGAGAAAAACAAATCACCATACGAAGTTGATCTGAGTATTGTTTACCTGTCATGTTTAATATTGTTTGCAATGCTTATCTTTAAATGCTTATTCTTGAAATTAGTATCAGATGGAGTGTAGGAGGTTGGGTGGTGACATTGTAAAAGCTTCTAAAATCATGAGAGATATGGATAGGGTGAATAGCCAAGATCTTTCCAACGGCATGGGGGAGTTCAGCCATAGAAGGCATAGGTTTAAGGTGAAAGAGGAAAGATTTAAAAAGGAACGAAGGGGCAGCCTTTTTACACAGAGGGTGGTTGGGTATGGAATGAGCTGTTAGATGAAGTGTGGTAGATGCCAGTACAGCTACAACATTTAAAACTCATTTGGACAAACATATGAATGGGAAACATTTCAAGGCACATGGGCCAAATGAAAGCAGGTGGGACGAGCTTAATTTGGAAAACTTGGCCAGCATGGACATTTAGAAAAGCTTCACGCAGGGTCCGAGTGGGTTTGTGAAACGTAAATTATACTTTGCCCTGTAAAATCATGCAAAGTATTTCTGGAGATGTCTGAGAATGTAACAAGCGGATTTGATAAAGGGGATCATTTAGACACCAGGCTTTCCAGAGAATTTCCACAAGGTATTACAAAATAAAAGTTCTTACACATGACAGAAGGTCAGAGGATGATGGATAATGTATTAACATGGGATGATGATTGTTTCGCACATCGAAATCGGAGAGTCAGGATTAATGAATCTACATGATAAAGGTGTATCTGCTGGAGTACCACAGCTATGAGTCCGATGGCATCAGATATTTACAATCTATACTGATAACCTGAAAGAGGGAGTCGAGTGCAGCATACATCCGAATTTGTGGATGACACTGAGAACCAAAGGCAGGCTGTTACTTAATGGAAAGGACTTCCAGAAAAGGAGCAGTACAAAGGGATTGGAGTATTCCTGTGTATGAAACATAAAGTCAGCATGCTGCTGCAGCAAATAACAGGGTTGTTTCAAAAGACGGTTCCTGGGACGAAAGGTTTGAATTAATGACAATCTCTAAAATGGTGAGGCGATCATTCATTGGGGTTTAAATGAATGAGGAGTGATAATGCTGAAAAATACAAGACACAGAGAAGAGTTGACATTGTAGATGTTGAGAAGTTGTTACCATTCCTGGGTGGAGTCCCGAACTTGAGGACATAGATACCGGATATGGAACATCGGTTTCAGTCTGAGATGCAAAGTGATGTCTTCGCTCAGAAGGTAGAGAATGTCTGGAATTCCCTAACCCGGAGAGATGTGGAGGGACAACAAATTTGGACTATACAAACACCCAGCGGGTATATACCTCATTCACTCTCCTCAAGGAGTCGGCAAGAAAGTGGAGTCGAGTCATGGAGTAGATCAGCCATGTTTGTATTAAATGACAGGACCAGCTAAAGGGGCCGAGTAGCCTACTGTTGTTCCTACTGTTATTAATTTCACATGTTATGCTTTTGGAAAGTAACTGGTTATTTTCCTGGAAGTTGTGTTGTGTAATGCTACATTGAGATGAGCACAGGATTTGTTTGAGTTTACCCTGGGTGGGGTGTAGAGGCTGTAGTCACAGCGAATCTGGGTCTGGAACACGACCTTCATCTGGGGCAGAAGTTACAGAGAGGGGAAGCCTGGAAACAGGGATTGGGGGTGAGGGTCACTTCCTGATCCAGCCTGGATTTTCCAAGTACATTTCCAAAACTGCACCTAACCATCGGAGTGGCCTCCATTTGCAGGTCCGAAGGGCTGAATGGAACATCAGAACACAGGGCTGAGGGATAGGAGTGGGCCATTCGGCCCTTTTACACTACTCCACCAGTAAATGAGATCGTGGCTCATCTCATTGTTATCCCAGCTGCACTTTTCTCTCCATGCACCATTATCCCTGATTCACCTATCTATGGAAAATCAGATGAAGTCAGCCTCGATACAATATAAAGATTCAGCCATCTCAAACTTCTGGGAAAGAGAATTCCCACTTGACTGAATTCCCACTTTGTGAATTTCTTCTCACTCCATTTGTGACTGAGGATCAAGGGTGTTACTATTTCCTTTTCTAGTCCCATTCCTCCACTGCTCACAACAAATTTTAAATGTAACCAGGTTGGTGATATGGCCGATGTTAAAGGTCTCAGACTGGGTCAGGTTCAGTGATAAGAAGAAGTCAGGCAGATTTCTTTAGTCAACCACAAGTTACTAACAGAGCTAACGGAGAAGTATGGAGGATCGGTGGGTGGCACTGATTCCTCACATCACCAAGGAGCTGGGTTCAATTCCAACCCCGGGCAACCCTCGATGTGGATTTGGAACATTCTCCCCGTGACTGTGTGGGTTTCCTCCCAGTGCTCCAGTTTCCTCCCACAGTCCAAAGATGTGCAGTTTAAAGTGGATTGCCCATAGTGCCCAGGGATGCGTAGGTTAGGTGGGTTAGTTATGGGATATGTAGGGTTACATGGATAAGGTAGGGGGCCACGTCCAGGTAGGATGCTGTTTGATGCATCAATGCGGACTTAATGGACGGAATGTCCTGCCTCCACACTGCAGAGGTTCTATGACAATGACAACAAATTTGCACTATACAAACACCCAGCGAGTCTTTACCTAATCCACACTTATCAAGGTCTTGTACGTTTCATTCTCATTCCAAGAGTAACCTGTTAAAGCCTTTATGATATAAGCCCTCACCCCAGGAATACGTGAAATGAAACATCTCTCAACTGCTTTCAATGTAATTATGTCCTTTCTCAGATAAGGAGACACAAAAAATAATCTCACACTCAAATCAGAAAGTTTACATTTGTTTTCTCAAAGTGCTGAGAATCATTGGAACATTCTTCCCCACAGACCGTTGGAGGCAGAAATATTGAATATTTTTGAGGCACTGACAGAAGGTTCATGAATAACAACAGAGTCAAGGATTATCGAGGAATGGGCAGCAATTTGCAGCGTAGGGGAAAATGTAGACAGTGGTATCAAATTACACGGGTCCAGAGCATCCAGGAATATAATGCAAAATGAAATGATAATATCAACAAAACATTAAGGGGGAATCCAAGATACCGGAGATCCGGAAGGTCTGTTTTGCTGGGCTCTGCATCACAGCACGGGCAAAGTGGTTCTCTAACCCATCCCAGTCCAGCCATTTACGTAAAATGCAACACTAAAAGAGCGATAGAATCTTTACTAATCCCATGTTGTCAAAGGGAGATGACAAAACATGGGAAAGGATCGAGTAAGTCCCAACACACGGTGCACCCGTCAGAAGCATCGAGCCTGCCTGAAGCCTCCACTGCAACTCACTCTGCTTGTTCCATGGACCCAGTTACTCACCAGGCCTTGGTCACTGAGTTCACCAAGTTACGTGAAATGATTGAAGCCATGATTGAAGAAGGGTTCAGCCGTGGCTATAGCCGCTCTCAGCCGTGCTCCAAAAACATGAGCAGCAACTTGACAGCCTTGGAAACAGAACAGACGATGTCAACCGCCGAACTGCAGCGACAAAGACCGCGATCAGTTCCTTTCAGGAGAGGATCCTCACCTTTGAAAAACAAGTCCATACCTTAACTGAACATGACGACGACCTCGAGAACAGGGGTAGGATGAAGAATGTTCACATCGTCGGTTTGCTGGACAAGATGGAAGGTGGTCAGCCAGTGAGTTTATTGAGAATTTGCAGCTGTGATTCCTTCCCTTCAAAACTGAAAAGGGACAGGTGAAGACTGAAACAATTCATCGGGTTACGGTGCGGAGGTCAGACTCAGACCAGCGCCTCCTCCCTGTCCTTGTGCGGTTACATAGTTATTGGGATAAACAAAGGCAGATGGAAGCTTGCAGAACCCAGGGGAAAGATCCGATGGCTTTATTTCACGAGGGCTCCAGGATTATGATCTTTCAGGACTTTTCAACGGCGGTGATTGAGGAAAGAAAATCCTTTGATGATATCAAGAGAAGAGTAAGGGAACTCGGGAGTCAGTATTCCTTAATGTACCCAGCGTTGCTCCACATTGCTTTCAATGGATCCACACACTCGTCTGACTCTCCAGAGAAAGCAAAAACTTTGTGGATATTTTAAAGTAAGATGGATGTTTAGATAATCATGTTTCTCTCTTAAAGAAATTTTCTTGGATTTTTCTGGTATTAACCAGTGTTAAATTATAGTCGGGGATGGGTAGAGTACTCACTTTTAACTTCTTCATTAGTATTACTACTCTTTTTCTCTCTCCTTGCTTGTGTCTGGGGTGCGACCCAAGCTGGAGCGGTTACAAAGGTACTTGTGATGACTAAATACCCACCAAAGGGCAGTTGAAGCCCGAGTTTTGTTGTTAATTGCCTTAGATGTCATATTGGTAACGGGCAGAAGATGACGTTTTGGGGTATGTAACCGTTCCCACTGGACGGGCGTGAGGTAGAGGGGAGGTAAATTCCCTATGGAGTGTCATTGGCACTTTAGATTTTGTTTCGTTTTTGTTTTTTTGTGTGTGTGTTTAGTTTTGGAAAGTTTTGAGAGCTTGTTAGATATAGTAGTCTTAGTTTGTGTTGTTTTTATGCTCTATGAGTTTTTTTCATTCATGATCAGTGATGTGTAATTCGAGTTCTTCCTCTCTCGAGCTCAAATGTTGCTACAGTGTGTGATGGATAATAAAGTGCTTAAATGGTGTACCTGGAAAAATAAGCGGAGCCATCGTCCAGTCAAGAGGAAAAATGTACTTTCTAGTCTTAGATAGGAGAGGGTGGGTGTTGTCCTATTGCATAAGATGCACCTTGGTGACAAGGAACATTTGACATTAAAGTAGGGCGGATTTGATCGGGTTTATTTCTCGTTTTCTTAATAGTAGGAGTAGGGGAGAAGCTAGTCTATAGTCCCTTGGTGTGTCCTTACCACCCTTCTTAAACAGTGGCACCATGTTATCCAACCTCCAATCTTCCGGCACCTCACCTGTGACTTCCATATTGCTAATATCTCAGCAAGAGGCCCAGCAATAATTTCTCTAGCTTCCCACAGAGTTCGCGGGTATACCTGATCAGGTCCTGGGGACCCGTTTCAAGACATCCTTGTGTATTTATCCACCTTTACCATTTTAATACATCCAGCACTTCCTCCTCTGTAATATGGATATTTTGCAAGGTGTCACCATATATTTCCCTACATTTTATGTCTTCCACAGTAAATATTTATGCAAAATATTTGTTTAGTATCTCCCCCATACTTCCTCTGCTAAGAATAATATTCTGTTTTGTTGGATGTCTGAAAACCCCCCGAGTCTGTTGGGTCCTTGTAAGCTCATCATGGAGAATATCCTTTTGGACTTTCTCACCAGTATGGTGCAGCAAGAAGCAGAGATTTATATAAGATATGGCAACCCTTTTTGGATTACCGCGATATCTGCCACTCTAAAAAGGGATTTTATATAGCCATGACGATATTGTCTAATGAATGTAGTATGAAGAATTCTGAACATGTGAATGTGTAATGCTCTCGAAGAACGATAACTATCATTTTGTTTTGTTTTGCTATTATTTATTTATTGTTTTTTTTGTTTGTTTTTCTTCTGTCCATTTAGAGACTTAAAGTTGTTTTGTATGTACATGCAATTGGGTGTAATTTTGTTCAGTTATTTGAGTTGTTTTGTTATTGGTTTAATATAATAATAAAAATCTCTTTTTCAATAAAATGTTTGTTAAAAATTAAAATGCCAGAATTGATAGAATAAAGTCCCAACGAACTCTCATTAGAGAGACTACTCATGGTGATTTATCCTGAGGGTCACCACACCTCGGTGACAGGGTGAGGTTGAGAGAGCGCCCCTTCACGGTAATCTCTATCACTGTGTGAACTGAACCTGCGCTGGTGTCCTCCCTCTGCATCACAAACCAACCATCCAGCCAACTGAGTGGGAGACTGTGTAACTGTTACACACAGAATCAGTTACAGACAAAGGGCAAAAGAAATTTTCACGACAAGGTAAAAGGTATGTTTGAGATAAATGTCATGATAACGGTTGAGGATAAAAATGTTCTCTGCCAGAAATTGTATTTTATAATGAGTCAAGTTTTTGGAAGCTGCCTTTGGCTGAATACAATAAGGTGAGACAAGTGAAATAACCAGAATGACTAATTGTGGTTGGATATCCATAACCATAAAATAAGTGCATGTTTTTAAATGGTCTGTGGAAAGCATGATGACTGTTGCATGAATTTATAAATCAGATGAAATATATTGTTAGGAGAGTCCGTCCCCTTGGGAAATGCCTTCTGAACACATGCGAGAAGAAACCTGGGGTAAAATGTGCCTGAGAATCGTCTGCTCAATAACAGGAACCTGGGGGTTGAATGACTGAAAGTTCCTGTAACATGGAGCTGAGAAAACCATCGGATCGCCCCGAACGTATTGAATGTTGGAACATATTTGAAGTCCTGAATGGCCTCATGATGAATTTTAATTATGTGTGATTTGAAAACGTACATCTCTACTCCATCATTTTTCGTGTTACACATTGGTGCACAGCCGTTTTTCTGTAAGTGGGAATAAGTTGGAACATTATCTGGAACATTCCATAATTGGCATTCTCCAGAATATTTTATAACTGTGTGGAGGGCATTAGAAAGGCAAGAGAGAAAGAGAGGGAATGTGCTGCATGCAGTAGTGAGAGTGGTGGAGCAGGAGCCTTGTTCGGGGTTTGGTGCTATAACATATATACAGTCAGTGTGAGGGAGCAGGGAATAAGGTGACCCTTACCCTGACAGTGCAAAGTTATTGATGCTTGTCCTGTATTGCTGGACATTTCCTCAGACTGCACACTGCACTGAGCTGGGTGAGGAGTTCAGACCATTCTCGGTGGGTCTGGTGGTGTGATCTCTCTGGGAAGAGAATGGTCCCCCTCTGTACTAGCCCATCCACCAGGACCTCCGTGCCCCTGTAGACAAACCGTGGTGTATTTTCCCCTTAGCTGCCATGCTCGGGTAAACTGTGCAGGACAGCTCTGAACTAAGAAAGTACAAACGTGTACCCATTGTTCTTTTAAAGATGGCACACGTGCCAGGGATCACAGTTTATCCGGGGCATCCCGGCGATGGTGAGTATCTCCAGTCATGATGGCATTGTATGAGAGGGACACCATGGGGTGGGGTGGATAGTTAATGAGGTGAGTTTGGTAAGATAACACCAGCAAACTAGCTCGGCCTTGTGCAGACAACTCCTCTGTCACACTTAATGAAAATGTCACTGCGACAGTTTTTTGTTAGTTTCAGCCAGTGAGCCGAAGACTCTGCTGTCCTCACTCCCAGTTACAAAGCTGCAGAACAAATGCTCATCCAAAACTCTCCATCACCTGAACTTGCAGGAATATCCCTTTCACTCATAATTCTTTGAACTACTGACCCACGTTGCATGATACTATCGAAATATCTTCATTTCAGCATTCTGAAACCTGTAAACATATCCTTCCATGACATTTTTTCTCAGTCTCCCCCCGACCCTGTCTCCACCCCAAAATACACTCATTTACAGTCATATTGCACGAGACTGCCCGTATAACTGGCCATTTGGTCTAGCTTGTCTATGCCAACCAAAATGTCCATCCACACTCCCCCCATTTCTCACCCCTTGCTCTGTATCGCTCTAATCCTTTCCTATCTGTGCATTTGTCCTAATGCCTTTTCAATGTTGTTATTTTACCCACATCAATCACTTCCACTGGCAGCTCAGTCCATATGCGTACCACACACTGTGTAAAAAAGTTGTCCCTCAGTTTCCTTTTTTATATTTTTTATCCTTTCCAAACATTAATGGTTGTCTTCTAGTCCTTGATTCCCCATCCTTGGGAAAGAAAAAAGAAATATTCACCACATGCACTCCACTCGGTTTCCTACGCTGTAAAGAAATAAGTTCTAACCTGTCCAATCTCTGCCTTTAATTTAGAGCCTTGAGCTCAGGAAACATCTTTGTAAATTTGTTCTACATTCTTTCTTGTTCAATATAATATCCTTTCTTGAGCAAGGTAAACAAAACTGAACACAATACTCTAACTGCAGCCTTACCAACATCGTGTACAACTGCAACATAACATCCTAACGTCTATACTCAATGCGGTGATGAAGGCTAGTGTGCCAAAAGCAGTTCTCCTGTATATCTGTGACTCAAATTTCAGACAACTGTGCACCTGATCTCCAACGTCCTTTTGTTGCACTACAACCTTAAGGCACTATTATCCATCACTAAACTCCTACCTGGATTTGATTTTCCAAAATGTAAGACGTCACACTTATCCATATTAAACTCCATTTGCTATTTCACAGCCAAATTCCCCTGCTGGTCAAGGAACTGCTGCAATTTTTGATAACGTTCCTCACTGTAAATGATGCCTCCTAATTTAGTGTCATCTGCAAACTTACTAACTTTGCGTTTTGCACTCTGGTCCAAACCATTGATATAGATAACAAACAGCAATGGGCCCAGTACCGACCCCTGAGGCAGTTGACTGGTCACAGGCCTCCAGTCCGACAAGCATACCTCCACCATAGCCATTTGCTTCATAACGTCAAGCCAATTGTGTCGCCAATTTGCCAGTTTACATTGGAGTCCATGCGACCTAACCTTCTGGAGCGGCCTACCATGTGGAAACTTATCAAAGGCCTTACCCAAATCCATATAGACTATATCCACTACCCTACCCTTGTCAACCTTCCTGCTCACTTCCTCAAAACACTCTATCAAAATTTGTCAGGCATGATCTGCCACGCACAAATCTATGCTGACTGCTCCAAGTCAAACTCTGCCTTTCCAAATGCATGCACATCTTATCTTTCAGAACCTTCTCAAGTGGTTTCCGAAAACAGATGTGAAGCTGACTGCTCTATATTTCCCAGGCTTTTCTTTTCAGCCCTTCTGAATAAGGGCACAACATTTGCTACCACCCAGTCTTCCGGGTCCTTGGCCCCTGAACTGTCATCCCTCGCCTTTTGCAGTACTCTCAGATATATCTGGTCAGAACCAAGAGATTTATCTAACTTTAGGCATTCTAATGTGTCCAACAGTACCTCTTCTGTGATATGGACTGTACCAAGATATGACAATTAACCTCCCAAAGGTCACAGGTTTTCATGTCTTTCTTCATGGTATACACAGAGGGGAAATCAAGGACCTCAACCATCTCTTGTGGTTTTACATATGCATGTCTATTTTGGATTTTAAGACGTCCTATTCTCTCTATAGTTGTTCTTTCTCTTTACTATACTGAATTTGGATTCACCCTAATCTGCTCAGCCAAGGCTATCTCATTACCCCCTGTTCGCCTTCTTGATTTCCTTCTTCAGTAAACTCCTGTGTCCCCTGTGTACCTCCAGGGATTCCTTTGATCCCAGCTGCCTATACCTGAGCCACGCCTCCTTTCTGTAAGTCATAGCCTCAATATCGCTTGTCATCTAGGGTTCTCTCTTCCAGCCTCACTTTCCCTCACAGGAACATATAGACCTTGAACTCGAGCTATCTCACTTTTGAAGCCGTCCTCTTGCCCGGAATCCTTTTACCTGGAAACAAACTACTCCCATCAACCCCTGCAATCTCCTGTCTAATTCCAACCAAGTATGCCTTGCCACTATTTAGAACTTGAATCCGTGGACCAATTGTTTTCCTCCCATGACTATTTTAAATTAATACTACGCTAGTCACTTTTCCCAAAATACTCCCCCGCTTTACCTCCGTCACCAATTCATCCCTATTTCGCAACAGTCGGTCGAGTTGGTCGCTCCCGAGTAGGACCCTCTACTTGCTGCTTGTGGAAACTTTCCTGAACACACTTGAGAAATTACGTTCCATCGAAGTTCTTTACACTCTGGAAATCCCAGACTATGTTAGGAAAATTTAAATCACCTATTATAACAGCCCTATTGCTCCTGCTACTCTCACCAGTCTCCCTGTATATTTGTTCCTCCAATTCCCATTGATTATTTGGAGGCTTATAGTTTAACTACTATAACATCAACATTCCCCCTTACTTCCTTCAGCCATTCACAAAACCCTCATCAGATATTATCTCAGTTATTTCATCTTTAAATACTTGTATGATACTCGCCTTAATCTGAACTGTTGCTATTTGAACTGTTTCCATTTGAATCTCTCCCTTGCAATGATTTTCACATCTGCAGCACCCCTTGTCAATGTACAGTGGAGATATGGAGCAGTAAATGGATTGTAGCTGCACATCCTGTCACTTCCAGCATGGGCTGCAAGATTCCCCACACTGGGCAGTGATCTAACACAGTGTTACCGAACAATGCAAGAATCTGGGTTTATATATGAATGAACCAATGCGGTCTGCACAGCTCCCCACGCTGGACATTTAGCCCAGGATTATAGATCAAGTATTGGTGTCGGTTGCACAGAGTTCCACTCTGGTCCGGATCTACACAGTGCTCCATTCTGAATGTCTTATGGATGGGCTGGTTAGGTGAGTTGGATTGTGAATGTGAGAGAACCAAACATCTGGCAATACCTTCATTTTGTGTTTCCAGTCTTGTGATTGGACCCTTCAAATCCTGACTCATCCTTAAACCCGACCCTCTGGGTGGGTCATGGTGACTGTTGTTACAGCATCTGGGTCTGCAACATGACCAACAAATGGAGCAGCGGCTGCAGAGAGGACAGTCTCCGTAAAATGGAATGAGGGAATCACAATCAGAACAGCCGTGGTCTTAGTGAATTGTGGGCCAGGATTGAATGGACCACTAATGCAACTTATTCATATATTTATGTTTGTTCCAAGCAAACTTCCCCTCTCTTCCAATGTCCCATACAAGTGGGGAGTGGAGCACATGCTCCTGTTTCTGCGTAACAGGATTCTGGGGCCTCACTACTCTCAAGGTTTCCCTGTGCCCCAGTTTAGAGCATTGAATTACACCGTCCTGTTGCTGTCACCCAGTCTCGAGCAGTTGAATGACTCCCTCCTGTCGCTATGTCCAAATCTTGCGCAGTTGAATGATTCCCTCCTATTCCTGTGTCCCAGTCTCGAGCAGTTGAATGACTCTCTCCTGTTCTTGTGCCCCAAACTCGAGCAGTTGAGTGACTGCCTCCTAATCCAAGTTTTGTGAAAATAGATTTCCTCCTCCTGCTTCTGAGTAACAGGTTCCTATATTTCTGTGCTCACCTGCTGCTTCTGTGGAATGGAGTTGAGGGACTGAATGGCCTATTCACATTCCTTACAGCTTCTCTTGTCAAAAAGCCTGTCTGCTGTTTATGTAAAACACCAAAATCTGAATGATGTATTTGACTCTCAGTAATTGAGCAAACAAGCTGACTTACAGAATTCAGAATCTGAATAACCTTCTCTGTTCCTGTGTTGTACACACAAGGGTCAATAGAGTCTGAGAGATGTACAGGACGGAAAAAGATCCTTCAGTCTGATCGTCCATAACGACCAAATATCCTAAATAAATCTCGTCCCCTTTGCCAGCACTTGGCCCATTTCCCTCTAAACACTTCCCATGCATATATCCATCCAAATGCTTTTTAAATGGTGTAACTGTACCTGCCTCTACCACCTGTTTTGGCTGTTCAATCCATACACACAGCAGTCTCTGTGTGAAAATGTTGTTCCTCATGTCCCTTTTAAAATCTTTCCCCTCTCACCTTTAACCTTTGTCATCTAATTATGGCCTCGCCTATCCTGCAGAAAACACGTTGAGTGTTTACCTTATCTAAGCCCCTCATGATTTTATTAACCTCTTTAAGGTCACCCCTCAAACTCAACACTTGAAAATAGCCCCAGCCTATTCAAACTCTCCCTATAACTCTAACCCTCCAACACCTGCAACATTCTTTTAAATCTCCTCTGCAAGTTTGGAAACATCTTTCCGACAGCAGGGTGACCAGAATTAAAGGTAATATTACAAAAGTAGCCAAACCAATGTCCTCTACAGATGCAACATGTCATGCAAACGCATAGACTCAAAGCACGCACCATAAAGGGAAGATCACTGAGTGACTTCTTCAGCACACTGCCTACCTGTGACGGCACTTTCAAGGAAAGGAGAAACTGCACCACAAAGCTGGCTTTTCTGCCTCACAGCGCAGCTATCCAGGTTTAATTCCATCCTTGAATGATTGGCTGTATGGAGTTTGTACATTCTCTCCGTGCCTACGTGACTTTCCTCCGGTTGCCATGTTTTCCTCCGACAGTATAAAGATATACAGATAAGGGTAGATTGGCCATGCTCAATTGTGTTTCGTCCCCAGGGATGTGTAGGCGAGGTGAATTAGCCATGGGAAATGCAGGGTCACAGGGATAGAGTAGGGGTTTGTCCAGTGGGATACTGTTTAGACGGTCAGTGTTGCCTCGATGGGCTGAATAGCCTGTTTTCTCAGTGTCGGGATTCAATAATTTCTATAAAGTTCTTCTTGGTTGCCACTTTTCGACAGGACCCGACCTATATGCCTTGCCCTGATTTTTCTTGCCAAAATGCAACACCTCACATTTATCTAAAATAAACTCCATCTGCCACTCCTCGGTTCACCTCAGGAAAGTCCCATTATAGTCTGAGAAAACATTCTTCACTGTCGACTACACCACCAAATTTGGTATTATCTACAAACTTTCTGACCATACTTCATATATTCAAATGTAAATGATTTGAATAAGTGACAAAAGGCAGTGGAACCATTATTGATCTTTGAGACACACCACTGGTCACAGGTCTCCACGTTTAATGAACAAATGTCCACTGTCACGCCCTGTCTCCAATCTTCAAGACAATTTTGGATCTAAATGGTGAGTTCTTCCTGGATTCCAGGCAGTCTAACCTTGTTAACCAGTCTATCATATGGAACATTTTGGTTTTCTTACTGAATTCCATAAAGAGAACATCCACTGTCCTGTCTTCATCAATCATCTTCATCACTTCCTCAAAACATTCCACCGATTCAGTGAGACGTGATCTCCAATGTACAAAGCACTCTTCAGTCCTTGTCTTTCCAAATGCACATACGTTCTTTCCATCAAAATCCCCTCCAACAGTTTAGTCACCATTGACGTCAGGCTCACCTGTCTATAGTTACCTGCTTTTTCCTTACTTTCTTAAATAATGACACAATATTAGCAACCCTGCAGTCTTTTGACAGCTCACCTGGGGAAATCAATGATACAAGTATTTCAGCAAAATGCTTTCCTCGCTTCCCACAAACGGCTGGGATACAACTGATCAGGTCCCGGAGATTTGTTTATCTTTATGAGTTTTAAAATGTCCAACACCTCCTTATAATATAGATACTTTTCAAGATATCACTATATATTTCTTCATTCTCTCGCTCTTGTAATCTCCTCCATATTAAATACTGAGTAGAAATACTTGTTTCGTATCTCTCCCATCTCCTGTGGTTCCACACATAGGTAGCATTACTGACCTTTAAGGGGCCCTAATCTCTCCCAAGTTAATCTTTTGCCATTAAAGGATTTGTAGAATTCCTTCAATGCCTATTTCTAAAGCCATCTCACGCCAACAATTTTCTGGCCCGATTTCCCCGTTGACTATACACGTACTGCCGTTATACTCCTCTCGGGATTTACTTGATCTCAGCTGTGTTTACCTGAAATATGCCTCCTTCCTTACCTTGGCAAGAGCACCAATATATCTAGCCATCCAGCATTCCCTGCACCCACCAGCCTTGCCCCTCTTACTAATAGAAGTATGTTGGCTCTGGACCCTCTGAAACCAAGTTTTGATGGCCTTGCATTTTCCAACCATCCCTTTCCTTGTGAATAGGGTATTCCAATCAGCCTTTCACAGGACTCTCAAACACTTTCAATATTGGCCTTATTCAAAGTTAGAACTTTAATGTTTACAGCAGGTCTTTCCTATTCCAGAACTTATTTAAAACTAATATTTATATGTAACAAGCTTGAAAGTGAAATAAACACTTCCTGCCCCTCTGTAACAGGCTCGGGAGGCTGAATGGCCTCCTCCTGTACCTGTGTAACAGACCCGAGACATCAAATGACACAGTAACCCGTGGATTATGAGCATCTGTTAAACTGTATCTAAAGGAGGTCCATCCCTTCTCAGTTACAGAAACACAACCAACACAATGTACTCCAGGTGCCCTCTCAGTAATACCACGTACAGCTGCAGCGACACATCTCTTTGTTTTGAATGATTCTGTTGGCAAAATGTGCCAATATTCCAGCTTTCCACCTTTTCAAGTAGCAACAGGCTAATATGGGTTGAACGGCCTTCTCTTATCCCTCGATGAGAGGCCCAGTGGGACAGAATTCCTTCAGCCATTTGCTGAGCAGCAGTCTAAATGCTCTGTCTCAAGGTTATGAAAGGATTTGGTCGCAGGGCACTTAAAACCAGGAGTAGCCTCACACTGGTCAATAAGCATCATACTTTGAGTTAAGGTATCTCGAAACTTGCCCACGTTTTCTATGTCGCAGATCTGTTATTTTATAACTGCCTCCTTTCATAAGCAGAGTGGAACACATATAGACCACTGCAGTGTTCTGTCAATAGGCTCATTTACAAGTTAAAACAAGATTATAAAGGTTTATGGTCCATCCCTCAGCAACCCTCATACATTCCATCCAAATCCAGTAAATGTTCCATTTTATAGTGATATGGAAAGTGATGCATGGAACTCGTTAACTGAGCTTGTTTATTCAGTCATGATTTGGAGATGCCGGTGTTGGACTGGGTGTACAAAGTTAAAAATCACACAACACCAGGTTATAGTCCAACAGGTTTAATTGGAAGCAACACTAGGTTTCGGAGTGTCGCTCCTTCACCAGATAATAATGGAGGACACAATTCAAAGGCAGAGAAATTATAGCAGAAATTTACAGTGTGATGTAACTGAAATTATACATTGAAAAATACCTTGATTGTCTGTTAAGTCTTTCATCTGTTCGAATACCATGATCGTTTCACTTATTTCATGTGCAAATCACAAAACTATTTTTTAAAAAATAAGTTGCATTCACAGGTTAACAGTAACATTGACTGATAGCTAGACAATACGTTGAAAGTGTTGGCCCCTTGTGTTCTCTGTCTATGACATAATGTTTCGATTGATTCTAATCTGAAAAGTGAGATAACAGAGTTTTACATGAATTCATGCAGTGTTTAGCTCAGAGTTTTACATGAATTCATACAGTTTTTGAGCAAAGTACAATGTAACTCTGCAAGTACAAATTCACCCCACAAAACATATGTGCGCATTAAGGTAGTCTGTTTGTGTATGTGTGTATGTGTTTGTCTGGGTTGAGGGTTGTGAGTGTGAGGGAGTATATGTGTGTGTAGTGATGTAGTCTTAAGACTGTGAAGGGGTGCATGTGGGAGTGTGTGTGCGTGTCTGGGGTGGGGGTCTGTGATGTCTGTAAGAGAGAATGTATATGCGTGTACATGAGTGTAGAGTAGTCTAAGTCTCTTAGCGCATTGCTGTGTGAGTGTGGGTTTCTGTAAGGGTGAGTGGGAGTGTCTGTGTGTGTGCCTGTGTACATGTGTGTGTGTGTGTGGGGGGGGGTGGTGGTATAGGAGTGCCTGCATATGTGTGTGTGTGTGTAGTGGTGTCTGTGTTTGTGTGTGTATAGTGCAATGGTGGTCACCTGTACTGTGACATGAACCCAAGGTACCAGTTGAGGCCCTCCCTATGGGTAAAGAAATTAGCTATCAGCCTCTGCTCGGCCACTTTTCGCTGCAGCCTGTCCTGAAGTCCGCCTTGGCGGATGGTCACCAGAAGGTCCGCGGTTGAATATCCTGGACCACTGCAGTGTTCCCCAACTAGGAGGGAATACTACTGCCTGGTGATTGTTGTGCGGTGCCCATTCATCCATTGTCGTTGCCTTTGTTCAGTTTCCCAGTATTTGTTCAGTGACTGTGATTAATGCCAATCTCCATGGATTCGAATTATCCCAGTGGAGGGTTTCCATCTTTTAATGATAAATGTGGTCCGTTCAATGTTTTATCCCATAACATGAGCGGGAGCATCACCGACAGCACTGACATTGATCAGCAGATCCAGAGAGAGGGGGAGGAGAGATCAGAATCTGTGAACATTAAACTGGAATGTGCCAACAATGGATCAGATCTGAGAACATTATACTGGAATGTTCCAAATATGGATCAGCATCTGGGAACATTGGACTGGCATGTTCCAACAATAGAAAGGGGTTTATCCAATTATCTTTGGTATCTTTCTGCATTTTCTTGGTGGCCATTATCATCGTGGATCTATTACGCTCTTCTCATTATTCAATATTTTTATTATCCTTTCCTGGCTATCTTTGGTGTTCCTGGTAAGTGTCACTGTCCAGATTTCTTTTCTCTATAAACCAGTTATGACTGTATTGCTGTTCTTTCATATAGTCTATACTTCTTGTTACTATTATTGTTCCTGTTGACACTCTCAATCCAGATGTTCACTCTACAGACCACTACTAACTACATCAATGAATGTGTTCAATTACTGTCTCTCTCTCTGCTCTAACATTGTTACTCACGGGTCTCTATGTTGACTTACTCAGTTTCCGCGGAGAACTACAATTTATTGTATCATTGCCTTTGTTATTTAAATATTAAGAGCATGGAGGTCACCATCTAAAGCTCTGGTTACAAACTCCACTTCCTTCCACTGTTTCCCTCCCATCCCTGACCAATTTCTGCGGCTGAAGCAGACAAGTCGCAACTGTGGGAGATCGCTTTGACTATGAGCTGATTCCTGACACCATACTCGGACCATTTCTAACTTGAAATACTCACCACTCCAGAATATATCTCACTGGTTTATTTCATCTGCTTGTTGAATCTTGAGCTATGTATTACAGTCTTAAAGAACCCAATAATCTTTTGCTGACGCTCCCGGGTTCAAACTTCCGAAGCAAATCTGATTCGAACTGACACCAAACTCCCATCCATCTGTCATTCATGCGCACACCGATGTATATTGCTGCTGTGTCTGGCAATACCTTTATTTTGACATTCTCAAACACTTTACCTCATCTGTCCATGAAACTTCTCTCGTTCTCTCTGTTGATTAACAAAGAGCCTGCCAGTTGTTCGTAATTAAAATAGTTGCCTCCATGAGCGTTCCTTCTCAAACAATGAGTTTCGCATTCAACCACGCCAATCGTGCGCACACGCACACTCTCTCTCTCTCTCAGTCTCCGATGAACACACACACACAAACACACACACATGTAGTCTCTCACTCAGTCTCTGATGAACACACAGAGAGAGCAAACCTTCCCATTGTAGGCAGTAATCTGATTCGAGTATAGTTAGCATATGATAGTAAAGTTTGCAATACTCTCCAGATAGTGCAGTTTACTGAGCAACACACTAGCATGGTCTGCACATCTCTCCATGCTGGGCTGTCATCTTGTCCCAGTTTATGTTGTTGGGGTGTTCTGTGAAGCAAATTCAGAATTTGATGTAACAAATCATTTCAGCTGACCTGACAATGCCTTTATTCAATGTGCTCATTCTTGTAATTTTACTCACGAAGATCTCACTTCTCCAGTTAGTCCCACTGCCCTGTCTTTTCCCCATATTTCCACAACACATTTTCAGTTAATTAACTGTCTGTTTTTGTCTTTAATGTGAATCTCTCTGTCCCTCTTTCCCTGGCCTTGGGTTTTGTCTCCCTAGTGTATCGAGTGCTGGCATTGTGTAGCTCAGAAATAATGAAATGGTGTGTGACAGGCTATTGTTCTCTTACCGGTATGTCCCCTGTGATGACCATAGACAGGCGTGTTTCAGAACTTATGAGACACATCCTTGCAACTTGGTCTGTACCTGTGGTTGTCCTCTCAGGTGACCTTGCGATCAGTAACACGAGGAAGCCCACTGAGTAAAGGACCAGGCATCTAAATTGCGTGACAATGTTGTCACTTTTTAAATAAAAGGTTATTTTCTCCTTATTTTTAGTAAGAGGTCATAAAGGCCAAACTGCCTACTGAAAACGGCTCAAGTAAATAACTTACGGGGATTCTAGGGTTTTTAATAAATAGTAGTAACAATGGCCAGCTCGCATAGACCAGGCTTTCTAGATTTTTCCTTGTAGCTGTAACAGTTACCAGGTGCTTGTGGTCCAGAAGGATTGGAAGTTTTAGTAAATTATCCCTAGCTGCTGTTCTGTCGGTAACTTCACTTGATGCTGTTTCCTCCTGGATTAGAACTGTATGCAAGAATGCATGTCTGAATGTTCATTTTTGCTAAAGGGTGTGTTTAGGTTATTTTAGTATATTGGAACAGTTGATTTGTAGAAGGTAATCCATCCATTATTCGGTTAAGGTTTCCAATGGTAAAGTTATTCTAAATTCCTCTTCATTTTATATCGATTTTCATTCATGTGTTTAAATATATTGTGTTTTGCTTAATGGTGAATGGTTTGACTAGTAGCATCACATCTGGAACACGCAACTCACATCTACCTTTAAAACAAGAAAAGTTTGGAATCCAAGCTACCTCCTTAAAATAAATTGAGGCAGTCTGGTTTGTCTATAGCAAACTGGGGGCTCCTGTCTGGTTCTCCATCGGTAACAGCAAATTCGGTTTAGAATTACAATCCCTGCAGTGCGCAAACAGGCAATTCGACCCAACAGGTCCACACTGACCCTCGGAGGAGGAACCTACCCAGACACATTACTCAACCCTATTATTACACATTTACCCCCAGAAAAACTTCTAACCCACACATCCTTGAAAACTACAAACAATTTAGCATGGCCAATTCACCTGGCATGCACATCTTTGGAGTGTGGGAGGAAACCAGCGAATCCAGAATAAGCTCTTGCAGACACTAGAGAGTATGCACCAGGAGGCTATTTGGTTGAAAGGTCGTGTACGGTAGCTGTTAGTGTCTTTTGTTCCGGGTACTGAATTCGGTTGGTTTAAACAGTGTTTTGTGTATAAAGATTCTGGGTGTGGAAGAAGTGAAGTTGGGGGTTTTACAAGAGGTAATGAAGGCAAAGCTATAGGAATTGGCAGACAAGCTGGAGTTGGGGTTGTGTTTGTCTGTGAGAAAATGAGAGATAATTACAGCTATAGCTCGGCAATTACATTTGGTGGAAATGGCATCAGAGTCTTCGGAAATGGCGAGAATTCACTTTCAAATGAGGCACTTTTAACATAAGAAGGAATTGCAACAGTTTGAATTATGATGAAAAGTAGAAATAAAAGAACAGGAAATGAAGACGAAAGAGAGAAAAAGAGAGAAGAAAAGCAGAGAGTTTCAACTTCAAAGGTTAGTAATTAGAGAGTAAAGTTGACATAGAAGGCGGTGATGAAGGGAGACGGTAGGCTGGATGAGGAGGATAGTGAGGATGAGCAACCCTATAGTAGCCAAATGCTTGATGGGGATCTGTTTAAATACATCCAGGTATTATCTACATTTGATAAGAAGGATGGGGGAGCCTTTTTAATTTCATTTCAGGAAGTGGCTGAACAAATGCAGTGCTCAGTGAACATGTGGTTTTAGTTGATTCAAACAAAGCTGATAGGTATTTGCATCCCTATCGGAGGCGGTGTCGGGGGAGTAGGAGGAGGTGAAGAAAGCCATCTGAAGTGTATATGAGCTTGTGACAGAAGCTGACAGACAGTGTTTCAGGAATCTAAAATAGCCTCCATGGTTAAACGCACATTGAGTTTGAAAGAATCTAACAAAGTAATTTTGAAAGGTGGGGAAGAGTATTAAAAACTGAGCAAAGTTATGGCACTCTTACAGAGATTCTTATTTTGGAGAAGTTCAACAATTCACTTCCTGCAGTCGTGCGAGCTCGTGTGGAAGGGCAGGGAGATGCGATGGAAACGTGTTGCTGGAAAAGCGCAGCAGGTCAAGCAGCATCTAGGGAACAGTAGAATCGACGTTTCGGGCATTTGCCCTTCTTCAGGCTAATGCCCGAAACGTCGATTCTACTGTTCCCTAGATGCTGCCTGACCTGCTGCGCTTTTCCAGCAACACATTTCCATCTCTGATCTCCAGCATCTGCAGACTTCACTTTCTCCAGGGAGATGCGATGGCAAGATTAGAAGCTGAAATGGCTAATGGTGTTGATTTGGTTCAGAAATCAAAGCTTGGTTTCTGTGAGAGATTGAGAAGTATGTAAATTTGAAATAACATATATGAGACAAATCTTTATCACTGATCGTGACCCCTTAAAATTTTTGGAGAAGTTTAGGGAGAAAAATACCAGTCTGTTTCGATTGAGCTTCTTCTTGCTGCCATTCAATTTGAAATTTTACAGTTGACAGGGCGAGAAAACCTAAGTTTTGACACATTGTGGAGACTTGAATGAAGAAATACAAAGGCATTCTGTGGCAGGAGTGAAATGACTGAAATTGAATCGAGTTGTGAACATTTGTGTGCTCAGAGTCAATGTAATATATATGCATTTCAGTCTACGAACAGAGGAAGATTAGGATCTTTGTATATTGATGGATCATTTTCTTAAAGGTGGAGTTGTGAGGATACTATCACTGTAAAAAGGTTATTTTCTCTTGGGTTTTTTTTTGAAGAGAGGTTTTAAATGCAGAGGTGCAGAACTGCTGTCTGAAAACAGTTTAAGTAAATAACTGAGAAAGGCTTTAGGTTTTATAAAAACGGTGATAACAATGGAAGGGCAGTGGCCAGCTCTCCCAGACCAGGTTTTCTTGTTTTGTTTTTAGCTGCAGCATTCAGAAGCTGCTGGAGGTCCCAGAAGGGTTGGAAGTTTCAATGCATGATCCCTAGCTGCCTTTCTCTCTGAGATCTCTTTTGATGTTGATTCCTCCTGGATCAGAAAACTGTTTGTAAGAATCTGTATTTGAATATATGTGTGCCAAGCAGTGTATACCAAGAAGGTATGGTATCTATTGTATGTGTACGTGTCCAAACATATAAGCTATCTCAAAATGTTCCTCTCTTGAATTGTATTTTAACTAAAGCATTTGAATCGATTATATTTTGCTTAATGTCGAGTTGGTTGACCAGTCACAACGTATCTGGAAAGCACACTTCCCACCTATGTTTAAAATAAGGAAAGGTTTGGGTCTAAGTGGCCTGCTTAAAATATTTTGTTGGGATCTGGTCTGATCTACAACATTTGTAGCCGAGGAGTTTCTGACTGACTCATTTTATTGAAAAGTTAACGGAGGTGCTGGGGACGGTTTGCTGGAGGTTGTGCTGTGAGCTGCCTCAGACATTCAGGGAGACCTGAGGATTTGGTGACCCAATTCGGGATGGAGCATGGGGACTTTAGCTACAGAATCTGAGCCTGCAATATGAACAACAAATGGAGCAGAGGCTGCAGAGAGGGGAAGCTCTGAAACAACGCAGTGAGTGCGAGTGGTGAAAGAGATCTGCTGTATCCACTGCGGATTTTCCAGGAACAGCTTCTCAAGCTCCATTTAACCCAGGAGCAGAGTGTGAGAGGATCCTGACTGAACAAGGAGCTGGTCACAGAGCGGTGTCACCTCCTTCAACCCACAGCTGCATACGAGGCGGAGGACGGTGCTGTCAGTGGCTGTTAGGGTCACTGTTTCATTCAGCTTCTATGATCCGAAACTTTCCAGGCAGGACTGGGTAACATATCCATCATCTCCCAGTATCTCAACATCAATGTCACCATTCGGTGACGGAGGATATATATGGTGGATGAGTAAAATACATCGTTTCTCCCTCAGCGGGAGGCTGCTGGGTGTATCCTTTTTTTCCCAGTATTGTAGGATTCCCATTGGTGGACATGGCATCTGCGGGTTAGCCATGTCAATGGGGAGAGGTAAAGGAACTGAAGGAGCTCTCACTCTATTAATGTAACAGTGTGTCCATGCACAGTACATCATGTTGATGAATACCCCTGTCCTGGCAGCAGCTTCATTCAGAAGCAGGCAGCCATTCCCATCGTCTTCATCTCTCCATGTAGAAAGGAATAAATGTATCTTGGATAAAGGCCGTCCCCTTGATACACGTTTCAAAACACCATCCCCACCACAAAACTAACTACTTCAAAATATTCCATGTGCACGGAGAGCAATGCGGTCAGTTGGACCGTCTGGGAGCAGATGATCAGGGATGGAGCAAAACCCCCCATGTCTGAACGGGTCAGGGTGAACCCACGAGTACACAGTATCATTAAGTGCTGTAATCCCTCTCCATTTCAGTAACGTACTGCCTTCCATTATTCCAATAAATGAAATGACAGAGGATATCATGTTATCTTCCACCTCCCAAATTATTATCCATTGCCTTTACCTCTCTGTATCTATCTGTGGACCCTCTACCCTCTCTTGCTAATTTAATCTCTTGCTTATCACAGCAACATGACCAAACTCAGTATCTGTATTTCCGTTCCATTCTCCTGATCATTGACATAGATTGTAAATAGTTGGGGACCCAGCATTGGTCACTGTGTGACTCCACTGGTGGCGTTTGGTCAAACTGATTAAGACTGATTTATCCAGAGTGCCTGCTTCCTGTTTGATACACAGTACTCCCCCATTACTGTGTAACACAGTGAAAGGCTGAATATAAATAAGGACCCTCAGTCAGGAATCCAACCCCTCGAAACTGCTCCGCCATTGAATACAATCATGGCTGATGTCATCGCGCCCTCTGTTCCACTTTCCTGCCATCTCTCCATCCTCAATCTCTAGTCTTTTGTTGTAGATTGCGCCACATGAAAAGAAAATCACTCCACCTCTACACTTTCAATTACATTTAGCATTTGCAGACCTCAATGGGATCTCCTTTCATTCTTATAAACTCAAGAGTATAGGCCCGAACTGCTCAATTTCTCTTCATAAGACAAACACTTCAAATTTGGAATCAATATAATGAACCTCTTCTGAATTGCCTCTAATGCAAATGCCTCATTCCTCAGGACACACAAACTGTACTCCAGTACAGCCTCACTAATGCCTTGTATAGCTACAGCAAGACTCCCTACATTTCTACTCTGTCCTTTTACAAATAAATGCTGAAATTATGCTTGCATTTCTCGATACTTGCAGTACTCGCAGGCAGTTTTTTTGTGATATGCAAGCTGATACCCTGATCACTCTGTACCTGAGCAGTTTGAAGTTTGTCTCCATTTAGATAATAATTTGCCTTTCTGCTACGCTGGCCAACTTGAATAACCCTACATTTATCGACTTCAATTTTCATTGCCAAATTTTTGCCCATTATCCCAACCTATCCATGTAGTTTTAAATCTCTTGCATCACCATTCCGAAGTACAACAGAAAATATAGCTAAAGTATTTTCTATCCCGTCAAACGAGAAATAATGTCCATCGCAAATGGTTGAGGCATGAGAACTGAAATCAATGGCACTCTACAAATTGCATTTTCCAAAAGAAAATGACACATTTATTCCATCTGACTCCATTTTGTTGGTTAACCAATCCTCCATTCAAGCTAATACATTACTCCTAAACCCATGTTGTCTGATCTTACCACTTACCCTCTTTAGGGAAGCGACACATCCAATGCCTTCTGGAAGACTAGATATCACATATTTAAGTAACTCAAGCGAACACTACAAACTTGATTTAATCTTTGTAAAACCATGTTTACTCCGATGGATTGTGGTTTAACTCTGCAAATGTCCTCAACAGTGGATTCTAATAATTTGCCTCAAATTACAATAGTTTATTGTTACATTTTACTTATTAATGTGTACATCTATTGCAAGTTCTTCCCTTTCGAAAACCTTTACGTTTTCTTTGAATTCCTGTCTCACGGGCAAAAGGTTCCAATTGCTGTGTAAGAAGCAATGAATGTGGCTGAATGGACTCATCATCCTGCTGGTATACAAAATCGATGGGATGAAGTCTTTCTGGTATTCCCATGCTGTCATCTTCTAGGCCAGAATGACCTCCTCCTGTTGATGCGTTAGACGGGTGGGGGATTATGGAATCTTCCTGTTGCTGTGTAACATATTGAGGGGCTGATGGGTCTTCTCATATTCATTCATAATAGGTGAAGACACTGAATGGTCTCCTCATGTATCCTGGAGATGGGACCAAGGGAGCGATTGGTCTTCTCTTGTTCCCATACAACAGACATATGATTGAATTATCTCCTCCTTTCTCATGAAATAAGTCTCAGATAGTTTTTATCCTTATCCAATTCCCTTGCAACACGCTCGGTGGGTCTGAATGACCTCCTGTTATCCCAGTGTAATAAATCTCCAGTCACTGTGTGACCGCTTCCAGTTCCCATGTTACAAACTTGAGGAGGCTGAATGGACTGATCC
Source organism: Chiloscyllium plagiosum (assembly GCF_037043375.1). Taxonomy (NCBI): domain Eukaryota; kingdom Metazoa; phylum Chordata; class Chondrichthyes; order Orectolobiformes; family Hemiscylliidae; genus Chiloscyllium; species Chiloscyllium plagiosum. The sequence continues at coordinate 116,994,062 of NW_028270152.1, read as the reverse complement.
TGTTACTGTGTAACAGGATACTGGCGTCGCGTGGCCTACTCTGGGTCCAGTGTTATGAATTCGAGAGGCTGATTGGCCTTCTCCTGTAAATATACATTAGGCTCCAGGGGCTTAACAGCCTCACCCTATTCGGGTGTAACAGGGTCAAATGCCTGAATATCTTCTGTTGTTCCTGTGTAACAGGCTGGTGAACGGAATGGATTCCTCCACTATCTGTGTAATTCTCTTCAGTTCTTGGCTCCTTCCTGTCATCTATGTTGAAATAAGTTCTTCTTTCATTTTTGTAAACTCCAATGGCTATTGGATCAACCTGATTATCCTTTTGTTATAAGCTAGCATCTTCATTGCAGGAATCAGTTGAGGGGACCATCTCTGAGCTGCTTCCAATATAACAATATCCTTTCTTCATTGAAGAGACTAAATCTGTACACACTACTCCAGATGTGATGTTACTAAGATCTTGTACAGCAGCAGCAATGCTTTACCACCCTGCTGTAAGGTCCCCACCCAGGAGAGAGCAGTCTTAGCTCTTTGGAGATAATACAGAGCATTGTTGAACGATCATTGTCCTTCTCTACTCCACTAACATAACGGGAAATATGGAGAAAATGTCACGATGCTGCTTAAGAAGAACATAAATGATGTGGCGAGATGATCTCTACCATTAATCTCCCCAAAGCCCATGTCACTCAGATTCTACAGAATCTTGTAATGTGGAGCGTAAAAACAGCAAGGAGAAGGAAACATTGATGGGAGTTGTATATCAAAGTGAAAGCTGCAATACAAATGTTGGGCATGTTATAAAACAGGAAAATGAGACATACACATTTGTGGGTACTGCAGTAATAATGTCCTGTTTACATTATATCTAAACTGTGTTAACACAACTGAATGCTAATGCTGAGAAAAATAGATTTCATGAGCATGTGTTAGATAGCTGGCATTAACATTTTGTCGAGCACTGAGCTGGAGATCAGGTTATTTCGGAATTGGCGTTGGATGATGAGAAAAGCTAATTGAAAACTTTGCTGTAGAATACCTTTTGGAATCAGTGACCACAATGCATTGGTTTTCTTTTAAGCTGATTGAGTACACGGTAGTTTTCGTTTTATTTGAAGTAACTGTTATAAATCTGAATCATGCAAGCCCTGAAGATCTGAGGAGAAAGTGGGCACTACAGATGCTGGAGAGCAGTGGCGCTGGAAAAGCACAGTCAGTCAGTTTACTAGGAACAGGAGCATTGTCGTTTCGTGCACAACCTTTAAACGGGAATGAGGCTTCTGGGTCAAGGGAGCTTCGAGATAAATGAGAAGGGGGTGTGGCAGGAGGCAGGTAGCTAGGAATGTGATAAGTAGATGAAGGTGGGTTGAAAGTGATAAGTGATGAAGGGAGACAGAACGCCTCAACTAATGCATCCTTTAAACTCAGTGTGGTCTTCTCTACATTGGCGATACACACGTTGATTATTTCAGAGAACATCGCTGGAACAGCCACATTGACCAACTCCACTACCTTGTGGTTGAACACTTTAAATCACCTTTCCACTCTGCCAAGGACATGAGAGTCCTGGGCCTCCTCCATCACCAAAACATAACCACCCAAAGCATGGATGAAGAAAGGTTCCTCTTCTGCCTTGAGACCCTCCAACCACAGGGGATGAATGTAGATTTCACCAGTTTCCCCATTTCCCCAAACTCCACTTTATCCCAGTCCAATCTACCAACTCAGCACACTCCCCCTTTTGAACGTTCCTATGTGTTCATCTTCCTTCCCATCAATCTTGTCCACCCTCCTCTCCGACCGAACACTTTCAGCCTCACCTTCAACTATCTATTAAACCAAAGGAAGCAGCTTAGAAAATGCCAAGTGTTGTAGTAAGCCAGTGGATTCGGAGAAATATAGGACCCAGTAACGGATGACCAAGAAACTGAGAAGAAAATCAAAAAGCGAAAAAGCATGCAAACAAAAGAAAAACATAAAGACTGCTAAAAAAAAAACGTACATCAGTGTATGAAACAAAATGTGGAACAGTGGGTGTGCGGACAGGGTAATTTATTGAAGAGAACAGAGAAATCACAGGGGAAAGAAACAGTTTCTTTGTGTCTATCTTCAAGGCAGAATATCCAGAAATTCTCCCAGAAATACCAAGTGAACATGGGACTTGTGTAAGTAAAGTCTAAGATCATTCTTATCAGTGTTGAGGTCATTTTTTAAATGGAAGCTGGATTGAGTATTTATAAATCTGACAGACGAGATGTACTTCATACAAAAATTTAAGAGGAATCAGCAATAGGCATATTGATTACATCGCAAATTTTCACGTTATTTCCAATGCATGCCCGAAAGATAGTTCGCCAATCTGGATAAGGCAAAGATTATAAATATTATCCAACAGTTTAAGAAAGGATGAAGGTGGAGAGTGGTTAACTACGGACCAGTAACTTGTCATCCGCGGTCAGGTGTCTGTTGGGTTTGATTACAAAGAACCTGTTACTGGATATATAGAAGGTAATGGGAAAACTGGGGAGGATGAAAATGCATCGATGAAATGAAAACCATACGTGGCAAATATTTTTTGGAATGGTTTGAAGATGATCCTTATTGACGTAGGCAATGAGGAGCCAATGGATAACGTATCGTTGAATATTCAGGAGGATCTTTTTTAACATCTCTCCCACTAACATCATAAAAAAAGTTAAAGTTAAAGGAATTGGGAAGAACGCATGCAAATAAGAAACGAAAAAATAGGTTTACCTTCATGTGAATGTAATTAGAATATAGAAGATGTCGTGCACCAGCTGCATATAATCTTGCTGAGAATAAACTTAGAGTATTGTGTACCGCTTGGAGTCCCAATCTAAGATTGAATATACTGACTACAGAGGAACTGCTGAAAAATGTGTTGCTGGAAAAGCGCAGCAGGTCAGGCAGCATCCAAGGAACAGGAGAGTCGACGTTTCGGGCATAAGCTCTTCTTCCGGAATGAGGAAAATGTGTTCGGCAGGCGAAGATAAAAGGTAGGGAAGAGGGACGTGGGGGAGGGGCGTTGGAAATGCGATTGGTGGAATGAGGTCAAGGGGAGGGTGATAGGCCAGAGTGGGGTGGGGGCGGAGAGGTCAGGAAGAAGATTGCAGGTTAGGAAGGCGGTGCTGAGTTCGACGGATTTGACCGAGACAAGGTGGGTGGAGGGGAAATGTGGAAGCTGCAGGAATCGGAGTTCATCCCCTGTGGTTGGATGGTTCTAGGCGGAAGATGAGGCGATCCTCCTCCAACCGTCGTGTTGTTATGGTCTGGCGTTGGAGAAGTCCAAGGACCTGCATGTCCCTGGTGGAGTGGGAGGGGGAGTTGAACTGCTGAGCCACGGGGTGGTTGTGTTGGTTGGTTCCGGTGTCCCAGAGGTGTTCTCTGAAACGTTCCGCAAGTAGGCGGCCTGTCTCCCCAATATAGAGGAGGCCACATCGGGTGCAGCGGATGCAATAGATGACGTGTGTGGAGGTGCAGGTGAATTTGGGGCGGATATGGAAGTATCCCTTGGGGCCTTGGAGGGAAGTGAAGGGGGAAGTGTGGGAGCAGGTTTTGCATTTCTTGCGGTTGCAGGGGAAGGTGCCAGGATTGGAGGTTGGGTTGGTGGGGGGTGTGGAACTGACGAGGGAGTCACGGAGGGAGTGGTCTTTACGGAACGCTGAAAGGGGAGGGGAAGGAAATATAACCCTGGTGGTGGGCTCCGTTTGGAGGTGGCGGAAATGACGGCGGATGATATGTGAGAAGTATGAAAAAACAGTGCGGGTTCCTTCTCGTTTGAAACCAGAGAATTGAGAATGGGAAACAGGGAAATGTCAGAACTATCAATCCACTACTTTAGTTCTGTCTTCACAGAACTTTCTGACAATGCCAGGAAAACCAAGTCCGGTATGGAAAACGAAATAGTACATGGAACATAGAACATAGTAAGTAAATGCTTTAGGAGCAATTATTGAGGCTGAAAGTGATGGTCATAGACAACACTAACATAGATTTGTAAAATGGGAATTATGTTTGAGAAACAGACTGGGAGACAAACGAAAGAGAAGCAATGGATGTAAAACATGTGGATTTTCAGAAAAAGTTTGCTAAAGCTCCAAGCCCAGATTTCAAAATCAAATCTTAGTGGATTGGGGCGAATATATGGACAAGCTTCTGGAATCGGACAACTGGCAGGAAAGAGTGAATAGAAATAAACAGACTTATGAAGCAACTGCCGGACATTATATTTAATTCTGATTCTGTGAGTATGACTATGTCCCAGACACCCCATCACCTTCCCGGATATCTCCTGTCTCACCAACAGGACAGACACAGCAGAAGTGGAGGCACAGTGGGGTACAGTTGGAAGGGAATTGCTCTGGGAATCCTCGACAGTTACTCTGTATCCCATGAAGTCTCATGGCGTTAGTTTACACTTGGGAAAGGAAACCTCCTTCTGATTACCGTGTACCAGTCCCTCCCAACTGAGGAGTCAGTACTCCTCCTTGCTGATCAACACTTGGAGGAAGCTCTGAGGGTGGCAAAGGCACAAAATGTATTCTGGGTTGGGGATGTCAATGTCCACGAAAAGAGTGGTTCAGCAGCAGCATTACACATTGAGTTGGCCGTGTCCTAAAGGATATAACTGATAGACTGGGTCTACGGCAGGTGGTGAAGGAAACCACAAGAGGGAAAAGCCATATTTGACTACAGCCTTACTAATCTGCCAGTTGCAGAAGTATCTATCCATGACATTATCGGTAAGAGTGACCACTGCATAGTCATTGTGGAGATAAAGTCACACCTGCACATTGAGAATAACCTCCACCATTTTAGGTGGCACTATCACCGTGCTAACTGGGACAGACTTCGAACAGATCTATCTGAGTTTCCATAACGTGTTGTGGGTCATCAATAGCAGCAGAATTGTACTCCTGCATAACCTCATGGCCTGGCATATCCTCCTCACAACAATTACCATCAAACCAGAGGATCAACCTTGGTTCAATGGAGTGTGCAGGGGGTCAGGAGCAGCACCGGGCATACCTGACAATGAGGTGTCAGCCTGGTGAAGTCACCAAACAGGACTACTTGTGCGCCAGACAGCATAAGCAGTAAGTGATAGACAGAGCTAAGCAACGGATCAGATCTAAGCTCTGCAGTCCTTCTACTTCTAGTTGAGGATAGTTATGGACAATTAAATAAGTCATTGGAGGAGGAGATTCCACAAGTATCCCCATCCTTAATGATGGAAAAGCCCAGCACTTCAGTGTATAAGATAAGGCTGATGCATTCACAATAATCTTCAGTCAGAAGTGCTGAATGGATGATGCACCTCAGCCTCCTCCAGTGGTCCTCAGCAATTCAGTTACCAGCCATCAGCCAAGTTGATTCACTCCACGCGATATCCAGAATCAGTTGGAGACACTGGATACCCCAGAGGGTACATACCCTGACAACATTCTGTCAATAGTACGGAAACGTTGTTCTCCAGACCTTGTCACTGCCCTCACCAAGCTGTTCCAATACCGTTATAACAATTACATTTCCCCAATTACGTGGAAAATTACCCCAAGTATCTCCTATGCATAAAAAGCAGAACAAATCCATTCCGGCCAATTACCACCCCATCAGTCTACTCTTGATCATTAGTAAAGTGGTGGAAGGTCTCAGTGCTTTCAAGCAGCACCTGCTCAGGAATAACCGGGTGAATGACGCCCAGTTTGGGCTCCACCAGGGCCACGCAGCTCCTGACCTCATTAATTTGGTTAAACATTGACAAAAGAGCTGAATTCCAGAGTTGGGGTGAGAGTGACAGTCCTTTAAAACAAGGCTGTCTTCTCCCAAGAGTGGCATGAAGCGGCATAAACAAAACTGGAATCAATGAGTATCAGGGGCAAACTCCCCGCTGGTTAGAATCATACCTGACACGTAGGAAGGTGGTCATGGTTGATAAAGGTCAGTCAACTCAGCTCCAGGACAAGTCTGTAGGAGTCCCTCGGGCAGTGGACGAGGCCCAAACATCTTCAGGGCTGCTTGATCAATGACCTTGCCTCTATTCTAAGGTCATAAGTGGGGATGTTTGCCAATGATTGCACAATGTTCAGCAACATTTGTGGCTCCTCAGATACTGAAGCAGTCCATGTCCAAATGCAACAAGATCTGGACAGTATCCAGGCTGACAAGTGGCAAGCCATATTCACGTCACACAATTGCAAGACCGTGACCATCACCACGAAAATGCAATCTAAACACTGCCCTTGGCATTCAATGGTGTTACTATCACTGAATCCACAGTGGACTGCAGCGGTTCAACAAGGCAGCTCACCACCACCTTCTCAAGGGGCAACCAGGGACAGGCAATAAATGCTGGCCCAGCCAGTCACACACAGATTCACGAAGTAAATAAATTGAAAAAACAGATTTTTTTAACAGAGGAAGATTGCTGAGGTATCACAGGGATTGGTGCTCGGGTCCCAGCTGTTCACAATATACATAAACCTTTGGTTGTGGGAATCGAATGCAATATATCCCAACCTGCTGATAGAAATAAAGGATGTTGGATTGCGAGTGGGTGAGGAGGTTGTAAAAAAGCTTCAAGGTGACTAAGGCAAGTGGAGTGAATGGGTAAATATGTGGCAGATGGAGAGTAATGTGGGTAGAGGTGACGGTGTGCCATTTGGTGGGAAAAAGAGATTGGCAGCTTTTCATTTGAAAAGAGATTGTTTGAAATATGTTGATCTAAAAAGCAACGGATGCGCCTTTTTGTTGTTTCCTTCTATGCAGCCCTCCAAGGTCCCTGCAGTGCAGTGAGTTCTGAAGCCAGAAATCACTACTGGGAATGGCATTCATACACTGCCCAGTGCACATAGACCCACGAAGTGGGGACCTGCAACATTGCAAAGGATCTGGATTTCTCTGTAGACCAGTCATTGAAAGCGATATTGCAGGAGCAGAACGCAGTTAGGAAGATCAATGATGTGCTGACCTTCAATTCAGGGGGACTTGAATCCAGGAGAAAGGGTGTCTTACTGCAGCTGTACAGAGCGTTGGTGAGACCCCATCTCAAACACTGTCCAGTATTGTGTGCAGGTTTGGTCTCCGTACCTAATAAAGGACAAACCTGACATTGAGGGAGTGCAGTGAAGGATGACCAGACTGATCTGTGGGATGATAGGCTTGTTGTGGGAGCAGAGTTTGGGGCGACTGGGCCTGTTTTCCATGGGGTTTAGGAAAATGGGTGGAGATCTCATTGAGATATATAAAGCTCTGACAGGGTAAGGCGGATTGGAAGCAGGGAGAATAATTCCCCAGGTTCTGGTGTCTAAAACAAGGGTCCACAGTATTAGGTACAGACAGATCATTCTGCAATGAGATGACAATAAATGACTGCCCTCAGAGACTGGAGAACCTGGGGAATGCGCTCGAACCTGGAAGGCAAGACACTGAATATAAATACGGACTTAGAGACAGTAAAGGAATGTTGGGAGAGAAGGAGAACGATATGGAAATAAAGGGCCAGGTATCATTATATTGAATTAGGTAGCAAACTCGACAGACCAAATGGACTACTGCACTTCCTACTTTATCGCTTCCCACGGTTAAACACATTAAGGGATGTGTACAGTGTGTGGGAAAAGTTCATTGAGGTGACTTTTGAACATGAACTGGAATGGGGAAGGCTCAATGTATTGTATGGCCTACTCCATTCCCGATGTTTCTATGTAGTCTGTAAATATTGACACAAGCTCTCAGATGTTAGGAAAGAGGTGTTTGCAGGGTCAACAGGACTGTGTTTCTCATTCCCTTTTACGATACTGAGGCTGCGGCCGGGTGTTCTGTCTGGTTTTATCCTTTAGAGCTCGGAACAGTTTGATACAATAGAATGGATTGTTTGGCGGATTCAGAGACCATTGAAAAGTTTAACACATGTCTGTGTGTCTGTAGTCACGTTTAGGCCAGACCAGGAAAGCACAGGAGATTCACTTTCTGAAAGTACATTTGTGAAGCAAATTGGTGGTTACAATCGACATTGGCTTGAAGGTCACTATTTACGGACACCAGATTTTGCATCTTAATATTTTGTCAATTGTGTTTAACTTACACCAGCTGCCAGAGCATTAGCCTTGTCTGGATTAGTAATCCAGTGACCTTTCCAGAGCAGCACCATCTCTACATGGGGACCTATCTGAAATCATACTGAGCAGGTTATTTCTGTGCTGTTTGATAACTCTGTCAAAAATAACTCCCACCAATTTGACTATCGTGGTGGGTCTGAGGGGGAGGTAACTGGTCTGATTGTAATTATAATCCTCTTAGAAACTGGACATAGTTGAGTAATTTTCCACATTACCAGGGAAATGTCAGAGTTGGAGCTGGAATGAAACAGCTTCCTCAGGGACACGGCTTGTGTAGCACAAGTCTTCAGTCCTATTGCAGGAATGGTGTCAGGGGCCATTGCCCTTTTCGTACATACTGTGTTCAGCTGTTTCTTCATGTCACGTACAGCAAATTGAATTGGTTGAAGACTGGCATCTCTGATTCTGTGGGTATCATGGTGAGGGTGAGGTGGATCATCAACGCAACATTTCTGGCTGAGGTTGGTGCAGCTACCATATCCTGGTCTTTTACACTGATGTGCAGAGCTGTTCGATTACTGAGGATGGGGATATTTGTGGAGCCATTTCCTCCGTAATTTGTTTAATCGTCCATCACCATTTATGACAGAATGTGACAGGATTGCGGAGCTACGATCAGATCTGTTTGTCAAGTGTGGTAGCTTTAATGGGTTCGCGTCAGGTTTAGGTTCATGTGGTTCTGATCCAGTCAAGTTCACCCACAGTCATTACTGAAACATAGATCGTATGTTTGGTAGATGGTAATGGCAGACTGAGGAGATTATTCGAGGCTAAAAGTTACAGGTTGTGGTTGAATGCTGTTCTGCTTCTCCTGCTGCTGTAGTCTACAGTACTACATAAATACGCAGTTTTGAGCTGCAATATCTGCAATGCAATTCTGCTGTCTGTCCCTGAGTTCACATCGAGACCCATTCACCCATCAGTCATGTACCCAATGACCTACTCTGGTTTTTGATGTGGTAACACTTCCATTTTCATACTCTCATTCTGCTGAGGGTCTCTCCCCGGGTCATGCTTTCAATCTGACACATTCTGCAAAACCAATTAACTGATTTTAATTCAATTGTTTAATTCATCTGAATCTTTTTCCTTGAGTAATATCATCTTCTGTGTTTAAAGTCCTCTGTTTCTCTCCCAGACCATGATTAAGAGCTCCATAATAGCAGTGATGACAGCTTTATGTAGTTTCAGAGCCAATGAAATCTCTGGATTCCTAATCATCTTCACCACATTGTATGTTTCCTCTTTTGGTTTGATGCCTAATTACTCATGGTTGCCTTGTCCTGCCATGAGTATGTTTCATCTCCTTTGGGAGAATTTCTGATATCCTTTGAAATATCCCCAGAAATTCCTGCTTTTGCTGCTCCGTGATCTGCCCTCCTCGGCTCCCCTTCCAATTAACTCTGGCCAGCGCCTCCCGAAAGTTTTTGTAGTTACATTGCTTAATTATAATCACATTACATCAAGAAGAGAGCAATAGATATAAACCGAAAGAAGGAGCATTGAGAGAAGGGACGCAAAGTATAATTGGTAAATTCCTTAACTGGATACAAAGAGATAAAGAGCGAGACAACATAGATGAGGAAATGTGAAAGATGAGAAAACTAGATCATCGAAAGAAGTAGATGTACATCCCTCAATGTTTTTGGCAATTCCTGTGTGCTGTGGTCCTTTGTACAGTGCATATACAACAGAGCAATATTTTCAAATGCTGGCTCTGATGCCAGAATTTTTATCTCCAATAATATGACAGACACTAGCTTTGGAAAGTACCCAACAGGCCAATATATTGAATTCTGGTAGAAAGGGGATTAACTGAAATACGTTGGGACACCAGAAGCAAGAATTTATAACACACATCCTGATAAGAATGAGAGATTGGAGTGGAGAATTCCAGAAAACGAGGGAACGTTGAGAGAAGGGGAACATATCATTTTAGATGAGAATCAAATGATGTTTTAATGTTTTATAAATTTTAGACATCATATGCATCATTTTTCGTTAACTGTGTCTCCGTGGTTCATTGAGAATGTGATATACACATATGAAAAATGTTACATATCTGCACAACACGTTAATTAAACAGTGCATATAAAATCATTTTTCCGCCATTGAAATGGTCCTCAAAGTTTGTGAGAAGATTTGTAGCTCGGTTGCTCGTTGTTGTGGTTCTGTCACCGAGCTGGAAATTTTTATTACACACGTTTCGTCCTGTGCAGGATAGGGGACTCTGCGACCCCGCATCAGGCACTCTGCTTCCCTTCCCAAGAACAAAGACACGGAGGAGTTCGTCCAAAACTATTTATTCAATTCTGCAGAACCGGGTGTTACCTCAATGGCTTCCCACGAGGCACACACACAGATTGTGATCCCCGCACGTTATATACATGTAGGAGTGGGCGGGGCCTTCTACTGTCTCAGCCAATCAGTGTTAAAGTTCCCCACTGTCCTCCTGATGGATGAGATTATTTGGTTATTCCCCCAGCCAATCAGTGTTCGAGTTCCCCGCTTCTCCCTTATATGGATGATGACGTACAGCCGTGGTTGTGGGCGGTCCCTCAGCCACGAGGAAAGCTGTTTCCATTGTTCCATTCATGAAAATCTGGGGGAGTGTCTGCTCGTGTTTACTACAGGGTAGAGAAGACTAAAATGGTGGCTTTGTACTTACTATGTGCTTACTACAGCAGTTAATGATCTAAAAATTACACCACCCCCTACAAATCCCCCGTGTCTTTTCTTACAGTTTGTAATTTTTAAACTGGGAGTTTCTTCTCCAGGGCGTCCAATAGCTCCCGAGCTTGTTTATCAAGCTGCCCGTCTCTAATGCTACCCCCGCCCAAGAGGGATTCAGACTGTTCTATCCCGAGGTTCATCCTTTCGACCTGCCCATAAGGAACATCCCTCTTAGTAAGGGCGGTTTCGATCAGTCGCTGAGTTAACCCCCTGGCGCAGGGAATGATGCAACACCCGAGGGCAGTTAGTACCCCTGCCACCACTATACATGAGACGAGAAAGGAAACGACCACCCCCTTCCATTTACCTAACCAAGCTTCCAACCAACCCGTGAGGCCAGAATCGATGCCCGAGTTTTCGGCGAGTTCATCCGCCAATGTGGTGAGCCCATCCAGGGCGCGGGTGATGGACCCATCAGGGGCTGTGTTGTTGGGGATGAAAGTGCAGCACTGAGTGCCTATCATGACACAAACACCCCCCCTTCTCTGCTAACATCATGTCCAGGGCCAACCTATTTTCTCACGCCATTCTGCTAGTGGCGTCTAGTTGTTCTGCTATTCCCTTCACTGCATCCCGAGTGAACCTCTGCTGATTGTAGTAAATATAATTAATCCAATCCACGTTCTTATTGATGGTAACCCACCAGAACAGTGACGACTCAAAACCCGCCGCTATCTGGTTCCTAGCCTTGTATTCATCAGGAACACCCCTGGGGACCCCTATGACATCTAAATATATGTTATCATCGAAAGAGGTCTCCAAAGCCCTCTTAGTTCTTCTACTGGAACGGGGTTGCTCTTGTTTTTCGAATGCCACGGTGAATGGGATGGCCAATTGAACGATTGCACAAGTGCCCGCCCATTTTTGGGGCAGGGTCGGTCGCAGAATCTTCCCACCACAGTACCACTAGAGGTCTGCCCTAGGCACATGAATTTGGGAGTAATTCCTGCCCCCGGTAGTTTCGTTGACCCGCCGAATTGACCTGCTGCACTTGTCAAATGTCCCCACATCATTGTCCCATTGCGGTCCCGTCCGAGAGACGCAGGCTTGGTGCGTACCCGTTACCCCTGTGAATGACGGAGGGCGGGGCGCCCCTTTAGACCTGACGGGAGGAAACTTCAAACTTAAGGGTCGACAAGTGGGGTCGTTCCAGGCGTCTCGGTCCTGGTACAGCCTTACCATGCAGTCCAAGGCTTGTGGATGTTTCTCCCATCCCAGCGGGAATGGGACCACCTGAGGGTTAGGACGGGCACCCGTGCACGCGTAGCAATCACTCTTTTTCATGCTCCTTACCGTATATTTGACCCATTCCATCCAGGCATTCGCCTCCCCGTATCCCGTTTCTATTTCAAAGGTCCTTTCCAAGTCCATCACCTCAATTATCCTAACCTTTTCCTGCTCATCGGGGGTGGATGAGGCCCCAGACTCAGCTTCAATGACCGTGATGGTTGTGCAGCACAACTGCAACCCCTTCTGTCCTGCCTGGCCCCCAACCCTAATACCCAGGATCGTTCCATTAAGGCTCGTCCCGTTGTTCCCCAAGGTCTTTATGGTCAGATAGAGTGGATAGCACTGATTCTGCTCACAATTCCGCCCAGGGGTGATGGGATCACGGACAATTAACACTATAGCCTGGACCCCGGGGGCCGGAGGCCTATTGATGCCTTCTTTGCCATGCAACTGTAATACTAACGTCTGACCCTGGAATCCCCTTTCTCTCTCTAGGTTACGTTTAGTCTGATTCAGTTCACTTTTAGTCGCACAGGGCACCAACCCACATAGGTCTAAACTAAGTGTCTGTGTTGGCTTGTTGGCGGGAACGGAGATGGAGAGCCACCGACGGTCCTCTGCCTGTTTTTTCCCAGAGGCCGAATTGGGTAACATGCACACTATGACCCAGCCGAAGGATAATGGCAAAGCAAGTTAACAATACGATTGACTGCATTTTGTTGCAACACTCGTGTCCGGCCGGAGGACACAGTCCTTTAAACTCGCCAAAGTCCAATTAGTCTGTTCTCAGGGTCTCTGTTCCTTAGATGCCTCTGTCAGAGAGGTTTGTTCGTCCTCCGTCGGTTGTGGCACCGGTCCCTTGATCCGAGTATAATGTGTCCAGCCCTTTTCGGCCGTGCGGACAGCCGTTTCGGTAGTCAAAAGTACTAGGAAGGGACCGTCCCAAGTTGGTTCGAGGGTGCGTTGCTTCCAGCTTTTAATCAGGACCCACTGACCCGGCTTGACGGTGTGCACCGCGAACTCGAGGGGCGGCGTCTGTGCCAAAAATCCCTGTTGGCGTAAACGAGATAGAGCAGACCCCAGAGCCACCACATATTTTTGCACAAACATGTCCCGAGACTCGAATAAGGGAGGTTCTCCCTTCGGCCCATGGAACGGGAGGCCAAACAGCATTTCGTAAGGGGAGACGCCCAAATCCCGTCTTGGCTGGGTGCGAATTTGCAACAGGGCGAGGGGTAGGCATTTGGTAACTGTCTTCAGGCCCTGCCTCCCTTATTACATCCCTCTGAACGTACACCTTCTGTGCTTCCCGTAATAATTCTGCAACATCTTTTTCAGCCCAATCCTGCACTTTCTGTAATTTCTTCTGAATGTCAGGCCATGACTTAGTCACAAAGTGCACCTTAAGCATGCCCTTGCCTATTTCCCCATCGGGGTCTAAACCTGAATGGACTCCCGCAAACGGTCTAAAATCTCACTCGGGGATTCATCCTTTTTCTGTCCAACTTCGAATGCTTTCGCTAAATTCCGCTGTTTAGGCACGCAGGTTTTGATTCCCCTGATTATAAGGTTTCTGAGGTCTGTCATATTAGCCCGTCCCCCCTCGTCATTATGATCCCACCGGGGGGTCCTCTAAGGGGTACTTCTGCTCTCCACGCTGAGGGCCGTCCTGATGCTCCCTATCCCAAATGGCCATTGCACTATTCCGGATCATGACAATTTCATCGTAATTAAATAGTATTCTCATCATGGCCTGCAATTCGGCCCATGTGCATATACTGGGCCCCAGAAATTGATCTAATTGTGTTCCCACACTGACGGGGTCGTCCAGTAGACGGGGTAGTTCATTACGGAGTTGTCAGATATCCCCAGAATTTAAAGGTTGTCCTACGAATCCGGTCCGTTCGTTCCCAAACGGCACCTCTCGTAAAGGGTTCATCTGTTCAACATTGTTAACCCTCTCAGCACCCAATCTCTCTTCTTCATTTTTCCGCATCTCAATTCGGGCTGATCTCCTAATGCCTGGGGTGGGCTCTTCTTCCCTTCCTGTGTCCCCCCCAGCAGGCTCTCCCTCACTGAGCATGACCTGCCGGGAACCGGGATTATCCGACGCAGGAGGAAGGTCCGCGCTGGACGCCTGGCCGTGCGCGGGTTGTACATACGGGGGCGGGGCAGAAGGGGGCAAACCGTCGGTGAGGACGTCCCAAGACTTCTGGGGCTTTCTCGGGTCTGTTTGGGGAATCAGAGGATAGAGACTCGTGGGGTCCCCGCAGTCACTCGCCAACCAGGCGGCGGCATATTTGCTCTCTTCTGGGTCAAACGGTTGTTTTCTGTTAACATATATATATTTAGGAGTTGACACACCCAGTCTTCATCAGACCCATACTTGGGCCAAACTACCGAGGGGGCGCGGATAGGTTCTTTGGTCCATATAAAACAACAATATTTTATCATAGTCTCTTTCTTTAAGTCCTTTGTCCTACTGCTTTCCGTCCATAAACTCAATTTCCGACCTAGTGGACTATCGGGGGGTATTTCTTTTCTAGTTACAGTCCTCCCTGACTTGTCCTTAGTGGACCTAAAAGTCTGATTTCCCATGGTCTATCTTCGGTCCTGGTCTTAAACGCCGAAAGCGTTTTCACAGATGACCGTCAAAACCACAATTTCCCATGGTCTATCTTCGGTCCTGGTCTTAAACACCTAAAGCATTTTCACAGATAACCGTCAAAACCACAATTTCCCATGGTCTATCTTTGGTCCTGGTCTTAAACGCCTAAAGCATTTTCACAGATGACCGTCAAAACCACGTGGCCAACAAGGAAGAACAAAAGAAACTCTCTTACCTTGATCCGTGCACGGAGTTGTCTGGCCTTTTTAAATGTGTGTACCCCCGCGTATAGTCACTAACCGGTCGTCTCAACACTCGTCCGTGTGTTCCTTTTCTCGGGATCCAAAATTATTTTAATGAGCCGGGTCACTCTCTTGGCCGACGGCTGACGGACCAAGCCGATCCAGTGAGCAGTATAAATATATACCAGACGCGTCTTTTTGTATCAGACTTGATCCACGAGCCGAAGAGAGCCCCGGCAATAATTATTGCATCCCGGACGAGCCCCCAATTGTGCAGGACAGGGGACTCTGCGACCCCCCATCAGGCACTCTGCTTCCCTTCCCAAGAACAAAGACACGGAGGAGTTCGTCCAAAACTATTTATTCAATTCTGCAGAACCGGGTGTTACCTCAATGGCTTCCCACGAGGCACACACACAGATTGTGATCCCCGCACGTTATGTACATGTAGGAGTGGGCGGGGCCTTCTACTGTCTCAGCCAATCAGTGTTAAAGTTCCCCACTGTCCTCCTGATGGATGAGATTATTTGGTTATTCACCCAGCCAATCAGTGTTCGAGTTCCCCGCTTCCCCCTTATATGGATGATGACGTACAGCCGTGGTTGTGGGCGGTCCCTCAGCCACGAGGAAAGCTGTTTCCATTGTTCCATTCATGAAAATCTGGGGGAGTGTCTGCTCGTGTTTACTACAGGGTAGAGAAGACTAAAATGGTGGCTTTGTACTTACTATGTGCTTACTACAGCAGTTAATGATTTAAAAATTACACCACCCCCTACAGTCCCCTGTCTAGGTGACATCCTCAGTGCTTGGGAGCCTCCTGTGAAGCGCTTCTGTGGTGTTTCCTCCGGCATTTATAGTGATTGGTATCTGTCGCTTCCGGTTGTCAGTTTCAGCTGTCCGCTGTAGTGGCTGGTATATTGGGTCCAGGTCGATGTGTTTGATGATGGAGTTTGTGGATGAGTGCCATGCTTCTAGGAATTCACTGGCTGTTCTTTGTTTGGCTTGCACTATGATGGTAGTGTTGTCCCAGTCGAATTCATGTTGCTTGTCGTCTGCAGCTTGTCGTCATACTGGCCAAGGGACTCAACTGCAACCACAGGGACGCCAAGACAGCAGACTTCCTAGCAGCACTAGAATGCACACTCAGGAACAATAGACTGACAGAAGAGACACAACAAACAGTGAGGCAAAGTATCGTATCTCTGATAACAAGGAAAAGACAAACACATAACCTCAACACCAAGGAAAGGGAAGCACTAAAATCACTAAGAAACGATAAGAACATAACCAGGTCTGACCTACAAAGAACCAGGTCTGATCTACAAAGAATGAAAGCTGAAAGCAACAGCACCCTCAGATTCTATGGACTACCTAAAGTGCACAAACCAGACATCCCACTCAGACCCATAGTATCACTATCAGGGACACTATCACACAAACTGGCTAAAGAACTACAGCAGAAACTGAAACAACTGATCAGCGGATCAAGACAATCTATACAATCAACACAGGAACTCTTGGACATTATCAGAAATATACACATAGACAAGGAAGAATCTATGGTCTCATTCGATGTCACGGCACTGTTCACCTCTATTGACAAAACCCTAGCCAGAGAAACAATAGCCAACCTGCTGGACATACAGAACAGACAACAGGACGTTGAACCTATCAACAAAGACGGCATACTTAAACTACTGGACTTGTGCCTCACAACACACTTCACATTCAACAACCAGATATACGAACAAACAAACGGAACACCCATGGGCTCACCGATCTCTGGACTCATAGCAGAAGCAGTAATGCAAAGATTAGAAAAAACAGTCTTACCACAAATTCAACCCAAACTCTAGGTCAGATATGTTGATGACACCTTTGTAATCATTAAAAACACAGAAATAGAGAAAACACCCTGGATCATCAACGCCACACTCACAGGAATCCGATTCACGAGAGAAGAAGAAAAGGATAGCCAACTCCCATTCCTAGACGTGATGGTATAGAGAACACCGAACGGAGAATTCACCACAAAGGTTTACAGGAAAGCCACACACACAGACCAAGTCCTGAACTATGAAAGCAAGCACACCAACACACACAAACGAAGTTGCATCAAGACACTATTCAAAAGGGCCACAACACACTGCAGCACACCAGAACTGCAAAAAGAGGAAGAGGAACACCTATACAAGGTATTCGCCAAAAACGGATACCCGCGCAATTTCATCAACAGATGCCTAAGAGAAAGACAACGGAACGAGGACATGCCGCAACCCAAAGGACTAGCCACACTACCATACATCAGGAGCATTTCAGAACTGACAGCCAGACTACTGCGACCACTAGGACTTATAACAGCACACAAATCAACAGCCACCCTCAGACAACAACTCACCAGAACGAAGGATCCGATACCCAGCATGAGCAAAACTAATGTAGTGTACAAAATCCCATGCAAGGACTGCACAAAACACTATATAGGACAAACAGGAAGACAGCTAACGTTCCGCATCCATGAACATCAACTAGCCACGAAACGACACGAGCAGCTATCCTTCGTAGCCACACACGCAGACGACAAGCAACATGAATTCGACTGGGACAACACTACCATTATAGGGCAAGCCAAACAAAGAACAGCCAAGGAATTCCTAGAAGCATGGCACTCATCCACAAACTCAATCAACAAACATATCGACCTGGACCCAATATATCGGCCACGACAGCGGACAGCTGAAACTGACAACCGGAAGCGGCAGATACAAATCACTATAAATGCCGGAGGAAACACCACAGAAGCGCTTCACAGGAGGCTCCCAAGCACTGAGGATGTCACCTAGACAGGGGACGAAACGCTTGCAACAAAAAATTCCAGCTCGGCGAACAGAACCACAACATTGAAATGGTCCTATTGTCGTGTTACCAGGATACATGAACACCAACTGGCCACCAAAAGACATGACCCATTATCACTATGTTCCATACATACAGGCAAAGAAGGGCACCACTTTGATTGGGACAACGCACACACATACTAAGACACGCAAGGACGTTCTTAGAGGAATGACATTCTGACCAGAAGTCCGTCAAAAAACACATCAATTTAGATCCTATCTACCTTCTCTTGTGAAACAAAAGAACTGGAAATGACATCACCCATCTTAAGAACCCAAGACCTATAAATAGAGAGGCGCAACATACCACCAGAGCTTCAGCAGAGACTCTCACTGATGATGTTACTAAGTCATAGTGTCAAATCGTCAGAAAACAAACCTTCAATCACAGCGACCGAACTTGCACTCATACAACCCGTTATTTTTCTTTTATTAGTGGAATTTGTGAGTTCTTTGTCACTCATGTATTAACAGATTACGAGGTGAGGTGAGCTTTTTTGGGTTTGTGGTTTTAATTAGCAGATGTGCTCGACACAGATGTCTTCACAGTTTGGGGCCCTGCCGTACGGGAATTGGACAGATTTGAACAGATTTCGGGTACAAAATGTCCCAGCAAATTCCAACACGTTGCAATTAGTGACCTAGATCTTCAAATAAAACCGGTCAGAAAATCTGTTTAACTTTTTTTACTTGTGGTTGTTTGAATTAAAAGTGAGAGAAATGGCTTTTAACATTACTAAAGAGGTTCCCAAATTTGCCAAGAAAGTTTAAAAAGACAGAAGCAGGACATTTTTAAGAATTAGCAAATAAGTTGGAATTGGGTTTAACCAGAGACAAAAGGAAACCTGAATTTATAATGGAGTTGGTCAAGCACTTTGATGTATGAAAGAAACAGACAAGTGCAGTCGAGTTAGAAAAAAACTTAAATTGCAAATATGGCAACTGAAGTTAGAAGATAAAGAAAGAGACATAAACAGAGAGAGAAATAAGAGATGGAGAGGAAAAAGGAAGAGAGAGAGGATTTGAAATTCAGAAGTTGGAAATTAGACAAGAAAGTTAAATTAACAGGATGGAGATGAAGGGAAAACGTCGGGGTGTATACAACTATGTTAGTACCTTGCCATATTTCGGTGAGAAAAATGTCAAAACCTTTTTTATTTCATTTGAAAAAAAAAAAGACTCGGTAGATTACGTGTCCAGTGAACTTGCGGGTAATGCTAGTTCAGAATAAACTGGTGGGCACAGCTGGTGAGGCATGTGCAGCGCTGTCAGATGAGTGTTCAAGAGATTATGCAGATGTCAAATTGGCTGTTTTGATTGGCTATGAATTGGTACCAGAAGCATATAGGCATAGCTTCATAAAAATAGAGGCGGAACCAGGTCAGACTTATGTTAAGTTTGAAAGAATTAACTACAGTCATTTTGATAGATGGGTGCTGGACTTCAAAATAGATAAGACCTGTGAGGCTTGAAGGGAGATTATTCTGCTGGAGAAGTTTAAACACTCACTTCCAGAGATGGTAAGAATTCATGTGCACGAACAGAAAGTTCAAGAAGCGAGAAGCGCGGCAGAAATGGCAGGTAAATATGCATTGGTGTATGAGATGAAATTTAGCTTCCGGGAGACTTTTCATGCTATGAGGGATAGAAATTGGGAGACGGGAAGTTCACACATTACAAAGCGAACAGTAGCGCACAATAGTTTACCACAGGTGAAAAAAGAAGCCCAAGGGGGTTGAAAGGAGGTGAAAGGTCTCATGTGTTCTCACTATAAGAGCGTGGAACACATAAAATGACAGTGCCGATGGTTTAAGAAGGGCACTGGGAAAAGGTCTTTTCATTGAAGTAAGCTGGGACACACTGTGATGGTCGTTGAAGGAAGGCTCTTTGGAGAAAGATGTGGCAGAAGAGGCTAAGCCAGTGGCATTAGTGAAACTGGTAAAGGATACCCCAAGTAGAGCCAAGGAGCTGCAGGGAAGTATACAGCCGAGGCAGGGGCTGGGTATAGAGTCAGTACCTGATCGCTATAAAGAATTCACCTCTGTAGATAAAGTTTAGTCAGAAAGAACAGGGGGAGAAGGACAAGAAGTTATAGTTTTGTGAGATATGGGATCTTCTCAGTCTCTAATAGTTGAGAAGCGGGACACTGGAAAAGCACAACAGATCAGGCAGCATCCGAACAGCAGGAGAATCGAATATCAGGCATAAACCGATTGTCAGGAATGTGGTCGGGGGTCAAGGTGGCTGAAAGATAAATACGAGGGTAGTAGCTGGGCTGGTAGGAGGGTCACTGGGAAGGCAATAGGAAGATGTAGGTGGGAGTGATAGTGATATGTCGGAGGGGGAGATGGAGTCAATAGGTGGGAAGGAAGATGGCCAGTTAGGGCAGTCCAAGAGGGCAGTGCGAGGTTGAACGGTTGGATCTGGGAGAGGTTGGTGGAGGGGAGATTTGGAATTTGGTGAAGTCAACGTTGATGCTATACAGTTTGAGGGTTCCAGCTGTCATACAACCAATAGGTGTCCTATTACCCTCCTCTCCGACCTATCACCACCACAGCTGAAAATGTGTTGCTGGAACAGCGCAGCAGGTCAGGCAGCATCCAGGGATCAGGAGAATCGACGTTTCGGGCATAGGCCCTTCTTCAGGAATGAACTAATTGCAAAAGCCCTTCTTTTTCCCGAAGAAGGGCTTATGCCCGAAACGTCGATTCTCCTGATCCCTGGATGCTGCCTGACCTGCTGCGCTGTTCTAGCAACACATTTTCAGCTCTGATCTTCAGCATCTGCAGACCTCACTTTCTCCTATCACCACCACACCCCACCTGCATCTCCCAATCGGCTTCCAAGCTCCCTTCCACCTATCTCCAACCCCACCCTCCCATTTATTTCTCAACGTCCTTCCCCGTCCCTTACCCGCCACTTTCCTGATGAAGGATTTATGCCTGAAACTGTTCAACGCTCCTGCCCCTCGGCTGCTGCCGACGTGCTGTGCTTTTCCAGCCGCACACTTTTCAACTCTTATCTCCAGCACCTGCAGCCCTAACTCTCTCTCACCCTCTAATAGTAAGAGATGAAAGTATTTTCACTGTTTCTGGCATGTTAATCAAGAGCGTGTTAATTTGTGGATTGGGGACAGAAATTAAGCATTGCCTTGTGTCACATCAGGATGGAATGCCAACTCAAGATTAGGGAAGTAACAGTGACAGTGAGTAACAGAGTGTCAGTTCCAGGAATACAGTTTGTTCTTGGGAACGATTTAGCAGGAGGCGACGTGGGAGACGCACCCCTTGTGGTGTAGAAGCCAAAGGAAGACTAGGGAATTGGTGGGTTAAAAGAAAATTACCCAGGAATTTTTCCAGACTGTATAGTAACAAGATCCCACTGTCATAAGTTACAGCAGGAAGGAAAAACGAACGAAAAAGACAAATGGGTTGATGCTCAGTGAACTGACACCCTGTTTGATGTAACGGTGCAGGAAAAACCTGAACAGGCAAAGGGTCAGGCAGAGGTGTTTAGTCCAGAAAGGCTAATGGACTTACAACAGATATATACACACACATACGCATGCACACACACAGAAAAGGAATCAGAATATATTGTCGAAAGTTATTAACTTTAAGATAGAATCATAAAATTAAAATGGAGACCCCCGATAGGTTACTGCAGAAGGGAAATGGGCCGAAGTGCACCAGATTGTGTTACCGGTAGCATGCAATGTTATGGGTAGCACATAAACTAATTGCAGGCAGTCACCTAGGTGTACAGAAGACTCAGGCTAAGGTACAGAAGCATTTCTAGTGGCCTGGAATGCACAAGGATGTAGTTGTTTTTGTACATGACATACATACCAAATGGTAGGTAAGTAACAGACAGTAATAAAACCAGTACCTTTCTTGCCAATTCCTACATTCGAAGAACCTTTCACGCGGCTTATGATTAATTGTGGCGATCCCCTTTCTAAAATAGAAATTATTTGCTGACCATGATGGATGTGTCTACCAGATTTCCAGAGGCAATTCCAGTACGGTGTGTTAAGATAAACAGGGAGGTTGAGGGGTTGGTAGCTTTCTTTACTCGCTGTGGGCTACGCAGTAAGATTCAGTCACACCAAGGATCTCATTTTACCGCTCAGCTGTTTAAGGAAATCATGGATAGCTTCAGCATACAGCACTTCAAATCAAGGGCGTCGGATCCTGACTCCCAGAGAGCCTTGGAAAGTTAGCATCAGACACTGAAGATTATGTTAACATAGTACTGTTATGATTACTCGAACGATTGGAATAAAGGTGTTCCATTATATTGTTTGCTATGAGAGATGCCCCAAATAAATCTACTCAGTTTACTTCCTTTGAGTTAATATTCGTACATGAAGTGAGAGGTCCTTTGATATTAATTATATATAAATTGATGGGACCAAAGTCGGAAATCTCACACCTGGATTATGTGTATGAGGTGAAGGAGAGAGTAGATGGAGTAGGTAAGTTAGCTAAACAGTATCTGAAGAGCACAGCATGGAGTGAAGCAGGTGGCAGATAAAAACACTGAAACTTTGAAGATTTCCCGTGGGGAGGACGTATTAGTATTGCCACCAGTGGTAAGAAATCCCTTCAAAGACAGGTTTAGTGGCCCCTTTCAAATAAAAAAAATGTGGAGTCAGTTAAACTATCTAGTAAAGATACCAGAGATGACAAAAAACTTTACCATGTATTTCATATGGATGAATAATGCACCAGGCACATTTAAGAAACAGGTACAGAGCTGTGGCCGTATGAACAAATTGTGCAGGTTATCTGTATGATGTAGTGATCTTTAGCAAGTGATTCAAAGCTCACCTGTTACAGTTGGCAGAGCATGTTGAACGATTACAAGAAGCAAACTTGGTAATAAACTTAAAGAAAACAGAATTGGCGAAGGCAAAGGTGATGTTGTTGGGACATTATATTGGCCATGGAAGGTTGACCCCATGGAACACAAAGATGAAGGGCTTTGAGGAATTTTCACGGCTATCCTCGAAGAAAGAGCAGCTTCGATTTTTGGAACTGAGTGGATTCTATCGGAAGTTTGTTGCAAACTTCAGCAGCGTATTGGCACCACTGCTGGATTTACTAAAGAAAAACATAGAATTGTGGAGGACAGAACAATGCCAGGAGGCATTTGAGAATCTTAAAGCAGGATTAATCACTGCATCAGTTTTAGCTACACCAAATATTTTGAAACTCTTTGAAAATTGTGTTTGATGCTCAGGATATAGGGGTAGGAGATGTATTGATACAGAAAGATGATGATGGAATTGTATGGCTAATTGGCTAGTTGTTGAAAAAACTCTATATCAATCAGAAAACAAAAATACAATATCTCAAATATTAAACAAGAATGATTAAGTTTCGCACTGGCCTGACAATATTTTAATGTTTATGTGACAAACAAATTATCGCAGATGGTTGTGGACAACGACAAACCTCTCGCATTTTTTGGAATATTTAAAGACCAGAAAATGAGAGTATTTCATTTGAGTCTCACGTTACCGGCTTTAAACTTACAAAATGTACATGCTGTGGGTCCTAAAATGTGATAGCAGATGTGGATTTAAAAGAAAAAGTGTAGATAAGATTTGACTTATTCCAGTGTTTTAGATTAGATTACTTACAGTATGGAAACAGGTCCTTCGGCCCAACAAGTCCACACCACCCCGCCGAAGCGCAATCCACCCATACCACTATACATCTACGCCTTACCTAACACTACGGGCAATTTAGCACAGCCAATTCACCTGACCTGCACATCTTTGGACTGTGGGAGGAAACCGGAGCACCCGGAGGAAACTCACGCAGACACGGGGAGAATGTGCAAACTCCACACAGTCAGTCGCCTGAGGCGGGAATTGAACCTAAGTCTCTGGCGCTGTGAGGCAGCAGTGCTAACCACTGTGCCACCGTATTATAGGTGTGCAGAATTAATATGAATGATATAACTGAAATGAATACTTTTGTATTTCATAATAATGGGATTAAGAATTAAAGGAAAAGAAATGAAGCTATCATTTCATTCTGATGGTCCATTTTATTTCTGAAGAAAGAAGGTGTTATGAAGCCGAAAGCATGTCCGGTCACTTTAAGACAGAACGGGTTTTGCTGAATAGAAAGGACAGCCACAGATGACAGCTAAAGGTCAGGCTGTCCCACATGTCACCATTCGCTGGGAAATGGATACCTGAGTTATGGTTGCTGTTTTGACAGCAATTCAAATGCAACCAAAGAGTTTAAATAACGCTCAGGATACCAGGAGCCAACGGAATTTGAATATTATTGTTTGGGCACCTTGAAAGCAATCAAATTATGAGAATTACTGTATCATGGGGAGTATCTAAACACAGCATTTTGAACACTAGAGGGAGAGCCACTGCCATCACACAGCAGAGTAACTGTTGTAGAGCAGGAGTGCGAACTGGCCAGCTCAAACACTCAAATATATATGTTAATGTAAAACCTACTTGCAGTAAAATACAACATGACCCAGGGAGATCAGCAGCTGGAAGAGTGAACACAGCGGGAAAGATAGAGACTGTGTGGTATTGAAATTGTAAGGTTTAATATGTGGGTTATTGGAACAGCAGATTTTTACAGAGTTGGAGTCAGATAGTAAGTAGTTAAGAAAAGAGGGGCTTGTGTTTGTGAACAGTTGTTGTTTAGTGTTCACTATTTAAGTTAAGAAAATAACTTGATAATTTTTGTTTAAATAGTGGAATGTAGGAGATCTGTGTCGCTCATATTTTAACAGATTACGCGGTGAGGCGAGCTTTTCTGGGTGTTTGATTTTAATTGACAGAGAGTTTCGACTCCACCTTGTAAATGTCCATCCACACCAAACCTATTTCCCTGCAGTTGGCTCATATCGTTCCAGTCCTTTCCTATTCACATATTTATCCAATTGCTTTGAAATGTTGTTATTGCATCCCCCTCAACCACATCTGCTGGCAGCTCATCCACGTACCAGCCTCTGTGTAAGGAAGTGGCCCCTCAGGTTCCCTTTTATTCCTTCCCCTTTAACCTTAAACTGATTCCCTCTAATCCTCGATTCGCTACACCTTGGAAAAAGACTGAGAGCATTAACCCCCGTGATCTTATACAGCTCTTTCAGGTCCCCCTCCCCCCTCAGTCTCCTACACTCTAAAGAAAGGGTCCTAGCTTGTCCAACCTCTCCCTATAACTCAGACGATTGGATCCTGGCAACATCCTTGAAAATCTCTTCTGCACTCTTTCTAATTTCATAATATCCTCCCTAAAACAAGGTTACAAAACTGAACACAATACTCCAAGTGCGGCCTTACCAACCTCCAGTGCAACTGCAACATAAATTCCCAACTTCTATACTTAATGTCCTGCCTGATGAAGGCCAGTGTGCCAAAAGCTTTCTTCACTGTCCTGTCTACCTGTGACTCCACTCTCAGAGAACCGCGTACACCTGAACCCCAAGGTCCCTCTGCCCACAACACTCCTTAAGGCCCTCCCATTCACCATGAAACTCTTACCTTGATTTGAGTTTCCAAAATGCATCTATATTAAATTCCATTTGCCATTTCTCGGCCCACTTCCCCACCTGATAAAAGTCCTGCTGCAATTTCTGACAACATTCCTCACTGATCATGCTCCCACTTATTTTAGTGTCATTTGCGAACTTGGTAATCTTGCCTTGTACATTCTCAACCAAATCATAGATAACAAAGAGCAATGGACACAGCCTCCAGTCTGACAAGCATCCTTCCACGAAATCCTTTGCTTCCTACCATCAAGCCAACTGTGTACCCAATTGGCCAGTTCCCGCAACATTCCACGTGATGGAACCTTTCAGAGCAGCCTGTCAGGTGGAACCTTATTGAAAGACCTTACTTAAAATCCATAGAGACTCCGTCTCCCGCTCTGTCCTCATCAGCCTTCTTGGTCACTTCACCAAAGAACTCTAACAAATTTGGGAAGCATGATCATCCACTCACAAGTCTATGCTGAGTGCTCCGAATCAAACCCTGTGTAAGTAACGGGTGCAGTCAATGGTATGCTGTCCTTCATTGTAAGATGATTCGAGTACATAAGTAAAGCCATCATCCTGCTGTTGTAGAGCCTTGCTGAGAGAGCATTTGGGGCACTCTGTATAGATTTGATATACTTTGTAAGGAATGATCTCCTTATCACAGACACGGGTGATGGTAACATGAGGATAGAGTGAATAAGCTGAGTGTTTAATCTGTAGAGCTGTGAGAGACGAAGAAATGGTGACGCTGAAACACGAGGAGTGGCAGCAATCACTTATTTCCAAAAGAGACATTGGTAGGGTGATTACTTTAACCAGGATTGATTGCTTTGATTTATTGTCACGTGTACCTCAGAACAGGGAAAAACTTTGAGCAGTGGAGGCAGATCATAGGGTGGAAATAAACTTGGACAGAGTAAGGCATACAGGTTACACTGAACAGGACGTGCACTAGACAAGATCAACATGAACACGGTCAGCATTATTCGAACTTAGAGACTCCATTCATCAGTCTAACGTGGCTTTCCTAATAATTTATATGCCTTTACTAACTCACCCCACGTTATTGTGCAGTCGATGAGTGCACCTGTACTGAACGCCATGTTGTTCACAATCCCCAACAGCAACCACAATACCTTCCATCTGAAACAGGTAGCCATTCCCACCCACTTCCACCTTACACAGAGAACAGCAGGCTGTCTTCACGGAGATGAAAGATGCCTTCTTGAGACTTCACACAAGGTTTCTCTCCTCACCACTAGAAAACCACGTTAAAGTCCCACGTGTGTTTCATGAGCAACGGAGACAAGAGGAACAACGTGGAACAGTCTTTCTGTGCAGCCTCTGCTCCACTTGTTCATCATGTTAGAGCATCAGTTCGGAGACAGTGAGGACTGCCGATGCTGGAGACTGGAGTAGAGAGTGGATTTCTGGAAATGCACAGCAGGCCAGGCAGGATCCGAGGAATAGGAGAATCGATGTTTCGGGGATAAGCCATTCATCAGGAATCAGCATCAATTACCTCATTCTGTCCCTGTGCAAGTACCTAGAGCGGGGAATGGCCTGTTATTGTTCCTGTGCAAGTGACCCAAGGGACTGAATGGTTGCTTCCTCGTCCGATTGGACAGGGCCAAGGGCCGGATTGGGTTACCCCTGGTTCCTGTTTGACAGCTCGATGTACTGACAGGTGTGATGATGCTGCAGCTTTCAGAGGTTATTTTGACCTGGTTTATTTTAAGAGAGAGATTGAACGACCGTTACCAAGCTGGCTTGTTAAAACCACTTGAGGAAACAGCGAGAGAGGCCTTTATTTTAATGCAGACTGAATGGATGTGGCCTGCTCTCACAGAATATGATCTCTGGGTTTTGGTTTCTCAGTACCATCAGAACTATTGGGGTCTCCACAGAGTTGGAAGCTTCAGTGGATGTTTCCTGGTTGCTACTCTCCCTGAATTTTCTCTTGATGCTGTTTTTAATTCCTGGATTGGAGAAATGTTTGTGACAATCTGTGTCTAAATATTCCTTTTTGCCAAGGGCTGTTTTTATGCGATTTTCATATATTGGAACAGTTCATTTGTAATGGCTCCACGATCTATTATTCTGTTAACTCGTCCAATAGAATTACGTCATCCTAAATTCCTCTTTCTTTGGTTTCATTTTATCTTCTGTGTTTAAATAAATGGTATTTAGCTTCACACCGATTAGTTTGACCAGTCACATTGCATTTGGAACAGACAGTTTACATTTCCTTTAAAATACGAAAAAATCAGAGTCTAGGCTACCGCCTTCAAATATTTCCGAGGGGCTCTCGTGTGGTCCATCACACTAGACTCCTTCCCTCCCTGAGTAATAGGCTGGAGGCACTGAATGGGCTGTCCCTGTTCTTCTCCAATAATGTCAATGGGCTGAATGACTTCCTCATATTCCTTTGTAACCAGCGTGAGCTGCTGAATGAACTCTATTTCACTGTGGCAATGTGCAGTGCCAGGCAGTGCTGTTACATGAATGTTATGGTGCCTTTAAGAGCACAAACCTGACTGGTGTCTGGGTCTTGCTGCACATGGACAGAGACTGGTTCAGGAGCTGATGGACGACGAATGTTCTGAACATTGTGGAATCTTCAGTGACCATCCCCACTTCTGAACTTATGTTGCGGAGGGTGGGGGCGGGGAGACATTAATGAAGCAGCTGAAGCTGTTTGTGAAGAGGAAGCTACCCTGAGGATCTCCCACAGAGGTGACCCAGGAATGAGATGGTGAACATCTTCCTTTGTGCCATGTTTGACTCCAAACACTGGAGAGTTTACTCCGATTCCCATTAAGTCCAGTTTTGTTCAGCTCCTTGATGTCAATAGAAGGCAACCACTGCCTTGATATAAGGGCAATTCATTTTTACCTGAACCCTCCAGCCAACCTCTTTTGTTCATACCAATAAGTCATGATATCGGAGCAGCAACTGTTTTCTTCAAGCAGGTGGTATTGAATGTCAGGATTTCTCTTCTCAAGAGTGTTCTGGTAGCTAGATGACTGAAATTATTTGAAGAGGAGGTCGATGGGTATTGACCTGTCAGAGGGTTGAGGGCGATGAAGAATTGGGTATGGAAGAGGATTTGAGACCAAGGGCATGATTTGAGTGAAGGGCAAGGCAGGCTTGGGGAGTGAACGACCTGTTCCTGTTTCTGATGTTCTCACATTCTGTTATTGGAACGTCAGTGGGTGTTATTTTCATGAATGTTATGTTATTGAATATTGCAGTCAGGAAGAATAGACGGTTTTGTGAGCCATCTCTGGGTGAGTTATATGGGCTGTATTCACAGTGAATCTGGGTCTACAATATGACCAACAAATGAAGCACAAGTTGTAGAGAGGGGAAGCTCTGTAATGAGAGATGAGGGGCCTCTTTCATACCCAGTCTGGGTTTTCCAATTACATTTCCCAAATCACCTGTGGGACAGTCTGAGGGGCTGAATGGTCTCCTGTTTCTGTGCACCAGGTTATAGCAGTAAGTGGCCTCCAACTGCTCCTTTCCAGCAGGTTTGAGGGGCTGAATGGAACACAGAAACATGGGACTGAGGAGCAGGAGTGGGGGTCATTAGATACTTTGAGCCTTCTCCACCAGGCACTAAGATTGTGGCTGATCAGGTTGTGGACTCAGCCACACTTTCCTGTCTGCATCCCATTATGCATGACTCACTTCTCTGTCAAATATTTAACTAATGCAGCTTTCAATCAATGTGAACATGGAGGCACGATAAACTTTCAGTGAAGAGAATTCCCACTTGAAAGGTCGTTTCAGAATTATTAATCATCCTTCTTATAAAACCAGAGAGTAATGCAGAACGGAAACAGACCCGTTAGTCCAACCTGTTCACTCCGATCAGATATCAAATCTGATCCAGTCCCATTTGCCAGCATTTGACCAATATCCCTCCTCTTTCAGATACTTTTTAAATGTGCGATTGTAACCGCCGTCACCACTTCCTCTGACAGCACTTTCCGTACACACACCACCCACTGTGTGAAACATTTATCTTCAGGTCCCTTCTAAATCATTCGCCCTCTCCCCTTCAACATATGCCCACTTGTTCTGGACTCCCCTATCCTGAGGAGCAGAACATGGCTGTTCAGAATATCCATGCCCCTGTTGGTTTGATAAACCTCTATAATGTCACCCCTCAACCACTGAAACTCCAGGGGTAAACACCTCAACCTAATCAACCTCTCCCGAAAGCTCAAATTTTCAGTCCTGAAACATCTGTGTGTAAGCGATTTCTGCAGAAAACCGAGTTGTACGCAGTATTCGTAAAGTGGTTTCACCAACATCCTGTACAGATGCAACATACTACCACAACTCCTATACGCAATGCTCTGACTGATTAAGGCAAATGTGCCAAATGTGTTCAGCACAACTCTGTCTACCTGCGACTCCACCTTCAAGGAACAATGCACCTGCAGCCCTATGTCCCTTTGTTTCACAACACGCCCCAGGACCTTACCATTAAGTGTTTCACTTCTGCCCTAGTTTGCAAAATCTCGTATTTATCTAAATTAAACGTCATCTGTCACTCCTTGCCCCTTTGTCCCATTTATTTGTGGTCTCGTTGAACTCTGAGATAATCTGCTACACCACCTTTCTGATGTCATCTGTAAACTTACTAACTATGGCCCCAATATTCACATCTAAATCCTTTACATAAATGATGAAATGCAGTGAACTCAGAACTGATTCTTGCTGCACACTGCTGCTTACAAGACTCCAGTCTGAAAAATATCCCTCTACCTTCAAGCCAATTGTGACTAACTTCTTCTGTATCCAATATGACTGAAACTTACTAATATGTCTAACAATCAGAATGAAATACTAGCTATGCAGAGAGGCTGTGTAGGTTAGGTTTATTTTCACTAGAAAAAAGGAGATTGAGGGGGGACTTGATTGAGGTTTGCAAAATCATGAAGGTTATAGACAGGGTGGGTAGAGAGGGGCTTTTCCCCAGGGTGAAGGATTCAGTAGCGAGGGGTCGTGCTTTCAAAGTGAGAGTTGGAATGTTTAAGGGGGATACACGCGGTAAGTCCTTCACACAGACGGTGATGGTCATTTCGAACGTGTTGCCAGCAGAGGTGGTAGAGGCAGGCACGGCAGATTAATTTAAGATGCGTCTGGACAGATGCATGAGTAAGTGGGGAGCAGAGGGATACAGATGCTTAAGAATTGACCGACAGATTTAGACAGTATATTTGGATCGGCTGAGGCTTGGAGGGCGAAGGGCCTGTTCCTGGGCTGTACATTTTTATTGGTCTTTGTTCTTTAAATGAACACCTTGCTGACGTCCATGTAGACAATGTCAACCAAACTGCCTTCATCAATCTTCTTTATCACCTCTTCAAAAAACTCAACCAAATTAATGAGACATGATTTCCCATGCAGAAAGACGCGTTGTCTACTCCGATCAGCCCTTGCCTTCCCAACTGTATGTAAATCTTGTCCCTCAGAATCCCCTCCAACAACTTACCCACCACTGACATCAGGCTCACCGGTCTATCATTCTCCGGCTTTTTTGGGGTCACTGTTTCCTTTTCTAGTCTCACTGCTCCACTGCTCACAACAAATGTTAAATGTAACCAGGTTTGTGATATGGCCGATGACATATGTCTCAGATTGGGTCAGGGTCAGTTTTAGGAACAAGTCAGGCTAGTTTCTTTAATCTGCAAAAACAACACGTTTATAATCCAGAGCAATGTTATTCAAACTATGATGGAAAGAAGAATTGCAAAGTGTTTGGTTATTGCAAATATGTAATCATTATTCCGGTTTCTAAAAACGCTGACACACACACACACACACACACACACACACACACACACAAACACACACACACACACACACACACACACACACACACACACACACACACAGAATCTCTGCAATTTTAACTTGAAAAAACTTTGTCCAGATATTAGTGGAACTCATGACACAACGAAAAATTGAGAGATTGTCCAAAATGTCATCCTGCTTCTGAAGATATTCTCCTCACACAAGCTGCTTGCAATGGGATTTTATCCTGGAATAGTTGGATTTGGCTGAATTCCCTTTGCATTAGGCTGTGAGGAGATTCCAGTGAGTTCGGGTCAGCGACTGCCCAAAAGGTGGCACGGTGGCTCAGTAGTTAGCACTGCTGCCTCACAGCCCCAGGGACTTGGGTTCGATTCCAGCCTCGGGCGACTATCTGTGTGGGCTTTACGCATTTTCCCTGTGTCCGTGTAAGCTTCTAATGGGTGCCCCAGTTTCCTCCCACAGCTCAAACTGTGTAGACTAGGTGTATTATCAGGGATAGCATGCTAAATTATCAGGGATTTCTCGGTTAGATGTATTAGTCAGGGGTGAATGTAGGGGAACGGGTCTGGGAAGTTTATTCTTTGGAAGGTTGGTATGGACTTATTGGGCCGAAGGACCTGTTTCAAAACTGCAGGGTTTCTATAAAAATAAGAATACAATCATCGTTCCCAGAGTTTTTTTTTTAGCTCGCACACATTGCTGTGTTGTGGAACAATGGAGGAGTGAGAGTGCAATAGGCCGTTCCTTCTCTGGCAGATTACATTTTCTCCCTCTCTGAGTTGAATCACACAATAATGTTATCCTCTCCCAAACTGGACCATGTGAGGTCTCCTTGTACATTGTCCAAACTATGTCTCCATCACATTCCCTGTTCCATGTAGGTGCATCATTGCTGCTGTCATGCACAGACCCATACTCTCAGCAGAAAATGATCTCGGCCGACTTGAAATATGTTTACAAGGTCCTGCGTCATTAAAAAAGTTTAATTTATTCACAATACCTTTGTTAAAATGAATGCATTTTTTAAGAAATACAGAAATTGCTGGAAACGCTCGGCAGGTCTGTCAGCATCCAGATGCCTTTTACATGCTGTAGTTGTACCAGCCTGCACCACTTCCTCTGGCAGCTCTTTCCATACGCACACCACCCTCTGTGTGAAAAGGTGCCATTTAGGCCTCATCAAAACCTTTTCCCCCTCAGTTTCAACCAATGCCCTCTAGTTTTGGATGCCCCTAACCTGTGGAAAACCCTGACTACTCACCCTATCCATGACCATTCCGATTTTACAAGCCTTTACTGCTGCGAAATGTGACTCCAATCAAAACGAGTCACATTTCAGTCATCCTGGGCCTAAATTCTGAAATACAATACTGACACCTCTTCCTTCTCCATCAAGTCACAATTTTAAATCCATTTTAATCAGTTTGTTCAGATGTATCCTGAGACACCTCTGTGGGATTTACACTGAGACTATTGTGCCCGGAGGTGGGACACTAGTATCACTGGGCAATACCCATAAAGCTGTAACATTATTCTCCTGTGTGTTTGTTCATCAGCCTGTTCTGACATGCTGCGGCATACCTCTGCAACAGGCAGGACTTCTAGTCCAGAGCTAGTAACACGACTGCACAAGTTCAGGAATTAGAATCAAATCCAGAGTTCTGGCTCAGAGGCAGGGACACAAACCACTGCACTATCATACCCAGATTATAAGTCATATTTTAGTGCCCACTTTCAGATCGGTGTGGATTTATTATAATCAGGTTACCATTACTGAACTACACAAAACACTTTGCATTGTTAAACAAATGCAAGATATTTGTCTCAACTGTAGGATGTTGTGTGTACGTGCTGTGCCATAGAAATTAACTATGAACGTCTTCAATCGCTATTAACTGTAATCTGCAATATTAGGGAAAGAAATCCTGCAGGCACACTCTGCCCAATGAAGGGTCTCAAAGAGATATTTATTACTGAACACCAGAGACATAGGAAGAGCCAAATTTCTGGTCCCAAAACACCGATCACTATTACCCAACTCTAATGTGCGAACTGCCCTCTTCCTAAAACAATGAAATGACACCAGGCCACTGTTTACTATCCAGCCTCTCCTCCTCCCTGACTTTGTCTACAAGCTGTCCCTCCTCCCCCTTACTACACAAGGCAAACCAAGCTCAGGGTCTTTGTGAAAATCAAGGCCGGAGTGTGCAGGCCTCCTGGAGAGAGATGGGCATTTTAAAATTGAAAGGGGAGGGTGAGGTGGCAGTGATATCACACACTGGGCTGAGGGGTGGCAGATGGAATTTAGTTTGGATTAATGCGAGGTACTGGATTTGGTAAATCAAACAAGAGCAGGACCTATACAGTTAAAAGTAGGGCCTTTGGGAGTGTTGTAGGACAGAGACCTAGGCCATCAGGTATAATTCTTTGTAATTTGCATCTCATACAGATAGTGTGGTTAAGGAGGTGTTTAACACACTTGTCTTCATTGGTCAGACCTTTGAGTATCGGAATGGGGACGTCATTTTGAGATTGTACAGGACATTGGTAAGACCTCTTCTGGAATACTGTGTCCAGTCTGGTCACCCTGTCCGCTCATTCCATAGGCACACCACCCTCTGTGTGAAAAAGCTGCCCCTTAGGTCACTTTTAAATGTTTCCCCTCTCACCTTCAACCTATGTCCTCTAGTTTTGGACCCCCCGTACCCTTAGAAAATACCTTGACTATTCACTTTGATATTATTGACCTTGATATTATTAAGCTGGAGAGGGTTCAGAAGAGATTAACCTGGATGTTGCTGGGAAAGGAGGGACTGAGCTATAATGAGAGGCAGGATCGGCTGGGGCATTTTTCACTGGAGAGTATGAGGTTAAGGGGTAACATTACAGGGGTTTATAAAATCATGAGGGGTTCAGATAAGCTGAAGGGCTGATGTCTTTTCCTTCGAGGTGGGGATTCAAAACTGAGGGATATTTTAAGGTGCGAGGAAAAACGATTTACAAAAGTCACGAGAGGTAAATATTTTAGACAGAATCTGGCTTGTGTGTGGAATAAACTTCCAGAGGAAGTGGTGAAAGCAGGGACAGTTACAATGTTTGAAGGACATTTAGATCAGTCCATGGATAAGACATCAGTTTGGATGGTGCTGTTAGCAGCTTCCCTCTCCCTCCTCCACTCTGAATGTATCCCTATTGGCTTTCACCCTCTGCTAATGCCTGTGCAGTGGCGTGTGGAGGCCAGTAGGGGAGTGGCATTGCATCACTTTAAGCACCACAGAGACCGCCAGACCTGCCTCACACAGAGGCACACAAGATACACACACGGGAATTACTAGGGCACGGCGTGAAGCTCATCTGGTAACTTAAATGAAACAACTTAAATGCTGAACTCACCTCGTAAACTGTTAAAATCTGAGTGACAGAGAACTCCCAAATTCCCCTGTTTAAATCAAAACATCAATTTATTTTATAACTCTGAAAGTGAACATTTTACATCAACTATTCACAACTCTGGGGCCCCCAATCTCTTTAACTGCCTATTACCCCACTCCACCTCGAAAGTAATATACTATTTCAATCAGACACTTATTAAAATTTAATTTCAAAACCACACAGACACTTATTAAAATTTAATTTCAAAACCACACAGCAGCTGTTGTTTTCGATGTTTTCTTTCGGTCGTGGATCTCCCTGGGTTATTTTCTTCCTTTTTACTGTGAGTATGTTTCATATGAAAAGGCACCTTTGATAGAGATTATTTTCCAACTTCTTGGGTCTGTGTTGATGGCATTTGCTCTGTTTGAAATTTTCAAAATGCTTGCATTCTGAATATCCACAGCATCAGATCATTTATCTAAAACCAAGAAATACAAACTTTATTTGGTTTTAGCTTCCTGGGGCATAATTGAAACTAATTGGTAATATTCGAATTGTTGTCGAAAGAGCAACCAACTCAGAGATCGATTTCAAAGCCAAAAATTCAGTTGTCCCTTGATACGCTGGGTCTGCCATCCTCTCATATACACAGGAGCTTGGAAGCTCTCAGTTCAGAACAGTATTCACTCTCTCTTAAAGGTCTCGTACACATTTCCAAATTCATAACATTAATACCATGATGTCAATGAAGATAAGCAGAGCATATCCGGACTTCTCTTGCCCCATGGTTTGTTAATATTTCATTCACTGTGTCTGGTGGGTGTTAGGATTGTTGGTCTGTTGACAGCATTCGACTCCCTCCGTGGGAATATATCAGTATTTCACTTGCTCGCAGTGGTGTGTGTGGGGCAGGATTTCAGTTGTTTCTTGGGGACTGTGGCGCTATGAAAATCTGAGTGTCTGTAAATAGCACCAAACCTGGAAGAACTGTGAAGTCTATGGAGGACAGTGTGGGACTCTAACAGGACACTGATACGTTGGTGTAGTTTTCGGGCAGATGGGGATCAATGCAGAGCAGTGTGAGGTGATGCACTTTGGTAGGAAGGACAATGCAAGAAAAAATAAAACAGGCTGTACCATTATAAAGGCGGTGCAGGAGCAGAGAGCACTGGGTGTATACAAGCACAGATTGTTGAAGATGTCAGGATAAGTGGGGAGAGCAGTAACTATCACAGATTAGTTTCAATATCTGAGCTGTTTACAGGGGGAGGTGTAGGAGGGAGTCTCAGTGTTGCCTTCCTGGGGGGTGATGGTGACGATGTGTTGTGAGCCCACCCTCCTGCCCACCGAGATCATGGGGATTCCATTTGTACCAGCTCGACACAAAAGGGAGATGGCATTAGGGCCACAGCTTCTAAGTTGTGCCGGGAGGAAACGGAGCTGCCAGTGGGTTTAAAGTGAGAATTGTCCTTCACTGAACATTGCTCCTTACTCGGTCGGTGGGACGTGGATGTTTCAGAATCTCCACACGAGGCGTCCTGGTCCTCTCCGGCTCGTACCAGGGTCCTCCCACATGGCGGAGGGAGGGGGTGAGGGAACGAATATCGGGCACTCCACCACCCGGCTTGGCCCCTTCTGTCCTATTTCAGACTGCTTATCGTGGAAAGGGAGAATGGGAGGGAGAAAGGAGGGTGGGAGTGGGTGGCTCTGCTGTTAGTGCTGGAGGAGGTGGGGGACAGGTTCATGGTGAGGGGTCCGGGGGGAGTCAGTCCACAGTGTTGTATCCATGCAATGTTATTAGTGGAGGGGGATAAAGTGAGGGAGAGAGAGAGAAAGAGAGAGACAGACAGGACAGAGAGAGAGAAGTGCTGGACCATGAGCCTTGTTCGGGGGTCGGTGCTATAACAGATGTACAGTGAGTGCGAAGGAGCAGAGACAATACAGTGACCCTTATCCTGACAGAGCGGGGAAGGTTATTGATGCTTGCCCTATATTGTTGGATATTTCCTCAGACCGCAAATACTTCACTGAGCTGGGTGGGGAGCTCAGACCATGCTTGGTGGGTCTAGTGGTGTGGCCCCCACTGGAAAGAGAATGGTCCCCCTCTGTACTAGCCTATCCACCAGGACCTCCGTGCCCCTGTCGACAAGCCATGGCGTAATTGCCCCTGATCTGCCATACTCGTGGTAAACTGTGCAGGGCAGCTTCTAACGGAGAAAGCTCGAACCCATTGGCCTCCAAGGATGGCACCATTGCCAGGGATCACCGAATATCCAGGGGCATCCGGGCGATGGTGAGTACCTCCAGCCATGATGGGTGGGAGAATCGGGCTGGTATTGAATGAGAGGGACACCATGGGATGGGGTGGGTTTTAATGAGGTGAGTCCAATACGATAGCACCAGGAAACTAGCTCAGCCTCACGCGGACGATCCCTCTGTCACGCTCAAGGAAAATCAAACAAAGATAAATTATTGTTAGAATCTGCCCAATGAGTCATAGATTCTGTGGAAACTAATTCCAGTTACAAAGATGCAGAACAAATGCTCATCTGACTTCACACCAATATCCCTTTTTCCCATCTTTCCTGGGAAGACTGGCTCATGTGACAGGATGCTATCGAAGTGGCTACATTTCAGCATTCTGAAACCTGGGAACATGACACTGTCTCTCAGTCTTCCCCATCTCTGCCTAAACCCCAAACCCATCCCATGTGGTGACATTTAAATTGATTCCCCCGCCATCTCTCTCTGGCAGTAACGTTCACACCTACAGCACCCGCTTCTTAGGGCACAATGGGGAAATGGAGCTGTAAATGGGTGGGAGCTGCACATCCTGTCACTTCCAGCATGGGCTGCAATCTTCCCCACACTGGGCAGGGATCTAACACAGTGTTACCAGCAATGCACTGGGGTGGGGGACACAGTCCTACATGCAAGAAGGGTAACTGCTCCTAGTTTACAGATCAATGCACTGGGGTGATGTACACAGTCCTACATGCTTGGAGGGGAACTGCTCCTGGGTTACACATCAATGCACTGGGGTGGGGTACACAGTCCTACATGCTGGGAGGGGAACTGCTCCAGGGTTACACATCAGTGCACTGGGGTGTGGTACACAGTCCTCCATGCTGAGAGGGTAACAGCTCCTGGTTTACAGATCAATTCACGGGTGATCACTACATAGGTCACTGTGCTGGTCAGACTATCTGGTTGAGGTTTATAGATAATGTAATGATGTGGTCAGTGCAGCTCACAGTGTTGGACAGATATGTAGCCTGTGCACAGTACATCATGTTGGTAGGGGGGGATAGGGGTTAAAGGTGATGGACAGGTCAAGCAGATCCCTGGAACGTTCTATCCCCGACATTCTATAACTGCCATTCCCCGGAACATTCTGTCCCTGACATTGTTTGTGAACGGCCGGACGTCAGTGAATTGAACAAACGATAAGATGCCGAGGGAATAGATCCCGTTCCATGGAGAAAGAGATACTGTCCCGAAGGCCCCTCAGGCAGTTAAAGGGGTGAATACGTTTTCCCTGCGTTTACATTTCTTCACGACACAGGATTGACCACAATTTAGACCAAAACACAGGAATTCCCAAACTCCGTTTGTCTTCAGGAAACTGGGAGAGAATCATTCAGGACAGCAACGTTTCTACCCTCCGTATTAGGAACTGGGAAGGAGTGACCTGTGTCTGCTCTCGAGTGATCGAGTGTGTGGGAATGATCTAGAAACCATCTGTCCTTATGGATGTGTCTCTGTGTGTTTGGGGAGGGAGGGTTTCTTGTGGTTTATGTCACATTTTTGTCAGTAATTCCGACCTTCCCATTTGTTATTCCAGCTCCAATTATTTTAATAAATCCTTAAATACAGGGACACATTTGAAAATCTCACTGGGTCCCCGATCAAACGGGTCCCTTTGCCTCCAGGCTGATAGATAATGGGTTTGTTTTCCTTCCTCACAGTTAACCTAGTGACCATCTACGTCCTCCTTTATAAAGATTGTGGATTGTCTCCATGTGTCAGACGTTACCTGGGGGCCATGGCAGCGGCGGATCTCCTGGTCATTATCCTCGACCTGATCCTGAGACACATTCCCATTGTTTATCGGCAACAGTTTTATTTCCTGATGTACTCCGTCCCCGTGTGTAATATCCACGCCTTCCTGCTTTATGCAGCCACTGACTGCTCTGTCTGGTTCACCGTCACTTTCACCTTTGATCGGTTTGTGGCCATTTGTTGCCAGAAGCTGAAAAGTAAATATTGCAGTGAGAAAACGGCGGCCGTGGTTCTGGTAGCAGTGACTGTGCTGAGCTGTTTAAAGAACATTTCCTGGTATTTTATGCTCTCGGCTCAGTATTGGCTGGAGAACGTCCCCTGGTTTTGTTATGTAACAAACGCTGTTATATTCTCCAGTGTCTGGGGCACAATCGAGTTCCTCCACCACATTCTAACCCCGTGTGTCCCATTTCTCCTGATTCTGCTGCTCAATGTTCTCACCGTCAGACATATTTTAGTGACCAGCAGAGCCCGCAGGAGACTCTGCGCTCACACCAATGGGGACGCTCAGTCTGACACTGAAATGAGAAACCGAAAAAAATCCATCATTTTACTGTTTGTGATCTCGGCCAATTTCATCCTGTTATGGTCAACGTTAATGCTGTATTCTATATGGTACCGGATGTGGTTTATTGTGGATACCCCTCTGTCTCTCGATGACTTTGTGCGGGAATTGGGATTTATGCTGCAGCTCCTCAGTTGCTGCACAAACACCGCGATTTATGCCGTGACCCAGACTAAGTTCAGGCAGCAGCTGAAGAATGTGCTGAAATATCCCTTCACCCAAATCCATCCATCCATCAAATTCCCTCATTAATCAATCCATCCGGGATTTACTCATTTCAGTTCAGTGTTTCAGCTATGGAGCAGCCTGTCGCTATGGTAACAGACTGAGGGTAGCGCTGGTTTGTCCATCCTTATCCCACAGCGGGGTTACAGGGAAACATTTCAATGTTTCTCACACTCAGGAGCCGGTGAGAAAAGGCACCATCCCACTGACTGTATCCATCACTTCCATTTGTAAACAATAAAAATGTTCTTTAAAGCGTGCTGAGCAGCAGAGTGAACGATGTTGTTTTGTGTCTTTGGAGAAGCTGAGCTGGAGAGAGACAGACTCAGCCACAAGTCCTGGTCCACAGGGAAGGGAAGGCCACCGCGCCCTGAGCTCAGGAGCTGGTTTAACTCCCTCTGACTCCCCACTCCAACCTGACCTCCCCATTTCCTCTCCCTCACTCTTCCTCCTCAATTCTCTCCCACTCTCTCTTCCACCACCTCTCCTCTTCACTCTCCCTCATCCCCCTCTCTCACTCACACACACCCAAAACTGGTTTCTCCACCTGCCTCCATTCTTCGCTCTCCCTCTCCCCCTCACTCCGCCTCTGTCTCCCTCCTGCAATTGCATCTCTACCATCTCCCTCCTCCTCCCATTGCATCTCCCTCCTCCTCCCATATCCCATCCTCACCATCGCACACGCAGCCTCACCACCAATTCCCCAGTCTCTGGGTCAGAGGGGAAGGGAAGGACCAAGGAGACAGTGTGTGTCAGATAGACAGGGAGGGAGGGAGAGAGATTCAGCCGAAGAGAAATCGAAGGAGGTGGAGAGAGAGAGACACCGAGGAAGCGGGATCGAGAGTGTGAGAAGGTGAAGAGAGAGTGAGGGGCAGGGAGAGAGGGGGGAAAGATAGTGATAAGTGAGGAAGAGAAAGAGAGATACACAGGAGTAGATAATGAGAGTGAGGGTCGCGAGAGAGAGTGGGCGAGAGAAAGTGTGAGACTGAGAGAGGGGTGAGGGAGGGGGCAAGAGAGAAAGGGAGAGAGAGAGAGAGATGGACGATAGACAGAGCGAGGGCGAGAGAGAGAAATGGTGGGAGAGAGCAAGGGCAAGAAGGAGAGAGGAGTGTATGGGGGGTCGTCGAGAGAGAAGGGGGCAGGAGAGAGAGAGGATGAGAGCGAGCGTGAGGGAGCAAGAGAGGACGAGGCAGAGCGATAGGGAGGGAGGGAGAAAATGGGTGAGCGAGAGAGGGAGAGAATAGGCAAGAGAAAGATAGAGGGGGGTGAGAGAACGAGAGACGGGCGAGAGAGAGCGACAGGGAGAGGGGTGACAGAGGAGAAGAGGTTACGAGAGCGAAAGAGAGGGGATGAGAGAGAGGGAATGAGGGAGAGAGTTTGTGAGAGAGACGGGGGAGAGTGAGAGAGAGGCGACTAGCGTGTGACAGAGATGAGAGAGGGGGCGTCAAAGAGAGAGATAGAGAGGGACAGAGAGAGAGGGGGTAGAGAGAAAGAGGAGGCGGGAGTGGGGGGGAGGGTCGAGAGAGACAGAGAGAGAGGGAGAGCGAGAAAGAGAGAGAGATGAGAGAGTGCGACGGGGTTGAGAGAGGAAGAGAGGGTGCGAGAGAGAGAGTGAGATGGGATGAGAGCGCAAAGGAAGGAGGGATGTGTCGCGAGAGAGAGAGAGGGCAAGAGTGATAGAGGGGAGTGAGAGATGGCGACAGGGAGAGTCACAATAAAGAGACAAAGAGTCGCAGAGAGATGAAGAAAGGAGGTGAGTAAGAGGGAGAGCGTGTGCACGAGAGAGACAGCGAGAGAAAGAGGGGGCTAGAGAGAGAGGTCAAGATGGCCGGAGAGAGGGGGCAGATACGAGAGAGAGTGCGATAGAGAGAGGGAGAGAGATGGTCGAGAGAGAGGATTGATAGAGAGAGAGAGAAGGGGCGGGATAGAGAGAGAGGGCTGCAGAGAAAGAGGGGGGAGTGAGAGGGAGAGGCCACGAGAGAGGGAGAGGGAGCGAGAAATAGGGGAGAGCGAGATGGAGAGATGGGGCAAGTGATAGGTAGAGAGATGACAAAGAGAGAGGAGGCGAGAGACGGAGGGAAGGCCATAAGAGACACAGAGAGAGAGACAGACAGAGACATAGAAAGAGGGGTCAGAGAGGAAGAGAGGGTGCGAGAGTGATGAGGCAAGAGTGAATGAGGAAGACAGTGGTGAGAGAGAGAGAGACAGACAGAGGGACCAAATAAAGAGAGGTGCGAGAGGGAGAGGGAAAGGGGGGGGGGGTGATAGACAGAGGGATAAAGAGAGAGAGGGAGAAAGCGAGAGAGGGAGAACGAGAGAGAGAACGAGAGAGAGAGAGAGAAAACGAGAGAGAAAGAGAACGAGAGAAAGAGAACAAGGGAGAACAAGAGAGAGGGAGAAAGGTGCAAGAGAGAGGGAAAGAGGGGGCAGATACAGGAGAGAGTGAGAGAGCAAGAGAGAGGAGAGAGCGAGGGAGGGAGACAGGGAGACAGGGAGAGAGTGAGCGAAAGAGAGCAAGAGAGGGGCGAAAGAGGGGAGACAGAGAGAGAGAGCGAGGGGGAGAGAACGAGTGGGAGAGAGAGAGAGAGGGAGAGAGAAGGGAGAGAGTGCGAGGGTGGAAAGGGAGAGGGATACAGAGAGAGAGAGCACGAGCAAGTGAGAGAGGGAGAGAGAGAAACAGAGACGGGGAGAGCAAGAGAGAGGAGGGCAG
The DNA here is from genome assembly GCF_037043375.1 of Chiloscyllium plagiosum. Taxonomy (NCBI): domain Eukaryota; kingdom Metazoa; phylum Chordata; class Chondrichthyes; order Orectolobiformes; family Hemiscylliidae; genus Chiloscyllium; species Chiloscyllium plagiosum. Next base: position 116,951,918 of record NW_028270152.1, on the reverse strand, counting down.
AGCGAGAGATGGGGGCAAGTTAGAGACAGAGGAATGAGAGAGAGGGGTGCGAGAGAGAGAGGAGGTGACGGTGGGAGGACTGAAAGAGATAGGGAGAGAGAGAGAGAGCAACAGACAGACATAGAGAGAGATAGAGTAAGAGTGAGAGAGAAGAGGTGAGAGAGGGAGGGAGGACTGAGAGAGAGGAAGAGAGAGAGACAGACAGACAGAGCACGAGCGAGCGAGCGAGCGAGAGAGAGAGAGAGAGAGAGAGAGAGATGAGCGAGAGAGGGGATCAAGAGAGAGGGAGAGAGAGAGCGTGAGAGAGGGTGAGAGTGCAAGAGGGAGTGAGGAAGAGGAAGAGAGATATAGGAAGAGTAAGAGAGAGAGGATGCGGGAGTGGGAGGGCGACAGAGAGAGGGACAGAGAGAGAGAGGGAGAGAGAGGGACAGCAAAAGAGAGGGGAGGCGAACGAGAGACAGAGGGATGAAAGAGAGGGGCACGAGAGAGACAGAAGAGGCAAGAGAGGGAGGGGAGCTGAGGGATACAGGCAGACAGTGTGACAGAGAGAGATAATGAGAGGGGGAGAGAGATGGGACGATGGGGGGAGAGATGGGGACGGTGGGGGGAGAGAGGGGGAGAGAGACGGAGAGAGAGGAGACGATGGGGGAAAAGAGGGGACGATGGGGAGAGATAGGGCGAGAGAAGGAGAGAGAGGGTCGATGGGGAGAGAGAGGGGACGATGGGGGTGAGAGAGGGGACGAGAAAGGGAGAGAGAGGGGGAAAGAGTGGGGACGAGAGAGGGGAGGTAGCGGACGAGATGGGGGGAGAGAGGGGACGAGAGAGGGAGAGAGAGGGGAAGAGACAGGGGGAGAGAGATTATGAGAGGGTGCTAGGGGAAGAGAGGAGGGGAGACAGGGGACGAGAAGAGAGAGAGGGGACGATGGGGATGGGCGTGAGAGGGGGAGAGATGGGAGAGAGGGAGAGGGTAAGAGAGGTGGGACAAGAGGGGGAGAGAGAGGAGGAGTGTGGAGAGGGAGGGGACGAGAGAGGGAGAGAGAGGGGAGGGAGAGATAGGGGAGGAGAGAGGGAGAGAGGCGACGAGAGGGGAGAGATGGGGACGGGGGTGAGAGAGAAGGAACGATCGGGGAGAGAGAGGGGACGATGAGGAAGAGAGAGGGGACGATGGGGGGAGACAGAGGGGATGAGGGGGGAGAGAGGTGATGAGAGAGGGAGAAAGAGTGGACGATGGGGGTAGAGAGAGAGGGGAGAGAGAGGGGGAGAGAGGGGGCAGAGAGGGGATGATGCGGAGAGAGAGGGGACGAGAGAGGGAGAGAGGGAGAGAGAGGGGACAAGAGAGGTGAGAGGGAGGGCAGGGAGAGAGGGGAGAGAGGTGATGAGAGGGGGTAGTGAGAGGACGAGAGGGGGAGAGAGAGGAGACGATCGGTGAGAGAGGGAGAGTGAGAGGGGGTGAGAGGGGGGAGAGAGAGTGTAAGAGAGATGGGACAAGAGGAGGAGATAGAGAGGACGAGGGGGGAGAGAGAGGGGACGAGAGAGGCAGAGAGAGGGGATGAGAGAGGGAGAGAGGGGGGACGATGGGGGAGAGATGGGGTGAGAGAGAGAGAGGGGACGATGGGGGAGAGAGAGGATGCCGGGGGGGGGGGGAAGACGGGCCGAATGAGGGGGGAGACAGGATGAGAGCGGGAGAGAGGGGGACTAATGAGGGAGAGAGAGGGGACGATAGCGGGAGAGTGAGGGGCGAGAGAGAAAGGGGGGGAGAGAGAGTGAGAGAGAGGAGCTGATGGGGGAGAGAGAGGGGAGAGAGAGGGTATGACGGGGGAGAGAGAGGGAGAGAGAGGAGGCGATGGGGGGAAACAGGGGGCACGCTGGGGGAGAGAGATAGTACGAGAGAGGGGGAGAAGGGGGACGAGAGGTGGAGAGAGATCGTAGAGAGGGGGAGAGAGAGGGGACTACGAGGAGAGACAGAGGGAGAGAGAGGGGACGATGGGGGAGAGAGAGGAGACGATGGGGGGGGGGGAGAGAGAGAGTGCCAGAGGGGGAGAGAGACGGGCCGAATGAGGGGGGAGAGAAGATGAGAGCGGGAGAGAGGGGGACTAATGAGGGAGAGAGAGGGGACGATATGGGGAGAGTGAGGGGAGAGAGAGAGGGGAGGAGAGAGAGTGAGAGAGAGGAGCTGATGGGGGGAGAGAGAGGGCAGAGAGAGGGTACGACGGGGGGAGAGAGGGAGAGAGAGGAGACAATGGGGGAAACAGAGGGAGAGAGAGGGGACGATGGGGGGAGAGAGACGGCACGATGGTGGAGAGAGATGGTACGAGAGAGGGGGAGAGGGGGGACGAGAGATGGAGAGAGATCGTAGAGAGGGGGAGAGAGAGGGGACGACGAGGGGAGACAGAGGGAGAGAGGGGACGATAGGGGAAGAGAGAGGGCACGATGGGGGAGAGAGATTTTACGAGAGAGGGGGAGAGGGGGGACGAGAGATGGAGAGAGATCGTAGAGAGGGGGAGAGAGAGGGGACGACGAGGGGAGACAGAGGGAGAGAGAGGGGACGATGGGAGGACAGAGAGGGCACGATGGGGAGAGAGAGACTACGAGAGATGGAAAGAGAGGGGACGAAAGGGGGAGAGAGAGGGGAGACAGATGGAGATGGGGGGACGATGCGGGGGGGAGGGAGAGGACAAGAGAGGGAGAAGGAGGGGACGAGAGGGGGAGAGAGGGGAGAGAGAGGGAGAGAGACGAGAAGATGGGAGGATAGAGAGGGGACGAGAGTGGGAAAGAGAGGGAGAGAGAGGGGACGATGGGGTAGAGAGAGGGGACGATGTGGGAAGAGAGAGAGGAGAGAGAGAGGGAGAGAGTGGGGACGATGTGGGGAGAGACGGGAGAGTGAGAGTGGAGAGAGAGGTGAGAGAGGTAGAGAGGGCACGATGGGGGAGAAGAAGGGGACGTGTGGGGAGAGAGAGGGGAGAGACAGGGGAGAGACACTGGAGAGAGAAGGGACGATGGGGGCGAGAGAGAGGGAGATAGAGGGGACGATGGTGGGAGAGAGGGGACGAGAGGGAGAGAGAGAGGGGAGAGAGAGGGAGAGAGATGGGAAAGAGAGGGGAGAGAGGGTGAGAGAGAGGACGATGGGGGGAGAGAGAGGGAACGATGGGGGAGAGAGTGGGTAGAGAGAGGGAGAGAGAGGGGACGATGGGGGTGAGAGGGGGAGTGAGAGGGATAGAGAGGGGCGATGGGGAGAGAGAGGGGACGGGGAGAGAGGGGACGAACGAGGGATTGAAAGGGGAGGGAGAGAAAGGGGACTATGGGGGATGAGAGAGTTGATGATGGGGAGAGAGGGGGATGAGAGAGGGAGAGGGAGGGGACAAGAGGGGGAGAGAGAGGGGACAATGGGGAGAGAGAGGGGATGATAGGGGAGAGTGATGGGAGAGAGAGAGGGCGAGAGAGGGGAGGATGGAGGGAGAAAGAGGGGAGAGAGAGGGGAGAGAGAGGGGAGAGAGAGGGGAGAGAGAGGGGACAATGGTGGGGAGAGAAAGGGAGAGGCAGGGATCGATGGCGGGAAAGAGAGGGGATGAGATGGGGAGAGAGAGAGGACGATGGGGGAGACAGAGGGGACGAGAGGGGGAGAGAGAGGGGACGATGGGGGGAGACAGACGGGACGAGAGGGGGAGAGAGAGGGGATGATGGAGGAGAGAGAGGGGACGATGGGTGCAGAGGGGTAGAGAGGGAGAGAGAGGGGACAATGGGGGAGAGAGACGGGACAAGAGGGGTGGAGAGAGAGGTGACGAGAGTGGACGGGACGATGGGGGAGAGAGAGCGAGCGTGAGAGAGGGAGAGAGAGGGAGAGAGAGGGTAAAAGAGGTGGGACAAGAGGGGAGAGAGAGAGAGGACGAGAGTGGAGAGTGAGGGGACGAGAGATGGTGAGAGGGGAGGGAGAGAGAAGGGAGTAGAGAGGGAGAGAGAAAGGACGAGAGGGGAGGGGGGATGGGTTGAGAGAGAAGGGACGAAAGGAGGAGAGAGAGGGGACAATGGGGAAGAGAGAGGGGACGATGGGGGAGAGAGGGGGGATGAGAGCAGGAGAGAGAGGGGAGAGAGATGGGGAGAGAGTGGAGGATGGGGAGAGAGGGGATGATGGGCGAGTGAGAGGGAATGAGAAGGGGAGAGCGCGGAGACGATGGTGGTGAGGGGGAGAGAGAGGGAGAGAGAGTGGACGAGAGAGGGAGAGAGGGGGAGAGAAAATGGGAGGGAGAGGGGAAGAGAGGGGGAGAGAGGTGATGAGAAGGGGGAGCGAGGGGACGAGAGGAGGAGAGAGAGGGGACGAGAGAAGGAGAGAGAGGGGAGTGAGTGAGTGGGGAGGAGAGAGAGAGGGGGTAGAGAGTGGAGGATGGGTGAGAGGTAGGGGACGATAGGGGTAAAGAGAGGGGACGAATAAGGGGGAGATGGGACGAGAGCAGGAGAGAGAGGGACTAATGAGGGAGAGAGAGGAGAGAGAGGGAGAGAGCGGGGCGATGTGGGGAGAGAGAGGGGAAAGAGAGGGAACTATGGAGGAGAAAGAGGGGGCGAGAGGATGAGAGAAAGAGGACGATGGGGAGGGGGAGAGAGAGGGTCGAGAGAGGGAGAGAGAGGGGAGAGAGAGGGGAGAGAGAGGGGCGATGATGGGAGAGAGAGGGGAAAGAGAGGGGACTATGGAGGAGAAAGAGTTGGCGAGAGGGTGAGAGAAAGAGGACGATGGGGAGGGGGAGAGTGAGGGAGAGAGAGGGTCGAGAGAGGGAGAGAGGGGAGAGAGAGGGGACGATGGGGAGAGAGAGACGTGATGAGAGGGGGACAGAGAGGGGAGAGAGGGGGAGAGAGAGGAAGAGAGGGGACGATGGGTGACAGAGAGGGGATAATGCGGAAGTGGGGAAAGAGAGGGAGGGAGAGGAGACGAGCGTGGGGAGAGAGAGGGGTGGAGAGGGGGGGACGATGGGGCGGATAGGGTGGGGGTTGAGAGGGGGACAGAGAGGGGAGAGAGGGGAGAGAGAGGGGACGATGGCGGGAGTGAGAGGGGACGATGGGTGGAGAGAGGGGACGAGAGAGTGAGAGAGAGAGAGGGGAGAGAGGGGGGACGATGGGGGAGAGAGAGGAGACGAGAGAGTGAGAGCGCGGACGATGGGGAAGAAAGAGGGGATGAGAGGGAGAGAGAGAGGGGCGACGTGGGGATAGAGAGGGGACGAGAGAGAGAGAAAAAGTACGATGAGGAGGGGGAGAGTGAGGGGGAGAGATGGTCGAAAGAGGGAGAGAGAGGGGAGAGAGAGGGGAGAGAGAGAGGCGATGTGGGGAGAGAGAGGGGACGAGAGGGGGAGACAGAGGGGAGAGAGGGAGACAGAGGGGACGATGGGGGTATGAGAGAGGGAGAGAAAGGGGTCGATGGCGGGAGGGAGACGGGATGAGATGGGGAGAGAGAGCGGGGACGATGGGGGAGACAGAGGGGACGATGGGGGAGCGAGAGGAGACGATGGGTGCAGAGGGCTAAAGAGGGAGAGAGAGGGGACAATGGGGGAGAGAGGGGACGAGAGGGGGAGAGAGAGGGGAGAGAGGGAGAGAGAAAAGGGAGTATGGAGGAGGAGAGTGGGGATGATGGGGGAGAGGGAGGGGACGAGAGGGGGAGAGCGCAGGGACGATGATGGTGAGGGGGGAAAGAGGAAGGGAGAGGGGACGAGACAGGGAGAGGGGTAGCGAGAGGGAGAAGGAGGGGATGAGAAGGGGAGAGAGGGGACGAGAAGAGGGTAGCGAGAAGACGAGAGGGGAGAGAGAGGGGACGAGAGAAGAAAAGAGAGGGGAGGGAGCGAGACGGGAGGAGAGAGCGAGGGGGAGAGAGAGGGGACGGGGAGAGAGAGAAGGGATGAGAGGGGAGAGAGAGTGGAGGTTGGGGGAGAGAGTGGGGACTAATGAGGTGGAGAAGGGACGATGGGTCAGAGAGACGGGATGAGAGGGGGAAGAAAGGGGACGAGAATGGGAGAGGGGAAGAGAGAGGGGGAGAGAGGTGATGAGAAGGGGGGAGCGAGGGTAGAGAGGCGGAGAGAGAGGGGAGTGAGCGAAAGGGGAGGAGAGAGAGAGAGAGGTGGGGAGAGAGAGGGGACGGTGTGAGAGAGAAGGGACATGTGGTTACAGAGACGAGGATGGGGAGAGAGAGGGGACGAGAGGGGGACAGAGACGGGTGAGTGAGGGGCGAGAGATGGGGAGAGTGGACGATGGGGTGACAGAAGGGGATGATGGGGAAGGGAGTAGAGAGAGGGAGAGAGAGGGGACAAGCGAGGGGACAGAGAGGGGTGGAGAGTGGGGAGACAGATGGGACGATGGGGCGGATAGAGGGGTAGGACGAGAGGGGGATGGAGAAGGGAGAGAGGGAAGAGAGAGGGAGAGAGAGGGGACGATGGAGGGAGAGAGAGGGAACGATGGAGGGAAAGAGAGGGAACGACAGGGGGAGAGAGAGAGGGGAGAGAGAGGGTACGATGGGGGAGAAGAAGGTGACGTGTGGGGAGAGAGGGGGAGAGACAGGGGAGAGACACTGGAGAGAGAAGGGACGATGAGCGCGAGAGAGAGGGAGATAGAGGGGACGATGGTGGGAGAGAGGGGACGAGAGGGAGAGAGAGAGGGGAGAGAGAGGGAGAGAGATGGGAAAGAGAGGGGAGAGAGGGTGAGAGAGAGGACGATGGGGGAAGAGAGAGGGAACGATGGGGGAGAGAGTGGGTAGAAAGAGGGAGAGAGGGGGACGATGGGGGTGAGAGGGGGAGTGAGAGGGATAGAGAGGGGCGATGGGGAGAGAGAGGGGACGGGGAGAGAGGGGACGAACGAGGGATTGAGAGGGGAGGGAGAGAAAGGGGACTATGGGGGATGAGAGAGTTGATGATGGGGAGAGAGGGGGATGAGAGAGGGAGAGGGAGGGGACAAGAGGGGGGAGAGAGGGGACAATGGGGGAGAGAGAGGGGATGATAGGGGAGAGTGATGGGAGAGAGAGAGGGCGAGAGAGGGGAGGATGGAGGGAGAAAGGGGGAGAGAGAGGGGAGAGAGAGAGGGGAGAGAGAGGGGAGAGAGAGTGGACAATGGTGGGGAGAGAAAGGGAGAGGCAGGGATCGATGGCGGGAAAGAGAGAGGATGAGATGGGGAGAGAGAGAGGACGATGGGGGAGACAGAGGGGACGAGAGGGGGAGAGAGAGGGGACGATGGGGGAGACAGACGGGACGAGAGGGGGAGAGAGAGGGGATGATGGAGGAGAGAGAGGGGACGATGGGTGCAGAGGGGTAGAGAGGGAGAGAGAGGGGACAATGGGGGAGAGAGACGGGACAAGAGGGGTGGAGAGAGAGGTGACGAGAGTGGACGGGACGATGGGGGAGAGAGAGCGAGCGTGAGAGAGGGAGAGAGAGGGAGAGAGAGGGTAAAAGAGGTGGGACAAGAGGGGAGAGAGAGAGAGGACGAGAGTGGAGAGTGAGGGGACGAGAGAGGGTGAGAGGGGAGGGAGAGAGAAGGGAGTAGAGAGGGAGAGAGAAAGGACGAGAGGGGAGGGGGGATGAGTTGAGAGAGAAGGGACGAAAGGAGGAGAGAGAGGGGACAATGGGGAAGAGAGAGGGGACGATGGGGGAGAGAGGGGGGATGAGAGGAGGAGAGAGAGGGGAGAGAGATGGGGAGAGAGTGGAGGATGGGGAGAGAGGGGATGATGGGCGAGTGAGAGGGAATGAGAAGGGGAGAGCGCGGAGACGATGGTGGTGAGGGGGAGAGAGCGGGAGAGAGAGTGGACGAGAGAGGGAGAGAGGGGGAGAGAAAATGGGAGGGAGAGGGGAAGAGAGGGGGAGAGAGGTGATGAGAAGGGGGAGCGAGGGGACGAGAGGAGGAGAGAGAGGGGACGAGAGAAGTGAGAGAGGGGAGTGAGTGAGTGGGGAGGAGAGAGAGAGGGGGTAGAGAGGGGAGGATGGGTGAGAGGTAGGGGACGATAGGGGTAAAGAGAGGGGACGAATAAGGGGGAGATGGGACGAGAGCAGGAGAGAGAGGGACTAATGAGGGAGAGAGAGGAGAAGAGGGAGAGAGCGGGGCGATGTGGGGAGAGAGGGAGAAAGAGAGGGAACTATGGAGGAGAAAGAGGGGGCGAGAGGATGAGAGAAAGAGGACGATGGGGAGGGGGAGAGAGAGGGGGGCTATGGGGGAGAAAGAGGGGGCGAGAGGGTGAAAGAAAGAGGATGATGGGGAGTGGGAGAGTGAGGGAGAGAGAGGGTCGAGAGAGGGAGAGAGAGGGGAGAGAGAGGGGAGAGAGAGGGGCGATGTGGGGAGAGAGAGGGGAAAGAGAGGGGACTATGGAGGAGAAAGAGGGGGCGAGAGGGTGAGAGAAAGAGGACGATGGGGAGGGGAGAGTGAGGGAGAGAGAGGGTCGAGAGAGGGAGAGAGGGGAGAGAGAGGGGACGATGGGGAGAGAGAGACGTGATGAGAGGGGGACAGAGAGGGGAGAGAGGGGGAGAGAGAGGAAGAGAGGGGACGATGGGGTGACAGAGAGGGGATGATGCGGAAGTGGGGAAAGAGCGGGAGGGAGAGGAGACGAGCGTGGGGAGAGTGAGGGGTGGAGAGGGGGGGACGATGGGGCGGATAGGGTGGGGGTTGAGAGGGGGACAGAGAGGGGAGAGAGGGGAGAGAGAGGACGATGGCGGGAGTGAGAGGGGACGATGGGTTGAGAGAGGGCCCGAGAGAGTGAGAGAGAGAGAGGGGAGAGAGGGGGGACGATGGGGGAGAGAGAGGAGACGAGAGAGTGAGAGCGCGGACGATGGGGAAGAAAGAGGGGATGAGAGGGAGAGAGAGAGGGGCGACGTGGGGATAGAGAGGGGACGAGAGAGAGAGAAAAAAAGGACGATGAGGAGGGGGAGAGTGAGGGAGAGAGATGGTCGAAAGAGGGAGAGAGAGGGGAGAGAGAGGGGAGAGAGAGAGGCGATGTGGGGAGAGAGAGGGGACGAGAGGGGGAGACAGAGGGGAGAGAGGGAGACAGAGGGGACGATGGGGGTATGGAGAGGGAGAGAAAGGGGTCGATGGCGGGAGGGAGACGGGATGAGATGGGGAGAGAGAGCGGGGACGATGGGGGAGACAGAGGGGACGATGGGTGAGCGAGAGGAGACGATGGGTGCAGAGGGCTAAAGAGGGAGAGAGAGGGGACAATGGGGGGAGAGAGGGGACGAGAGGGGGAGAGAGAGGGGAGAGAGGGAGAGAGAAAAGGGAGTATGGAGGAGGAGAGTGGGGATGATGGGGGAGAGGGAGGGGACGAGAGGGGGAGAGCGCAGGGACGATGATTCAGTGGTTTCCTTTGCAATGATTTTAACCATTTGGCTTCTTCTTCCTTCACTTTAGATTTAAAACCAGAGTCTGTTTACGTAAGCAAAGAGGTAAACCAGCAGCAGGCTGCCGTTGGAGGACAGGCCCAGCCATGAAGTATTGATACATGCTGAACGTATACCTCCTGAGGCAGCCTGGCTTCCGGTGTTCTTCCAACCCCTGCCTGTTTTTTTTGGATTCGCGTAGTTGTTTTGTTGCTACGTAAGGAACAGGAACATTAAGCCGTTTTGCTGTACTTTACCTCCCTCACTGTTTCCCCATTGCTCTACGGATTCTACTGTGTCACGTTGTTCTTCCTGCCAAACGGGAACATTCTTCGTATCAGTTGCTTGTTTCCTCATGTTTCGCGAAGGGGAAACACAGAAGTGGAAATCCAAACTCAAACTGATTAGCCCTGGAGAGAATGACTTCACGCTTTTTCATCATAGATAATTCCGAATAACAGTGAGAAAGCACGTTCGGATGTTTACTGCAGTATATGTGAGAAAATGCAGCAAGGCCCCAGTGGGACTTCGCATAACCACTGGCAAACAAGACGAGAGCTCCAATCACTGAGCTGCAGATCTATGCGCGAATGTGTTGCTTTTATACTGACAAGAAAATGATGGCCTCGAGTAGAACAAACTCCATAACCCGAGGTTTGTGATGCAACCAGAGTTTTATGGTTTAAACGTCTGCTTGACTCCTCCTTGCTTGATCACTTGTTTCTTATAACACTTCGTCAGCTTCCCAATATCTCGTTATGCGACTGCAAACAAAATTTGCTTAAACTCCTTTCAGAGGAAAAGCTTTAAAGTTTCCATATATGACAGGCATGATGCAGTATTGATACAATTTACTGCTGTTGTTTTCAACTCGTATCACAGATATTCTACATCACTTGGTGAGGAACTCCTTTTCTAACGGCATTCTGCGATCTCCTGAGTGAAGAGATTTCATTCTTTATGGCCTTAATACATGAAATTTCGGCGTCAGACATGAAACAGTTAAAAGCGACCATGATCATAAGGTTGAAATTCGAGGGAAGGTAGATATCTGAGAGAGTTTTTTTTTAAACAAGAAATAAAATCTTGGTGTGGTTCGCTGGCTGGGTTGGCATTTATTGACCATCTCTAATTGTTCTTGAGTGGGCTGTAGGACATTGCAACGATAGATTGAGCGGAGACAGTTTAAACATTTGAATAAATTGACGAAAATTTTGATAAGTAGCAGAGCAGTGATCGGTGAAGAACCCCTGTTGCGAATACTCCTACGTGCAGCAGAGTTGTTCAAAAACCTCAGGATTGAAACATTGGGTGAAAAACCGACAACCCCTTCCCTTCCACCATTTGAGAGCCCGTGTGGAAAGATAAAGCTGCGATGGCAGCAGCACGTGGTTGGGAAAATGGGCGGTGGTAAAAACTTCTTTCAAATAAGTTACAATAAAACACAGAACAAAGATCAAGTACACGCAGGAATAGAGGCAGAGGAGGTTTGACCAGAGTAGAGAGGGAATGTGACAGGACGGATGGAAGTTCATTACGAGAATTTAGTCCAAAGGGATGGAAAAGAGTTTGAGCTGCAGATGAGCAGAGATATCGAAGAGCCGTATGATGTTAATGAGGTGAAGTATGTCTCCATAGTCATGACGTAACTGGTTCAGACTCTGACAATTATCAAGGAGAAGATTGAGTCAGTGGTGAGGCAATTTCTCCACCAATGTGGCCGATTCTGCGCTCCAGCGCATCTCATCCACTTCCAGCAACTCCGCACTCAAGACCCACCCCTCCATCTATGAAGAAGACAGAATCCCCCGGTCATCACCTTCATCCTCACCAAATACCGTTGACATCACATCATCCTTCGCCATTTCCCAATTTTCAAACGGACGCAATCAGCAGAAATATATTTCCCTCCCCGCCTCTAGCCGCTTTCTGTGAAGATCATTCCCTCCGTGACTCCCTTGTCAGGTCCACGTCACCCACCAAACCACCCTCCCCTCGAGGCATCTTCCCATTCCATCACAAGAATTGCAAATTTCACCCACACCTCCGCCTTCAACTCCGTCCAAAGACTCAAAGGATTCCTCCACATCCATCAGAGTTTATCCTGCATTTCCACACACGACATTTACTCCATCCGTTGCTCCCAATGCAGTCTCCCCTACATTTGTGAGACAGAGTGCCTTATTGCAGAGCGCTTCAGAGAATATCTCTGGGGCACCCACACCAAAGGACATCTCTGCCCTGTGGCCGAACACTTCAACTCTCCCACCCATTCAGACAAGCACATGCAGGTCCTGGGCATCCACCATCGCTCCACATTTACCACCCGACTCCAGGAGTAAGAAGGCCTCATCTTTCACATTGGAACCCTCCAACCACACGGCACCAATGTGGACTTCAATGTATTTCTCATTTTCCTCCTCCCATCTTATCCCAGTTCTAATGTTCCAAGTTGGCACCGATCTCATGATCTTTCCTATCTGTCCAGCTTCCTTCTCACCGATCTCCGACAGATCACCATTACCACCACTTCAACCCACCTATCACACTCTTAGCTACCAGACCTCCTCCTATTTTTCTCTCTCCCGCCTTGGCTCACGAGCCTCATTTCAAATGATGGGCTCTTGCTTAAAACGTCGATTCCCCTGCTCCTAGTATGCTGGCTGTCCTGCTGTGCTTTACCAAGACCACACTCTCTATCAGTGGTGAGACAGTGGATTTGTGTTGGGGATTGAAGACAGAGGTCTCACCTTCCATGATTCAGTTAGAGGAAATGTCTGCTCCAATGGACAGGATGTCAGACAACTCCGGACAGTGTTTGATCTCGAGTGAACAGGGAGTTGATGGTGTTCACATCCACCTGCTGACTTGCTCCTTCTCAGTAGTGGAGGGTGTGTTTATGAAAGATTCTGGCAGAGTTCCAGTCAAATTGTTGGTGTCTAAACCCCTGAACTTCAATCTCTATCTTCAGGCACAATCCAGAGTCTGTGAGAGACTCTTTCTCACTCTCTTGATTTTTAAAAATATACAACATCAATTTCGGAGCATATTAGAAGGGGAAGCTTTAAAGAAAGAACTATCACTCCACCATGATCTGGTCAAATCACGCATTTTATCCCAAATAGAACTTGATCAGAGGTAGAACATGGAATGAAAAGGCTCCGGTTACAGTAGGAGAGAATCGTTCACTTGTGTGTGTGGACAAGGCTTCTGCTATCGTCAGAGCTCACAAACTACAACTGCGGTCATATTTCAGTGAGACTGTAGACATGTGAGGATTCATTTCTCCATCTGAGCTTGAACCCCATGAAAGCAATTATATCAGGAACAAGCTCTCTGTGTGTGAAGGCATACACTCATTCTCTGACCTGCTGCGACCCCTGCTCGATCACAATGAGGAGAAATCATCTCAATGTCTGGATTGCGTAAAATGGTTTAAAACGTCCGTTGATTGGATTATCCAACACAATGCTCATACTACTGACAAACCCTTTATCTGTCCAGACTTTGGAAAATATTATCAGACCTCTGTGCAGTTAATGCATGGGAAATGTGCTCACACGAATGAAAGTCCTTTAAAACGTACTCACCTGAAGGACAGATATCTTCAATTCCACAACTGTAGAACGTGCTGCAAATGTCCGAGCGACGTGAAGTCCCATCAACATTATTAGGAGGTCTTTTCAACGCCCAGAGTGGGAAGTGCTGCAAATGTTCCTGGGCCTGACATGACATCAACGTGTTCACAAAGAAGAGATCTTTTAAATGCTCAGACTGTGGAAATTACTATACAAATTCCTTGGGATCGTTTTATCATGAACGTCTTCAAATTGAGGAGAGACCTATCAAATATCTATAATGTGTGGGATTTGCTCCCAGTCTCTGCAGGACTGAACTTCCATCGATATTTTCACAAAATGAGAGACATTTCAACGGTTTTCATTGTGGGACTACGTTCAGGCGATTATCATAACTCTCAATACACCAGCGAGTTTGCACTGGGCAGAACATATTTTCCTGCTTCATTTGAGAAAAACTGTTAGCTCACTCATCGACCCTGCTGAGAGTGCAGAGAGATCCACTGGGGGAAGGAATTCACTCTCTCATCGAGCCTGCTGAGACAGCGCAAGTTCACATATCTCAACTGCGAATGGACTTTGTTGTTCATGACATTCAGGACTGAAAGCAAAGTTTAGTATTTTAGATAAATGTCAAACACATCAATTTAGGATCTAATAACGCATGAGAGGTCAACGTAAGGATGGGATTACGTAGTACTTGAAGCATCAGAATAGGTTCTCAAGGATAAATGTATTAGAATTTTATGAGGCGATAATGAGCAAGTGAGAAAACGTCTATTCTGTGAATGTGATCAGCTTGAATTTCCAGCAGGCATTTGTCAAGGTGCAGTATCGGAAGCTGCGAAATAAGAGTCTCTGGTATTAGGGGCAAAGTACTGGCATGGCTTGAGTTTTGGTTCACAGGCGGAAGGCAGACAGTTGGGTGAAGGGGACCTTTTCCAGAATTGCTGTTCCATTTGCAGAATGCACAATGACAGGTGGATAGGACAGATCGTATTGAGGAGGCGGACAGGCTGCAGAATGACGTGGACGGGCTGAGTGCTTGCATAAAAAATGTTGCAGATAGAACACTTTGTGAAAAAGAGTGAGGTCATAAAGTGATGGAATGATTAAAGGCCTCGACCATTTTGCGACGGGGAAAGGCTTCAGAGATCTATAGTTTAAAGGCACTTGAGAGATTTAGTTGAGTTTTCTCTTATGTTTAACATGCAGGTTCTGTTGTTTGTTAGGAGGGTAAATGCAATGTCAGCATTCATTCACGCGAGTTCAAAACCAACCACAGAGTTTTGCAACAGACACGATAAAAGGCTCTCGTCAGATGTATTTGGCTAATCGGGAGTAGCTTTTCGACCCATGTCTAAGGGAAGATATATTATGAGTGGTGAATAGGAGGTTTACAGTGGCTGACTCAGTGGTGAGCACTGCTGTCTTCCAGCCTCAGCGACACTGGTTCAAGTTCATCTTCGGGCGACTGTCTGCACATGCACATTCTTTCCGACTCTGCCTGGGTTTCCTCAACATAGGAAAGATATGACGTCTTTTGGCAATGAGAAATGCAGAGTTACAGGAATCGGGTAGAGGTGTGAGTTTGAGTAAAATGATCTTCATGTGTTCTTCTTCGGCTGAATTGCCTGTTCCCACATTGCGGGATTCTATTAGAACAATGTTGAGCTCAGGGATGAAGGACTTGTCGTCTCAGAACTTATTTTTTTTTAAAAATCACAGTTTCCATGTAAACATGCGGTCTCAAGTCAATCTCTTGAACAATATAAGGCATAGAGGAGCGTTCTTCAAAGGAAATCATGAAGACAACGTGAACATATTAGATCGCTTTAGTGCACAAAGTTAAGGATGATCGAGAGAGATTTTATAATTACATTCAGAGCTGGAGACCAAATAGGATCCCTGAAAGATGGAAGATCTCACATTTGTCTTGGACGTCAGCAGATGGGAGAGATATTAAAAGTTCATTTCGCATTAGTTTATGCCAAGGGGAGCAAAATGGCGGCTACAAACATTGATATTTTAAAAGTAGTTCACATTGAAAAGAGGACGTTCTGGAGGACTTGGAAAATATAAAGTTGGATATTTCTCTGGGATCTGATCTCGTGCAACCAGGGCTTTGTGGGAAATCAGGGGAATAAACTGTTGGGCTCTTGTTAGAAATATTTGCATCATCTATTACTGTGAGTGATGTGCCGAATAATTTGGGGGTGGTTTTGTTGAGGAAGGGATGAATGGAGAAAACTGAAAACCATAGACCTGTGAGGCTGGCTAAGCTCGTGGCAAAGTTTTTGGAAGCAATTCTGAATGATAGGATTTATAAGCATTTTGAGAGACGAGTAATGAATAGGGATAATCCGTATGGTTTTGTGCGATGTAATTTGTGTCTCACAAACATGGTTGGTTGTTTTGAGGACGTAACCAATAATATTGATGAGGACTGAGTTGTCGGCATTGTTAAGTTGGATTTTAATAAATCCTTTTAAAAGGTTCCACATGGTCGATTAATTTTTAAAGTTAGATCACATAAAATTCAAGGTGAGCTTTCAGATAAGATATCAAATTAATTTAATGGTAGTTGGATGGAAACGGTGGTGGAGGGTCGGTCTCAGACTGGAAGACTTTGACCAGCTGCGTTCCACAGGGATAAATGCTGAGCCCACTTCCGTTTTACATTCGTACAAATGATTTCGATTAAAATACAGAAAGCATGGTCAGTGAGTTTTCAGATGACATCAGGGTTGGTAGTAGAGTGGACAGTACAAAAGATCACGTTAGATTTTTAAAAAAGGGTTTATCGTCAGATCAGATTCTCTCTGTCTTCGAAATTTAAAAGCGTGGGTGAAAAGGATCATTCGTCCACCGTGAAGCGCAAGTCATCAGGCGTCCATATATTCTAGTCCCAGTTTGTAGCATTTGGCCCATAAGCAGACGTGTTTTGATGTTTCCAGGGCAAATATCAATGATATTCTTTCTGTGATCTTAACTGACACAACAATGGGACTGAAAATTGACATGGTCATACGGCGTTGTAACCCCTTTGACGAACTTACTCTCATGTTCACACACACAGGCAGACACACAAGCACATCCCATACAGAGACTGAAGCCTCAGCGTTATGTGTTTCAAGTCTGCAAGTTTCTCTGGAAAAGAAAGCTTCACGTGGAACACTAGCCAGTTCCACAGAAAATGTGAACCGTTGCTGCAGCTTGGGTATGAAATGGAAACTGAGTTGAAATAGTCCAACGGACTGCTCGTGTGTAACTTTAAATTTCGAAATTCCACCCAAACAGTCCCTGCGACTCCTGGGATCTGACAAGATACCGTTCAGCAGACATTTACCACTAAAAACAACCGACACACGCAAATTCGAAGCACTTTCAAGTCTCGTCTCTTCCTGTTTTTGTCCCTGCCACACTTCCAACTTCTTCTGAACATCCAACTCCGTGCTCAATGAGCTGCTTGATACAAACAGAGACAGATAATGCAGGCAATCATTATCTCGAAAGCATAACTAAGTTTGGGACTTAGATATGATGCAGAGCTGGGCTGAGGAGTGGCAGATGGAGTTCAACCCTGCCAAGTGTGAGGTTGTCCATTTTGGAAAGACAAGTCAGAATGCAGAATACAGGGTTAACGGTAGGGTTCTTAGTGAGGTGGAGGAACAGAGGGATCTTGGGGTCTATGTTCATAGATCTTTGAAAGTTGCCACTCAGGTGGATAGAGCTTGTAAGAAGGCCAATGGTGTATTAGCGTTCATTAGCAGAGGGATTGAATTCAAGAGTCGTGAAGTGATGTTGCAACTGTACAGGACTTTGGTTAGCCCACATTTGGAGTACTGTGTGCAGTTCTGGTCGCCTCACTTTAGGAAAGATATGGAAGCTTTGGAGAGGGTGCAGAGAAGATTTACAAGGATGTTGCCTGGAATGGAGAATAGGTCGTGCGAGGATAGGTTGGAACGGTGAAGGATGAGGGGTGAGGGGTGACTTGATAGAGGTTTATAAGATGATCAGAGGAATAGATAGAGTAGACAGTCAGAAACTTTTTCCCCGGGAACAACAGAGTGTTACAAGGGGACATAAATTTAAGGTGAAGGGTGGAAGGAATAGAGGCGATGTCAGGGGTGGGTTCTTTACACAGAGAGTGGTGGGGGCATGGAATGCCTGCCTGTGGGAGTGGTAGAGTCAGAATCTTTGGTGACCTTTAAGCGGCAATTGGATAGGTACATGGATGGGTGCTTAAGCTAGGACAAATGTTCGGCACAACATCGTGGGCCGAAGGGCCTGTTCTGTGCTGTATTGTTCTATGTTCTATCTATGTTCTATAACCAGGAAATGTAAGACACAAGGGCTTGCACACGGCTGGAAAATGTGACACAACGATGTTATCTTCTTGATTATCCTGTGGACTGATTCCAGGAATGTGCACCATACCACTTTTTACCAATGAAAATTTCCCAATGGATGCCGTGACTGACAGACAGATCAGGAGAGAGTTGTTCAAACCCTTCAACGCTCCGGAACATTTTGCAAACAGTTTCCTGTTACTTCACAAACTGAGGGCCATGGTGATCACAAGCACAGAAAATGTGCTTTGGCCCACCAGGACAGCTCCAGTTCCACGTAATCCCCTCACTGTTCTGATCTCGTTTTGCAGCACTTGGCGCAGAGGTGCAAATGAAGTCAGTAATGAAAGTGTACAATTAAATGGGTCTCACTTCTTCTGAAAGATTCTGCTTGTTCAATCTTGAAAAGCAATGGTTCCAGTTTCCCAACATTCCTAGTCTGGGTTATGTGCGTTTTTACCGATTCAGTATTTCGAATCTCAAACATGAAAGCAAAGAACACACACTCTTCCAGTTCAGTCGCGGCTCTCAATTACAGTCAGCAAGATGTGAAACTGCACGAGAAACCGTATTGTATTAAAACTCATCGCCTTACCCACTTGGCAGCAACTGCAGAAGCACACGATTGAACTGGTTTGCCAGTTCTCTCTCCCTGTGGAGCTGAGGGACAGTGAACCATTGTTAGGTTTGTTTCCATTCAATCAGTACAGCTTCGACAGTGTTAAACGTCGGGGAATCTGTGGTCTGTGTGATCCATTCCGATAGTTGGAATGGATATTAAATTAAAATCAAAAGCAGATATATCAGAGAAACTAAACACGTCTGGCAGCATCTGCGGAATGAGAAACTGAGACAACGATTCAGAACTTCTTCCAAGGTTTGTTAGACCTCTGTTTTCTCCCACAGTTACTGCAAACCGGCTGAGTTTCTGCAGCAGTTTCTGCTTTTGTTTCTGATTCAGGGCATCCACATCCCCTTGGTAGCCACAAAACCAATACAGAAACGTTTTAATGGCTCCTCACTGGGTAAGGTGTCCGTTTGGGGAACATATCCCTGACCACATTAAAAACACAAAACTATGCAGCAAAGGAAACAGATGGACTAAGTACAGCGACCATGAGTGGGTGAAAACCAACACCCTCTCGATTAACTGCCGAACGCGCTAACCCATGGCACCACAGAGACCGTGGAATAAGCTTCTTGTAGCATCTCATAAAGCAGGCGGTTAGTGGATCCAAGCTTTTGCATGGCCTTCGCAGAATAACAATTGCCATCTATCGGTTTTGCTTTTCCATTCGAAAGTCTGGAACATTAATTTTGGAAACTAGAGAACAGTCTGATCCCACACTCTGAAGGCACCTCCATGTCACTGGGAACCAGCTGTCCTACAACTGGGACCGTCTTCCTTCGAAAATGTCAGTGCCTTTTCTGTTCCCATGTTTTCTCTGTGTCCAGGAGCTAAGATGACTTTTGAATTTCTGAGGTGCAAACACGGGAGTCCATTCAATGTTTCAGATTAATTCTTATCCAGAAAATATCAGAGTTAATGTATCGGCCTCTTAAAATATGGGAAGGTGTCGGGACTGTCTCTGCTCAGTCGGACAGTTCACCCTTCATTCTCCTGTGACTCCTCTACCCAAGGAATGTCTAAAGATCACACAAAGTTGGAGAATAGAGTTTCTGTTTGCATCTCTCCGCACAGATTTGATCCCATACAAACTGGAAACAGGCCATTTGGACAATCAAATGCACACTGACTGTTCAAAGAGTAACCCACAAGATTCATTCCCCTCTGAGTAATGCACCTAACAGTATCGGCAATTTAACATGGTCATTGCAACTGACCATTTTATATTGTGAGAGGAAACCAGAGAACTCGGAGGAAACTCGCAAATATTCAAGCAGCATGTTCAAACTCCACAGAGACAGTCGCCCAGTGCTGGAATCGAACCCGATCAATGGCGCTTTGAGAGTGCAGAGATAACCACTGAACTCCTCCACAAGTAGAACGTTTGCAGGATTTCTCTTTATAACTGAGACATTTAACTTTGGAAGCATATTCAAAGTTTGTGAGAAGATTTGTAGCTCGGGTGCTCGTTGCTGTGGTTTTGTTTGCCGAGCTAGAAGTTTTTGTTGCAAACGTTTCATCCCCTTCGTTTGTATGTGTTGGGGTGGTTGCTTTCATAAGTTGCATCAAGACACTATTCAAAAGGGCCACAACACACTACAGCACACCAGAACTGCAAAAAGAGGAAGAAGTGCACCTATACAAGGTATTCGCCAAAAACGGATACCCGCGCAATTT
Organism: Chiloscyllium plagiosum; assembly: GCF_037043375.1. Classification (NCBI taxonomy): domain Eukaryota; kingdom Metazoa; phylum Chordata; class Chondrichthyes; order Orectolobiformes; family Hemiscylliidae; genus Chiloscyllium; species Chiloscyllium plagiosum. Next base: position 116,932,360 of record NW_028270152.1, on the reverse strand, counting down.
CATCAACAGATGCCTAAGGGAAAGACAACGGAACGAGGACATGCCGCAACCCAAAGGACTAGCCACACTACCATACATCAGGAGCATTTCCGAACTGACAGCCAGACTACTGCGACCACTAGGACTTATAACAGCACACAAACCAACAGCCACACTCAGACAACAACTCACCAGAACGAAGGACCCGATACCCAGCATGAACAAAACTAATGTAGTGTACAAAATCCCATGCAAGGACTGCACAAAACACTACATAGGACAAACAGGAAGACAGCTAACGATCCGCATCCACGAACATCAACTAGCCACGAAACGACACGACCAGCTATCCCTCGTAGCCACACACGCAGACGACAACCAACATGAATTCGACTGGGACAACACGACCATTATAGGGCAAGCCAAACCAAGAACAGCCAGGGAATTCCTAGAAGCATGGCACTCATCCACAAACTCCATCAAGAAACACATCGACCTGGACCCAATATACCGGCCACTACAGTGGACAGCTGAAACTGACAACCGGAAGCGGCAGGGACAGGCCACTATAAATTCTGGAGGAAACACCACAGAAGCGCTTCACAGGAGTCTCCCAAGCACTGAGGATGTCACCTAGACAGGGGACGAAACGTTTGCAACAAAAACTTCTAGCTCGGCGAACAGAACCACTTTGGAAGCATATCCCCTCAGTTCTCAAATATGTGTCCTGCTAAAAACTATTTCACTTCAGATTAAAATAGCTGAGCATCCTTTCTCTCAGCCAGATATCCCAATGCTTCCTGCTTCATGTCAATAGAAATTGCTTCAGGTGTGTTTGAATATCCAAAAACGATGTCCAAATGTTCCCTGCTCCATGCCAATAAGAACTGCACTTGGTGAGGTTGGAGCTTACAGCCTGACGTCCCAGTGCTTCCTTCTCAATATCAATAACAATTGCAGCAAGTGAGGTTGGAGCTCCCGGCCTGATATTCCAATAATTCCTGCTGCTCCATGTCAAAAACTTGGTCCAGGTGTGGTTCAATCCCCCAGCCTAATGTCACAATTCTCCCTTCTCTACAGCAATTCAAGGTGCTCCACATGAGGTTGGAGATTCCAGTCTCAGCATTTCACGCATCTCTGTACCGGCAGAGAAGGAACTGACCCTCATCGATCACATGACTGGTGGTCTTTTCCATCCCCATTTCAAGCTGGATCTTCGGGGTGCACCACTCACTATAGCCTCACGCACCCACTCGCCTATTTATCTGGATGTCGGTTTTCTCACTGAGCTGGAATGTTCATTTCCTGACGTTTCTTCAACCTACGAGGTAACATCTTCATTGGGCCTTCCAGCGAAGGGCTGTTGCTGATTCCTGCTTTGTATTTATATTTTTCTTTGTTCGAGGTGAAAAAAGTGATTATTTTTCGTTCTTTGCTCTCTCTCTCTCTCTGCTTCTCTCTCTCTCTCTCTCTCTCTCTCTCTCCTGAGTCGTTTAACTCCTCTTGTTGATGACTGAATCAAAGAAGTGTTCACCGGAACTGCATGTGCCTCCGTTTCCTATTTCTACCTTTTAGACGTTGCTGACATGAAGGAAATATAATTGATCCGAAGTCATTTATGAAGAATTGTAGTATTTCCTCATTTTCTGTTCCAACATGGCTTAGATTTCAGAGCGAAGATATAAGAGTGTGCGTCAAGCAGTTCATCTGAGGAAGTAGATCTTTTCATTCCTGTTGCTGACCGAATAAAATTGCAAATGTGCCCTGTGTTGAAAAACTCGAAAATGTGAATTTGTGCAAATCATGATTAAGGATTTCTTGTTTTGGTTCACAAAGGTTGAGAAACGGCAGACAACGTACAAGTCAGGCATTTCTTACTCTAGATTTGAATTCAGTTGACAGAGACCACACGTCGGAATCCAGTGTTTACTGTGACATCAGCAATTGAGAGTTCCCCTTCACACTGAACTCGGCCACCTTCGCATGTAAAGGAAATGCAGTATGACTGGTACAGAAAGGATCAATTCCCGTTAATTGGCCTTACACAACACAGCCATCAGAGGTGTATAATTTGACTTATATTTAGGAACAAGGAGGTCAGAAACTTAGAAGAAAAAGTGGTACTGCAAATCGGAGCAGCAGGAGAATTGACGATTCTGGCTTCAGCCCGTCATCATCGCCAATACTCTTTCCACGGGGAGAAGGCAACATAATAAAGTTTCACACAGTAATTAATCCGGAATAATTACAGTCCTTTTCCCCAAGGCAACAGATATGGACGAGCAAATTCAAACACAGTTTTGCTAATGTGAACATCAAACACTGATGCTCTGTTCACGTCAATCCAAAAGGCTCCCCCTGTAACAATGGAACAAGAATGATGCTGCCTCGTTTTGAACGGGGATGTCCGTGTCTTATGTGAATTTCGGTTGGGAAAATTTCCTCTGGAGCACCGAGTGGACAGGAAGCATGTAACTTCCCACTTAAATAGGATAGCCACAAGTACTGCAGACACCAGCGCATATTCAGGACCGCTGCAGAGACAAATTTGAAAAAAGAGGTTCATGCAGCAATTAGTTGGAATTGTATTCCTTTTCGCCATTAAAGTAGTGTTGGGCGACTAAATTCAAAACGAGGTTTGCTGAAGAGACTGCAATCAATCCCCATCCATCACAATCTGGAAGCCTGTCGCCCATAAGGAAGGAACAGCAATGTTTCTGCCCGTCTCTGAACACGGCCTCTTTCGCAGAAGCTGATACTTCTTCTCGACAGAAAGCATCAGGGCTCGCCGACTGCTCTCTTAAAAATACTTACAGTCCGTGGTGGAAAATTCCGTGCGTATTCAGAACAAGGAAGAATAGATATCGAATAAAATCGTAGGCAACAATTAATTGGACTTGTATTCGCTTTCACCACAGCGGAGGAATGGGCTGGGACATTCAATGGAAAGTTTACTTGCAAGACCAGCAACCAATAAGATCCATCCATGTTCAGAAACAAGCCTATCATTTTTTTGTACTCGACAACTGGAAACAGGGATACTTCAGTTTGGAGGAGAACGTGATAACCGCTCCCCGACAGAAACACAGCGGGGCCAGGGACCCGATTTAACTGCCCCGCCCCCCCACCACAATCCAAGCGGTAATTGCTTTTCTCACGAGTGATCGTGTTTGCTGCGCTGGCATCATACCAAACTCGGTCACACACAGAGACATTGCAACAAGCTGCCAATACATATGGAGGGGGCCGAGTTCAGACCCACGTTGGAAACCACACTGGATCCTAAAAGCAGGTAGAGTAAGCATTGCAGGGAGAATGCTATAGATAGGTGTTGAGACTCACATCTGCCATCATCACATGGTGGAACAGACGACTTGGACTGAAAGGCCTATGCGGCCTCCTCTACCTTCTGGTCTCTGGCTATCAGGTACGGAAGGAGACAGAAACAGTTGTTTATTCAGTTCCAGAACCTCCCGTCAGAGCTATAAACATGTTGAGATGGGATATGTCTGTAACAAATCTTGAGACTTTCAAGATGGACATAGATTAAATAATAAAAGAGAAGCTAAGGATAAAGTTGGAAGTCAGGAGATATTCAATAGAAAGGGAGGGGCAGAAAGGCAGAGGGAGATGGACATGAAAAAAGATGCAGACAGTCCTGCTGATATTTTAGGGCAAATTCTATGTTTGTTACAAAAACAGAAAATCAGCTCTCCCTGCTCTTGGAATGTTTGACTGACTCGCTCCCACAGATCATTTTCGTCCATCACTGAATACTCACAACACTGCTCAACCCCACTCCCATACCATTTACCAAAAATTAGTTGTTTGTTGCATGGGCACACAAGAAGATCATTTTCCATGTGAGTTGTGAAACATTCACTGAAAGTTCCCTATGTTTTCCATCAGAACCTTCTGAATCAGTTAATTTCATTTCAACTCCATTTGAAATGGAACCATCACTGACATTCCCCACAGCAAGTGGCCATTTTAATGCACGGTGGAGTGGAACCTACATCTTTGAAAGGGACATCATGCATCGTACATTTACCTACACTGATCGACTTGTCTTGGCAACTTGCAGTGAATTGAAGAGAATTTTCCCTCAGAAACGGACGTGTCAACGAAAGAATTAGAGTGCCCACAGTGAAAGTTGAATGGAGAGCTGGGATCAAGTACGAAAATGAAAGCACCCATTGTGCAACGACCCAGAGATCAACAGTCGCAAACGCTCAAATTACAACCGCCAGAACACGCGTAGCCCTTTCGTATACAAGTGCGGACAGTAGTGGAGTTGTGATATCGACAGCACTGAGGTTTCAACCCACAGCTCGATAGAGACTGGTGCTGAGATCGAGCGCTACAGACCGCTGGGCCACGCTACTCCAAAAAGGAAGCCTGCCAAATCTGTCATGACTAGTATTTCAGCATCCTGATCCCCCACATCCCTCCCCCCAGTAATGCATGTTGTTTGAAATTGGGTTAGATCAATTGTGTGGACGGTTGATTTATGAATCAGAATAACACGAATACCATGCATTCAGTCCCCGCACCAGCTAAGTTCGCCCTGAAAGTCTCAGCTTTTTATGCTTGCCCCTTGCTTGAAGCTCTTAGGGTAAAGCACCATCAGTCGTCTCAGTCTCACAAGTGAGGCAGTTGTCCCATTGTCTCTGGGGCTCCGGCAACTTTAATTAGATAACTTTATTTGTGTAATGAAAAGAGAATAATTGGCAATTTAGCTCTTGTGGGAGATTGAAGAATGCAATGATAGAACTCTTCATTAAGATAGAAATTGAGAGAGTTGATTCTGAGTGGAGGGGATAAAATCTGAATAGAGTAAATCACGATGGCAGAAGGAGGAAAAGGTTACAATAAATTGGGGAACATCGAGCCTTCTCAAGTCTTTTTAAATCTTCCTCCTCTCACATTAAAAGTTTATTAATTAATTTTGAAATCCGTCATCCAAGGTAAAATGAAACTGCCATTTACGTTGTCTGTACCGTTCAACACTTTATAAACTGCTCTAATGTCACCGCTCAATCTCGTACACTCCACTGAAAACGAGTCCCAGACTTTCCAGCTGCTCCATCAAATACAAAATCTCCATTCCCAACAAAACCCTGACATATCTTTACTGCACCATCCCCAGCTTAATAATATGCTTCCTCAAGAATACGACTCCTGGCAATGCCTCACCAACGCCCTGTGCAACCACAAGATGATGTTCCAACTCCTATTCTCAACGGACTGAGCATCATAAACATCTCCTTTACCACCCGATCTACATGTCATGCAAACTTCAAATAATTATGTGCCTGAACCCCTTGGTATTCTATTGGACAACATCACCCAAATGCACACTATTAATTGTCTAAGTATTGATCATTGCATTTATCCTAATTAAACACAGCCTGCTGATCCTTCGTCCAGTCACATCTTTGTAATCTCTGACGACTTTCTTCACAGTCGACTCTGCCACCAATTTTGCTGGCATCTACAAAATTATTTCCCATGCTTGGCATATTTTCATTTAAATAAGTTATATGAAATGGACGAGCAGAAGTGGACCCAGCACCGATCCCTGTCATTGACTGTTGCGAACAATCCGCCATTCTGAAAAAGCATCAACCGTCACATTCTGTGTCTGTCTCATGCTATCAGATCAATTTTATATCCAACTGGAAAGCTCACCCTGATTCACATGTGACATAACTGGAAGCATAAATCTACCATGTGGAAACTTGTTAAAGGAATTACCAATGTTCAAGTGAAAAATGTCTTACGGCTCTGCCCTCATAAATCTTCTCAGTTATTTTCTCATAAATACAATCATGTTTGTGAGACTGAATTTCCCTCACCCAAAACCATGCTGAACATACATTTTTTTTAAACTCAGAATGCGAAAACGTCTTGCCTTTTAGAATCACTTACGAAAACTTACACACCACCAAAGCTAGACTCACAGTCCTGTAGTTCACGGGTTTCTTTGTGCAACCTTTCTTAAAGAAATGCACAACATTGGGTAATCCTCAGGTATTTGGCACTTCACCTGTGGTTATAGATGATAAATTATTTCTGAAAGGGGCCCCATATTTTGCTCACAGCCTCCTACGAAGTCCTGGGATACACGAAGTCTGATTCCAGACAAATATCCAAACGTTTATTTTCAAATAAATCCAGCTTTTCCTCCTTAGAATTGCGAACTGTTTTTAAAACATCAATTTGAATTCTCAAACATCAAAAGTAAAAACTGCCAGACAGTCATTTTGTATCTCTTTCATCTACTGCGATTCGACACAAAGATAAGTATTTACACCATCAAAAGGCGCTAATTATTCTTTTGCTTGGAACATCCTTGTAGAATCTCTTTTGATTATCGTGATTAAACAAAAGTATCTCACATCAACTCTCAAATAACCTATATGTCAACATTAAGAGAATACTGAACTAAATCTCACAAATGTTTCAGCATTTCCGATTTTGGAAGCCTTTTCTCTTTCAGAAAATATGCTCTGTCTCTACTCTTCTGCCCAATACATCTGACCACGCACTGTTCCACATGCCAAATCTTTAATCACTCTCCGCGATTGTCCAGGTCATTCTGCAGCCTTCCCCCTTCTAAATACGAATTATCCGTCCCCGTATCATTGTCTCATCTGAAAACGTAATAATGAACTCCACAAGTTATCGCCTGCCATCCTAAAAGAACCCCGCTATCCCAACTCCATGTTTTCTGCCATTCAGCCACTCCTCAGTCCATGCCAGTACCTTGACACTAACACAATGTATTCTTATTTAACACCTTCCCAAAATGCACATTGTGAAATGCCTTTTGGAAATACAAACAACTTACATCCAGTGGTTCTGCTTTGTTTCACTTGCTCTTCGACTCCTCAAAGAATTCTACCAGATTTTATGAAGCACTGCCATCTCTTCATTTACTCTGTGAACACATCCTTACAACGACATGCCACGTTGAGTTTAACATGAGAATATGTTAATGGGATATTAGTTCCAGAGAACTTGAATAGCACTTCGCACAGACGAGACACTTGCAAGGTTTATCATCAATGTGAACACGTTGATGACAAAACAGTCCCCAGTGAATTGTACCGTGATTCCCATAGTAAGAGCCTTGAGAAAATCTCTCCTCAGTGTGAACACGGTGATGGGACTTCTGTTGCACAGACTTTCTAAAGGACTTCCCACTGTCTCAGCATTTGAAAGGTTTCTTCTAAGCGTGCACTCCGAGTATTCGAATGGTCTGTATCAGTGTGAATGAGCTGCTGATGCGGCATTTGAAATGACTGAGTGGATCCTTTCCCACACACAGAACAGTTGTGACTCCATCAATGAGGTTCCAACTCATTTGCGAAAATGAATCTTTCCCCACAATCCCTTCAGTTGCACAGTTTCCTCCCGAGAGTAACTGCATTTGTGGTTTGTGGCTTTGATGATTGGCTAAAGCTTTGCCCAACACACAACACGCATACGGTTTCTCTCCCACTGTAAATTGGATGTTTCCTTCCATGTTCAATATCTGATCACTTATCATTTTTGATGAAATTAACAACCCCATCATACCATGTGTTGTAAGTCTTTCCCTTCGAATATCCCGTGAAATTAATGTCAAACAAAAGAACAAGAGACTGAGAGATAATGTCGCTCAAGACTCTGTCTTCTATGTGAAGGTAGCGACTGAAAGAGATAGAATACAAACACCCAAAACTTGACCAGAGCGTCGTCAGAATCTTCCAAACACTCCGTCCCCACCATCGAGAAACAGCAGCGCAGCAGATTGAAGTGAACACCATCACTTCTAGTTTGATTCGATCAGGTGAGATTCCCTGAAGTGTGGAAGCACGCACTTCAGCACAACAATTTCAGACCCACCCTCCAACGAATAACCCACCAAGTCCCATTTGCATCTGACTTATGCAGATTAAACTATGGGCAAATTATCAGATTGCACATTTCTGCACTGTAGGAGCAAACCGAAGCACCTGGAGCAAAGCCACACAGACAGGGAGAAAATCTGCAAACTGCCCACAGGCAGATACTCGAGGCTGAAATCGCATCTGGGCTTGGACTGCTGTGAGGCATCAGCATTAATCACTGAGCAACCGTGCCGCTTAGTGATCTGCAGATTTCTGTTCAGTTTGCACACCATCCTGACTTGTCAGACGTCCACACCTGGTCGAGTGAAAAACTCCTCAACAAAGCTACCTTGGAGTGCAGGTTCATAGCGCCTTGAAAGTGGGGTCGCAGGTAGATAAGATAGTGAAGAAGGTGTTTGGTACGCTTTCCTTTATTGAACATAGTATTGAGTACAGGAGTTGGGAGGTTATGTTGCGGCTGTACAGGACATTGCTTAGGCCACTGTTAAAATATTGCTTGCAATTAGTGTCTCCTTCCTATCGGAAAGATGTTGTGAAATTTGATAGGGTTCAGAAAAGATATATAAGGATGTTGCCAGGGTTGGAGGATTGAGGTATGGGGCAGTTTTTCCTGGAGCGTCGGAGGCTGAGGGATGACCTTACAAAGGTTTACAAAATTATGAGGGGCATGGATAGGATAAATCGACAAGTCTTCTCCCTGGGATCGGGGAGTCCAGAACTAGAGGGCATAGGTTTAGGGTGAGAGGAAAAAAATATAAAAGAGATATAAGGGGCAACTTTATCATGCAGAGGGTGGTACGTGAATGGAGTGACGTGCCAGAGGATGTGGTGGAGGATGGTACAATTGCAACATTTACGAGACATTTGTAAGGTTAATTGAAAAGGAAGGGTTTGGAGGGCTATGGACCGGGTGCTGGCAGGTAGGACTAGATTGGGTTGGGATATCTCTTCGGCGTGGACAGATGGACCGAAGTGTCTGTTTCCATGCTGTTCATCTCTATGAAACTATGACTCTCTGGCAAAATTGTGGCTTTTCTTCAGACTCCAACACAAACGCTAATGTCTCGACGTTGTATCCAGCCCTCTCCCTGGCAAATATCTGAGTGTGAAAAACACGCGTCATAACCATGGTGAAATGCATCACCCTAGAAATGAGTTTTCAACCACATATCACAATTGCCGAAGAGACTGCCCACCTAAGTTACACAAACCGAATCCACCTATGTTCTGTTCATCTGCTGCTGAAACTCTCATGAATTCTTTTGTTCTCCGTGGACCTAACCTCTAATACACTGAGAGCCGTCCTCCCACATTCCCTCTCGGCACTTGTCTGATTTTCGCTGCCTCTATTAATGAGTTTACATGAGTTCTGTTTCATGTTTCATTGTTCCTTCCATTTCCTGCATCTGAATGAGGGTTCAACCAATGTCCATTCTAATTTTTACCAGCTTTATCTGTTCACTTGAAGTCCAACAATGGTGTAAGGGAAGGTAATTCACTCAGAGGTTATTCACTCATCCAAAACTTATACATTATCCAAAACTCTGCTCCTCTGTCAGGATTCACATCACTTCCGGTTTACCCACCAACTCGTATTCGGGCAGATGCATTTTAACTTCACTTCCTTCTATTCAAATCTCTTAGTCATTTGCTCTCGACCCAGACCTGTAATATCCTCGGGCTTCCAGCCCTCTCAAGTGCAATGAGGCCAGACCAATAATCGCTAACACAACCAGCGATTCGCACATTCCGATATTGATTTCTTTTTCCAAATGCTCTTTCATTTATCTGCGTTACATGTAATTCTAACTTCCTGAGAATTGTCGGTTTTAACTGTTACACATTTCGTGCCTTAAACCTTCGGCTATGAAGGCCATGAATTGTGACACATGTTCACTAACCTTCCCTCTGTCTCAACCTCAGATTTTCACTGTACAATATGCTTTGAAAACTACATATTTGGCCAGATAATATTTTGTAAACTCCCTATTATCTCATAATTTGATTGGTGCGGAAATTTGTATTCTAGAATCATAACAATGTCATTTAATTTTTATTGATTTGGACACAAATCGCAGGCCCTTCTGCATTCCTTGGTGAATAACTACTGACATTATGGCTACTACGTTCAGCTGTGAAAAAAATACTAATCTTTAGAGTCAATGGATTGAATAATAAAATATCTAAGACAGTTGAACGCATTCTCGGATATAATGGAAGAAAGATCTTGACAGAGAGTTGATCAAGGACAGCAGAGATGAAACGGAGCAATAGATGGATATTGATTCAGATTCACATTAGATGCATCACATCAGCCAAAGCGCCATGTAATGCTTTCACACATAACAGAGCACAGCACGAGAAGATGAACTCCGTCGATTGCTCAGCAGGTCTGGTTGCATCTGTGAAGAAAACTCTGAGTCAACATGTTGCTTCCATGGTTCAGCGAAACGGAAACATTGACGCTGATTTCTCTTTATAAATACTTACAGACCTGCTGTATCTTTACCACATCTTGTGATTTTATTTCCAATTTGCCGCATTGGCTCTTTATTTGATTTTTATTTGGTGCTAATCATTGAATCGCTGTGCTGGGTTATGAGCCACCATTGTAGAAACTCAATTTATTGTTATTATAAATACAATGAATTATTCTATTTATCGACGACGAGCATAATTGACCTATATAATGCATGTAATAGGGCTATAATATCACAAATTCTGACAGTGAGCCTCACATTTAACGATAAAGTCACCATTTTATTTCTGGACTTTGATGAGAGACAGACAACTGCTGGTTGTCTACTTTGAGGGACAGTATACGACGGATGAGCAGAGGGAATGCAACGGCGAGTCATTCGTAGTAGCCTGGCGAATTTAATCCAAAACTGATGGCATCATTAGGAAAAATGGAAAAAAGCTCCGAGAAAGAGTTTGATTTTCAGAAATATCTTCAAGGAGGAAAATTTAGCGTTCATGTTCCAACAAACAGCAACGTTTCCTGTCAGTGATTAAGTGAATTCTGTTCGTCCCATGGAATCCCTCAAGTCATGGAAAACCTATTTAGATGAGCAATACAACGTTAGAACACACAAGGCCAAGTGCTGACATCTGTGTTCAGAAGTGTGGTTTTAGATGACTGGCACTGATATAATGCGCCAAAGACATTGTCCGATTGCTCATAAAACTCAGTGATTCGTCATCAATTTGCATTTGAACAAGAAGACAATAACAGTGTCAAGAAGGTGCAAGCATTGCACGACCCTTCACTGGTACTCCAGTTGTTAGGAATCAGCACTCTCACTGCTATTTCCAGGTTTAATTCCGAGTTAGCGAATGAGAATCAATTGTTCCTGTACAAAATCTGAAAAATAAACATGAATTCCTGTAATTAAAGACAGTAAATGGAAGGTTCTGCCGGAGTCAGTGAGAGTTTCACAACAGAGATGAACGCCAATGGTGGAAATCCATTGCCTTGCCCTGCACATACACAGTACTACAACAAACAAAACAATCTTTTTATTGAAACATCCAAGTTTGTTAAAGATTTAACTTCTTGAATGCAGAAAAGTTGGTTCACTTGTAGGGCAGCCTACTACTAGAGTGTTTAAATCAGAATGGTGGTTGCACATTTCAGACAGAGATGAGAAAGAATTCAGGAGAAAATTCCTGCAGATGCTGCAGTCCGTATTGAAAACAATAAATGCTGGAAATCACAATGGGTTAGCCAGCATACACGGAGAGAAAGCAAGTTCATGTGTTTAGTCCAGTTGACGCTTCATCACATGTGAAGTATGATGTCAAGTGTGATGTGAAGTGTGGAGGATGCAGTGTTTATGCAATCGTGAGGAACAGGTTGGTCTGTTGCGAGCGAAATGATGTAAATTATACAGATTAAGTGTCTGGAATGTGAGAAGCACCGAATAATAGTGTGACTCTGAACGCACTTCCACGCCTTCCCTTGCTTATCTTAACCTGTTGCATTGTCTGTCCCATGTCCTCTCGTTCCTCCACCTACTGGAGTGGGACTCCCTGTTCTTTCTAATCTGGCAGATGGACACCCGATTACTGTACCATCCTCACTTTCCGTGGAATTCTGTACAGCATGGGCTGTAGGGTTTGGCTCATAACGTATATTCAAGGCTGAGAGAGACACATATTTACTCAGTAAAGTTATGAAGGGTTATGAAGAAATGCATGAATGTGCATTTCAGTATTATCAGTTCCGATATGAGTTCGCTAAATCGCGGAACAGACTTGGGCTGAATGTTCTCTTTCTGCCTCTAAAATTAATTGTGTAAAAATATGAATCTGCAAAACTGATTTCGTTAAATTTTGCCAAGTTAAACCGAGGTGAGATGTACACTAACGTGAAACAAAGTACAGCCATTTTGGGTAATTGATCCGTGTGATCAGTGTAACAGGGTAAGCAGGATAACCAGTCTTCAGCATCCACACTGAGCTTGGCTCCACAAGGTCCACACTCACCTCTCACAACCGACCACTGACTATCCCTTGTTCTGCCATCCCATCTGTTCATGTTTTAAGCCGAGTGCACGTGGCAATAGCAGCTGACATTACTGTTGTCGGACTGTCACATGCAGGAAGGTGATCCTGATGGGTCCACAGCATAATTCGTATTCGAAAGATCAGGAGTTATTTGCTATTGATCATTATAAATGCTAACTATTAATAGACCGTAGCAGTGAAAGGACTGAATACGAAAGAATGGATTATCCGGGAATATCATCTTGTATACTATCTAAATTAGCATTGTATTCTCCCGATTTTCGTTCGATTCCTTCGACACTGTCTTGGTTTCGTTACATTTGCTTGATCTATGACACATATGCTATCGATCCATGTATTACCTTGCAGTTTATCACGCATGAGATCATCTCTCTCACATGGTAATGCACTGGTTCTGTAGCTCAGTGGTTAGAACACTGGTCTTGTAAACTCAAAATTCTCTTGAAGTACCCCGTTCCTGCTTGTCTTCACAAGAAATTGTGGAAGATCATTCAGAAGGACAGGAAGCAGCTGACGTAACAAATGTACCTATTTCACATGATGAGAGAGTTCAGTCAGTATAACCGACAGAGTGACAGGAATCTCCACTGAATAACAAAAGCCAAAAACTGTGTAAGTAAGAAACGATGCAAGGATCCCAGCAGTCATCCCCGGTGGCACAGCAGCATGAGTTCCTTTCCCGCTCCGAAAACACAGGCTTCTTTGTTCCTGACATGCAATAGACAGACAAAAACATTACTAAACAGAGGGGGGTTGAATTGGGAAATCACTGGAATGGAACGCAGAGGCAGAAACACACATAACCTTCAGAAGTATTCAGATGTGAATTTGTGATGCTCAGGCATACAGGCCAGGTGATGGAAAATGCGATAAGGATTGTTTTAAGAAGCTTGAAGGCTGTCGACCAACCCGGGCATCGCACTCCGATATTCATCACTGGTGGTCTAAGACTTAAGATTCCGTGTCTTCAGTTCGGCGTCCCAGTTTCGATTTCCCCATCGGGCAATGACGGCTTTTTCGTTCCTGACACAGACAAAAACGAATGTCGAGCATCTGTGACAGGAGTTGTTTCAATGTCCCGAATCAACTAATGTCGCCAAGAACATCATAGTCAATTCCCAAGGTTCTTCAAGGAGGTGAAGGTGCCTCGATAGTCCCTCCTCAACCGGACACTTCACTATTCATTATCCTCTGTTTCCGCTTCAAATGAATGTCTGAAGATTTTGAAAGCTAAGACAGGTCTTATTTTTTGTTTCCTTCATATTTCCGTAAGCCGCAGCAATTGGATATTTGGGTTTGGTAAAGGTAAGGTGCCCACAAGTTGCTTGTCGGACCATTTCATCTTCCTCTTCTCTTTTAGCGCGGGTAAATACTCCTGCTTAATTTAAAACCAGCTACAATGAATAGATTTATCCCTTGCAGTCATCCGTAAAAAATCCGAGTAGTCAAGAACTATTTAATATTAAAATTAACAACTTTATTTCTCAAAGTGTAACAGAATAATTAATTAACCACGATTTACAAATTCTTCCTGAAGCCTATCTTTTACCTTCACTTCTATATTGCTCGTCTGATGAAAGTCCCAATTAACATTTACAAAACCAACCTTCTTATCACGAAAGCAGGCAGCTTTCCTGCTTCTATTTGGATAATCCTGCATCTTTTTATCTTCTTCTTAGGAATTTCTTCGTCCTAGGTTACCGGTCGAAAAGGTACCTTTTAAAAGAGGATTTTTTCAAGCGATGTATTTCTATGCTGTTCTTGGTAGTTCTCCTCCTAACTGTTCAATTTTGGCTCAGGGTTTTATGACCAATGCGACAGATTGTGTCATTTGCTTTTAAGATTTTCTATATAACTCTATACAATTTGGATTTGAGTTTGATATGTTTCTAGGTATACTTTAAGTGAATTGCAGAATTCGATTTTGCGTTTTTATCTCTTACCAACTCAGTGAGTTTTGTTTATTCTAAAACAAATGTTACTTTGTAAATTCTCCAGCAATCAGTGTACTTGCAAATCCATCACTGTCTAAATATGCACCCACATCAACATGGCACTTCGATGATGGAGGGAGGAAAATGACTGCGTTGTTTTCGGAGTCATCGACTGAAGAGATTCCCACTCCTGCATATTAGGAATTCAAACCTCCTCCTAGCTTCAGAACAACTTTTCGTGTGTGAAGCTTGCCAGTCTTGCTGTCGCCCCATTTACGAATCATACCTACAATTTCCGAATCCGGAATCAGACACAATATCCATTGCATCACTGTCCTCGTGGGTGCTTTGTCGTTGCATGCCGTAGAGTTGTGATGTTCACATGGACATGCACAATAGCAGCCAAGTCCACAAGTTGAACGACCTGTCAAGATAATCAATTTTGCTGCTTCACTCCAATAGCACCCACGATGTGAATTGGCAAGATTTGCAAAGATAACTTGTCGCTACACATGAAGCTTCCATTCACCCGTTGTCTGCTCAGCCATTGAGTGGGAACATTACTAATCTGAAAAACACTCATTTCCATTTCCTGCATGTTCCCCAACATCGCGAAGAAATCCCGAGCTGAATCACAGCATTGGATAATTCTGTTAATTTTTGTTGTGTTCATTACTTTAACCAACTGGACGAAATCGTAGGAAACTAAAAAATACGAAAGAGACTAAACATCCCTTCCAGAAATTTAATAAAGAGAGAAAACATTGTCTCCATTCCACTTTACACCGAATAGATTCTTCATAGTTTGGAAACAGGACATTTGGCTCAACACGTGCACATCGAACTTCCAAAGGGTAAACCACCAGGCACATTTCCCTCTGACTAATGCGCCTAAATCTCTGGGCAATTCAGCAAGGCCAAACCATCTGATAATTTATGGATTGGAGAAGGAAACCAGAGAACCAGGAGGAAACCCATGCAAGCAGAATGAGAACGTGCAATCTCCACACGGACGGTCAGCCGAGGCTAGAATCGATCCCAGATCCTCGCACTCTGAGACTACAGTGAGAACCACTGAGCTCCTGAAAGATTTGAACCTTTGCAGGATTATTCTTTATAACCGAGACATTTCCCTCAGGCAGATATTCCCTCAATCCACGAAAATGTGTCCTGCCAGAAATTATTTCACCTCACATTAAAATCTTTCCCTCAGCCTGATGTCCAAGTGCACCCTTCTCCGTATCAATAGAAGCTGCTTTGGGTGAGGTAGGAGCTTCCATCCTGATGTCCAATACACCCTTCTCCATGTCAATGTAACTGGTACAGTTGATTTTGGAGCTTCCAAACTAATATCCAATACTACCCGTTGCTTCATGTCAACAGAAGCTACTCCAGTTCAGGTTGGAGCCAGCTGCGACATTTTGCGCCCATCTGAACCGTCTTAGATGAATTTTGCGCACATCTATTGTATCACTGGAGCCACATGCCTGCACTTCCCCAACCTCATTTCCAATTGAGCCTTCCGGGCTAAACTACCCAGCTTCCCGGATTCTGGGCTTGTGAACTGGAATTATATTATATATAGCAGCAGTGGTTCGTTGCTTTTGTGAGCAAATTGGTGAAATAACCAATGTGAAGCTATATTGTTATTGGGAATACGTT
Organism: Chiloscyllium plagiosum; assembly: GCF_037043375.1. Lineage (NCBI taxonomy): Eukaryota > Metazoa > Chordata > Chondrichthyes > Orectolobiformes > Hemiscylliidae > Chiloscyllium > Chiloscyllium plagiosum. The sequence continues at coordinate 116,916,357 of NW_028270152.1, read as the reverse complement.
TCAACAATACCCTGCAGTACCCCTAACCCTTTGATGTTTTGTTGAAATCTATCGATATCAGCCTTCAGCAAACTCTAATATAAAGATTCAGCCCTCTCTGAACAACCACATCTCAGTAACTGTTTGGCAACTGTGTTGTGCGTGTGGGTTTGTACCCGAAACATCCTCTAATACGACCGTCATTGCTTTTCGCGTCTTCCTTTGTGTTGTGACTGCCGCAAGTTCTGTTCCAATCTAAGTCATAGCGGGTATGAATCAGTCATATTTTACATGAAAATACTCTTCGAGGTGATGATTTTTTGCCTTGAATTACCCGTTTTCACACATCACAGCGTTTCATGCAATAGGATTCAAACGAAACCTTTCTCGGAGATTTCTCTCCCTTCCACCTTTGCATCACTCCTCCAATTTCACTGAGACATTGTACAATCTAAAACTCACATTAACAGCATTCAGTCTGCGCTGTTGCGTTCACTGTTGCTGGGTGAATGCGCCCAAATCCCACCGTCGGGAACTTCCAAACAGTCCATCGATTAAGATGCTTGGCTGTGAGATTAATCCAAATACAGCAGATTTTACTGACATAGACCAGACATTATTGGAGTATCATGCTCAGGAAAAGGACAGAGCGCAGTATTTAGCAAATGGGAATTTATTGGAAAAGGACAGTTTGTGTGGCTTTCTGCGTCATTTATTTCATTTGTTCATTCTGTTAGAGCCAGAGTATTGTGTGCAGTTCTGCAAATCAAATTACAGCAGGGATATCATAGCACTGGAAACGGTGCCGAAGAGATTTAACAGGATATTGGTTTGTTGAAGAGTTTCATTTGTGGAGAAATATTGGACAGACTGGTTTTATGTTTCTTACAGTAGAGGAGATTTTGAAAAGACGTGATTGAAATACAAAATAATGAAGGATATGGATCGGGTAGACGAAACGATCTTGATCAATCACCGCGGAGTACAGATTTAAGTTTAAAGGCAGATAGAGTGGAAGATTTACGCAATAAAACCTAATCAGCCAGCAGGTGTTTGAAGCTGGAGCCCACTGTCTGTCAGAGTCGGAGTAACAGAAGCCCACATAACCTTCAGAGGCATTCAGGAGTGATTTTGTGATGACAAAGCCAAAGAATGAAAAATGGTATGAGGAAAATCAAGCGGTTGTTTCTAACAAGAGCTCTTAGAAGATGTTTTAAGGGCTATCAGGCAACATGCACAGTAGCTTGCTGTCGGCTTCCTTGGTGGTCTAGTGGTTCAGATGCAGCGCTTTCACCGCTGTGGCCCGGGTTCAATTACCGGTCAGAAAATAAAAGGTGCTGTTTTTCTTAAACAGCAGTAACCCACGGTTGAAAATAGAGCATTTGTGACGGGAGGACTTTCAATGCCTCGAATCGATTTCTGCCCAAGAAGAAAAAAAAAAGAGATAATGTTCTATCCTGTTAAAGAAGCGGATGGTGCCTCGATCATCCCTGCTCAGTCGAACAGTCCAACCTTCCTTCTTCTTTGCTTCCACTTCAGAAGGAGTTTCGAAAGATTCTCGCAGCTGCGACTTGTCTGTTCATGTTGTTTCCTTGCATTCCCACGAATCGCAGTGATTGGGTGAGTGAGTAATGGAGATAGGAAGGTGCCCATGAAGCGTGTGTGGGACAATTTGAGATCCCCTCCTGTGATCATGTGAGGACATTGTTTCTGATGTTATCACGGACATTGTTTGAAGGTTACTGAAGGTCAGGAAATTCAACGTCAGTTCGACGTCAGAAGAAATAGTACGATTGGTTTGTAAGTGCAAAAAAGCCGACATTGTTTTCGAGCCAGTTAGGATTCGAAGCTTCACTATCCCGACGCGTAATCAGGAGCGTTATTCATGACTGGCTCCGACATGAATGGCATGATCATCAGCATTTGGAAGACAGTATTACCACGCAGATACATTTTCTCAGTGTTTGGACATGTATCACCGTTTGAGAACCAACTCAGAGAGGTACAAGTGACAGAGAGTCGTCGTGGACTGGATGACCTTATGGCTTCAGTCTGCGTGGGAATGACACCACGTGATTATGCCATCCCTCTGCCTGTCCCTGGGCAGAGGGAGAAGCAATAGCTCATTTTTACCACTCACTGCAGCGTTGGATTGTGCAGATAACTGTCAGTCAGGAAGCGTTTCTCTTCGGTTCGCTACATCTGGGAAAATTTGGGCTCAGATGTTAACTGCTTGCTCGATCGCACGAAAGAAACAGACGCCCGTGTTGCATGAGACTTTCTGCAGGATTTATCTATAAAGCCGAACTCTGAACACCAAACAAGCTGGAAGCAAGATAACTCATATTCATTTACCTGGAGGAAGAACCTGCAAAGTTCTACATCTTTCTATTTCTCGGATAAAAAGAGATTCGGAAAAATCCACAATCAAAGTTGCTCGTTTACTACCGTGCAACTGATTCCACCCACCGTGATTGACACTGGGCAGAAAAGCGAACGGGCTGTGCCCTGTCCCAGCACAGCTTGCAAGTAGAAACAAAATGGTTTCATTGTCCGCCAGTGGAGACAGTCTGGTTCCTTAATGCGGGACAAAGAGCAACGTCGGTGAGCAGTTAGACAGAATGGGAAGCAGATACTATGGAAACACTTTGCTGCTCTAAATTTCAGGAGCGATGAGGAATGAATTTAAACCAGGGACGTAGTCAGCCGCTGGCACAGTGTATAACACGACCAGTCTGTATCGCACTGCTCCTTGAATATCGTTTTGTTGTCCTTTTGGGCTTTCAGTGATTTAAATATGTGGTTCAAATTCAGGACGGACCCATATGCCCTTTCTCCACTTACGCAAAAATGATCAATGGATTTTCTCAAAAACTAGTTCCTATAAATTATGTCGGACGTCCTGAAGTCGGGGTGGGAAGAGCTAATGTTGCAGCAAACACGACAAAGCGAAGCACGTTTTAAAAGTGAAAACATATTTCTGCCGGATCACTTCGTCAATCCGACTCCGAATGAAACCACCAGCGGCATTATTGCTCAATTCTGCTCGTGAAACTTCAGGAAGTGGTGAAAATAAGTGATTTTAGAGAGCGCTGAACAGGGTAATGTAAATGGAGCAGAGTATTTACACTGTCAGCTGTGAAGGTAGATTGGAAAGTTGGGGCAGTTCTCCTTGGAGAATAGAAGGCTTAAAGCTGGTCTTCCCTTGCCAGCGCAAGAGGCGAAAACCCTTCACAGTAACAACAACCGCCTAACCTCTCTTTCCCGTCCCAAAGGATCATAGTACATAACAGCGCAGTACAGGTCCTTCGGTCCTCGATGTTGCGCCGCCCTGCCATACTAATCTGGAACCCATCCTACCTACACTATTCCATGTACGTCCATATGCCTGTCCAATGACGACTTAAATGCAATTAAAATTGGCGTATCTACTACCTCTTCAGGCAAAGCATTCCTTGGCCTTACTACTTGCTGAGTGAAGAAACTATCTCTGATATCTGTCTTATACCTATCTCCCCTCACTTTAATGTGTTGTCCCCTCGTGTTGGCCGTTCCCATACTTGGAAAAAGGCTCTCCCTATCCATCCTGTCTAACCCTCTGATTATCTCTATTAAGTCACCTCTCAACCTTCTTCTCTCTAACGAGAACAGCCTCAAGGCCCTCAGCCTTTCCTCGGAGGATATTCCTTCCATTCCAGGCAACATCCTTGTAAATCTTCTCTGCACCCTTTCTAAAGCTTCCAAATCTTTCTTATAATGCGGTGACCAAAACTGTACACAATACTCCAAGTGTGGCCGTACCAGAGCTTCGTACAGCTGCAGCATAGCCTCCTGGTTCCGAAACTCAATCACTCCATTTATAAAGGTCAAAACACTCTCTGCGTTCTTAACAACCCTGTCAATCTGGTGGTAACTTTCAGTGATCTGTGTACATGGACACCGAGATCTCTCTGTTGATCTGCACTTCCAAGAATCTTACCATGTGCCCAGTACTTTACATTCTGATTACTCCAGCCAAAGTGTATCACTACACACTTGTCCACATTAAACTTCATTTGCCACATCTCAGCCCAGCTCTGCATCCTATCTATGTCTCTACAACCTACTACATCCTTCGTCATAATCCAGAACTCCACCGACCTTAGTGTCGTCCGCAAATTTACTAACCCACCCTTCTAAGCCCTCATCCAGGTCATTTATAAAATTAACGAACAGCAGTGGGCACAACATCGATCCTTGCGGAACGCCACTCGTAACTCAACACCAAGGTGAACATGTACCATCAACTACAACCCTCTGTTTTCTTTCAGCAAGGCAATTCCTGATTCACAATCCCATTCCTCCGCATTTTGTATAATAGCCGACAGTGGGGAACCTTATCGAACGCCTTGCTGAAATCCATGTACAACACATCAACCGGTTTACTCGCATCTATCAGTTTGGTCACTGGTCTGTAATTACCAGGGTTGTCTCTACTAGCTCTTTTGAACAAGGGAACCACATTTGCTATCCTCCAGTTCTCAGGCACTATTCCTGTCGACAATGATGATATGAAGATCTCTTCCCTTGATTCCCAGAGGATCCTAGGATAGAACCCATTCGGCCCAGGGGACTTGTCTAGTTTCACACTCTGCAGTATTTCTAATACCTCTTCCTTGTGAACCTCAATGTCTTCTAGTCTAGATGCAAGTATCTCTGTATCTTCCTCGCCAACATTTTCATTTTCTATAGTGAACACTGTCGAAAAATATTTACTTAGTGATTCTGCTATCTCTTCTGACTCCGCACACAACTTCCCACTATTATCCTTGATTGGTCCTAATTTAACTCTCGTCATTCTGTTATTCCTGACATACCTATGGAAAGCATTAGGGTTAACCCTGATCCTATCTGCCAAAACTTTTCCTGTCTCCTCCTGGCTCTTCTGGCTTTCTCTTTAGGTCTTTCCTGACTTCCTTGCAACCCTCAAGCGCCCTAACTGTGTTTTCACATTTTGTCCTAATGCAAGCCTTCTTCTTCGTCTTGACCAGGGATTCCACATCCTTAGTAAACCACTGCTCACGCGTTCTATATCTTCTTCCCTGCCTGGCAGGTACTTACTTATCTCGGACACAAAGGAGCTTTTCCATGAATAAGTTCCACATTTTAATGTGCGCATCCCCTGCAGTTTCCTTAACCATTCTACGCTTCCTAAATTTTTCCTAATTGCATCGTAATTTCCCTTCCCCCAGCTGTAACTCTTGCTCGGTGGAGTACACCTACCCCTTTCCATCAATAAAGTAACCTTGACAGAATTGTGATCGCTGTCTCCAAAGCGCTCACCTACTTCCAAATCTAACACCTGGCCAGGCTCGTTGTCCAGTACTAAATCTAAAGTGTCTTCGCGCCTTGTAGGCCTGTCTACATACTGTGTCAGGAATCCCTCCTGCACGCACTGGACAAAAACTGACCCATCTATATTACTCGTACTGTAATGATCCCAGTCAATATTTGGATAGTTGAAGTCCCCCATGACAACTACCCTGCCTGTCTCACTCCTATCACGAGTCATGTTTGCTACCCTTTCCTCTGGGATTATTCGGAGGCCTATAGAAAATTCCCAGCATGGTGACTTCTCCTTTCCTGTTTCTAACCTCAGCCCATACTACCTCAGTATGGAGTCCCCAAGCATCCTTTCTACAACTGCAATATTGTCCCTGATCAACAATGCCACAGCTCCCCCTCTTTGACCATCTTCTCTGTTCTTAAGGAAACAGGGATTCCAGAACCTGCAGCAGCCATTCCTGTCCCTGCTCTATCCATGTCTCCGTAATGGCCACAACATCGAAGTCCCAAGTACCAACCCACGCTGCCAGTTCACCCACGATATTTCGGATGCTCCTCGCGTTGAAGTACACACACTTCACATCCAGCAGAGAATTTCTTGCACATGCAACCACCTTATCAACCAATCCTGCTTTATATCTATTTACATGTTCACTGCTGGTTCTCGCTTTTTTGTCTCAATTGATCAGCGCATTTGTCTGAAATATTGGTTGTCCTAGCCCAGACACAGCCTGTAATATTTCAGATCATGCATAGAGACCGACCATGTAACGACACTCCACTCACGAGGACCTATCCATGTTTCACCCCGAATCCACACACAGGGAGACAGGGATACGCAGCAGGATGCAGTCCCATTCTACAATACCTGTAGAATACGTAATTGTGGCACAAGTTACAGAAACGCCTTGCTCAGGACCGGCTCTGATAGTGCGAAAGGGTCAAAACATTTCTGTTTAATTTGGTAACGGCTGTGGAGGTTTAATCCTGTTCTTGGAGCGTTTTTTAAACAAAACTTCTGTCTCGAAAGAGAGGACTGTTAAAAGTTGTGAGCAGGCAGAACAAATAAAATGTTGATGGTACAGGATGTATCTCGTCAGACAGATGGGATTCCCTATAGTCTTTAACAGAAATGACTGGGTTAAGTGAAGTTATTGCCTAATTGATTCACTGTCTGTCAGATCGGCCGCGTAATAGGTAAAGTAAAAATATTAAAATAGTGAAAGAGAATTTGAAATCTTGGAAAATGCGCGAAAATAGATTGCAATGTCCTGAAGGAATAACAGCTGTGAATTGGAAGGTTTAAATGATGTTATTTGTGATTGGGACAAATGAACTGTCTCCTTGCAAACTGAGGTTGCAGATGAGTCATTCTCAGGATGAAATAAGGAGCTCCTTGGCCAACCAGTTAGCTCAGTCGGTAGAGCATGTGATTCTTATCTTCAGAGCCAGGGGTTTGGTCCCCACACTGATCACTTTCATTTCATGACTGTATCACCGAACTCCATTTCAAAGTTACGCTTGCGTCTTGCTTTTGTTCACATGTCAACTTCTGGGGGTAATTTGTCTTCATTTCACTGGAAGTAGTGGAGACATGTTTATCAGTGTGGGCGAATATGCAATACGTGATGTCACTTTGAAAGATGTGCGTTCTGCACCAATCAAAATGTTCAGAGTCGTCTCACAAAAATGACCAGTTGCTGGGGAGGCAGTCCGTGACGGCTGAATGTCAAATGGTGCTGAACCAAAATTAACTGAACCGAAAGGTTTTGATGGAAACGTTGGAGAAAACTCTATGACCGTTTCCCAGTTCACACAGAAAATGATCTTGTGAGCCTTTGCGGGTATACAAAATATACCTTATTGCTTACTGATCTTGTCAGTAAACCTTATGCCTATTCCTGCTGTTGTGCTGAAAGTGAATATAAGTCTAATTAATTTCTGTGTACGATTTATTTTGATGTTTTCTTCGTTGTTCTGAATAGGCGTGAATGTTTCCAAAACAGATGTTAACCAGTTTTAAGAGTGCAGTCAGCCGATCCTGATACTTTCTGTTGAGAAGAAGTATCAGTTAGTGCAAAAGTGGCCCGCTTCAGAGCTGAGCAGAAACATTGTTTCTCCCTCTTTACGGGCAACAATGTTTCTGAAATGTGGTGGATGGGGATTTATTGCAGTGTCTTCAGCAAACCTCGTTTTGAAATTACTCGCCAATCACTACTCTAGTGGTGAAAAAGAGTACATTTCCAAATAACTGCTGCGTGATATTACATTAGAGTGTGGAAACAGGCCCTTCGGCCCAACAAGTCCACACCGACCCGCCGAAGCGCAACCCACCCATACCCCTACATTTACCCCTTACCTAACACTACGGGCAATTTAGCATGGCCAATTCACCTGACCTGCACATCTTTGGACTGTGGGAGGAAACCGGAGCACCCGGAGGAAACCCACGCAGACACGGGGTGAACGTGCAAACTCCACACAGTCAGTCGCCTGAGGTGTGAATTGAGCCCGGGTCTCTGGCGCTGTGAGGCAGCAATGCTAACCACTGTGCCATTTCTCGACCACATTGGTCCGGAATATATGCCGAAGTCTGCCATACTGCGGCCATCCTGTTTAAGACTAAAGTTACGAATTTCACTGAGTCCCGGTACCCCAGAGAAAATTGTCCCAGCCGACGTTCACATCACACAAAACATCCGTGGTTAGCACTGCTGCCTCACAGCGCCAGAGACCCGGGTTCAATTCCTGCCTCAGGCGACTCTCTCTATGGTGTTTGCACGTTCTCCCCGTGTCTGCGTGTGTTTCCTCCGCGTGCTCCGGTTTCCTCCCACAGTCCAAAAATGTGCAGGTTAGGTGAATTGGCCAAGTTAAATTGCCCGTAGTGTTAAGTGAAGGGATAAGTGTAGGGGAATGGGTCTGGGTGGGTTGCACTTCGGCGGGTGGGTGTGGACTTGTTGGGCCGAAGGACTTGTTTCCACACTATAAGTAATCTAATCCCTGCTTCAAAACCTGGCAGAAACATTCTTCAGGCGGTTCTATTCTGGATTGATGTGAACCGAGCAGTCATAGAACATAGAACATAGAACATAGAGCAAGACACCGACCAGTAATCTAGTCTCAGATCGTTCCGCTACAATATCCCATTATCATCCATGTGCTTAACCAAGGGTGGTTTAAATTTCCCTCATTTGGCTGAGTTGACTGCATTGGCAGGTCGGGCATTCCACGCCATTATCAGTCTCTGCGTTAATAATCTGCTTCTGACATCTGTCTCAAATCTATCACCCATCAATTTGTAATTATGCCCCTTTGTATAAGATGACGTCATCTACCCGGGGGAAAAAAGTCTTTCACTGTCTACCCTATATAATCCTCTGATCATCTTGTATGTCTCTATCAAATCCCCCATTAGCCTTCTTCTTTCCAATGAGAACAGACGCTAATTTCTCAACCTTCCTCTTAAGACCTTCCCTCCAGACCGGGCAACATCCTGGTAAATCTTCTCTGCACCTTTTCCAATGCGTCCTCATTCTTCCCGAAATATGGCGACCAGAACTGTACACAATATTCCAATTGTGGCCGCACGAGCGTTTTGTATAGTTGAAGCATGATATTACGGCTCCAGAACTCAATCCCTCTACGAATGATACCTAACACACCATATGCCTTATTACCAGCACTATCAACCTGAGTGGAAGTTTTCATGGATCTATGTACGTGGACTCCAAGATCCTTCTGCACATCCACACTACCAAGAATCTTTCTATTTACGCAGTATCTGCCTTCCTGTTATTCTTCCTAAAGCGCATCACCACACATTTAGCTGCATTGAACTCCATCAACCATCACTCGCTGCCTTCTTTCAGAAAGCCAGTTTCTAATCCAAACTGCTATTTCGCCCTCAATTCCATGCCTCTGTATTTTAGCCAACATCCTACCATGTGGAATCTTACTAAAGGTTTTACTGAAGTCCATGTATACTACATCAACAGCCCTACCATCATCTACATGCTTGCTTACATTCTCAAAAAACTCAATGAGGTTTGTAAGACATGGCCTACCATCGACGAAACCATGTTTACTATCAAAATTAAATTGTTGCTTGCCAGATGAATATAAATCTTATGTCTTATAATCATTTCCAAAACCTTTCCTTGAATAGATGCAGGGCTAATTGGTCTTTCACTACCTGGATCATCCCTACAGCCTTTCCTGAATAACGGCACAGCATTTGCAATCCTCCAGTCTGCTGGTACTAAACCTGTAGACAATGACGACTCAAATATCAATGCGGAAGGCTCTGCTATATCTGACCGACCTTCACAGAGAATCCTCGAAAAAATTCCATCCGGGCCACGGGACTTGTGTACTTTCACTCCTTCAAGTCTGATAACACCAGTTCATAACTAACCTTTATCCCTTCTAGTCTAATATCTTATACCTCAATCTTCTCCTCTACAATAGTCTCCTTTTCCTGAATGAAAACCGATGAGAGCTGTTTGTTCAGCACATTTCCAACCTCCATAATGTCCACACACAATTTGCCACTTTTGCCTTTACTAACCTCTTCATCGTATTATCACTGTCATACCTATAGAAAGCTTTAGGGTTCTCCTTTATTCTATTTGCTAAAGAATGCTCGTATCCTCTCTTTACTCTACTTAATTATATATTTAAATCCTTCCTCGCTGATCTGTAACTCGTCATCGCCTCATCTGAACCATGTTGCCTCAACAACACATTAGCCTCTTTCGTCTGCTTTACACCAGATGCAATTTCTCTAGTAAACCATAGTTCCCTTATATTATCACTTCCTTTCTGCCTGACAGGGACATTTTTGTCAAGGACACACAATATCTGTTCCTTAAACCATCTCCGCATTTCCATTGTCTGCATTCCCTGCATTTTGCTACCCTGTTCTATGCTTCATAATTCTTGATTTATCACATTATAATTGCCCTTACCCCGTCGATTAATCTTGACCAGTGGCATGTACCTATCCCTTTCCATCGCTCATCTAAACGTTACTGCATTATGGTCACTCTCTCCAAGGTGCTCACCAGCAACTAAATCAAACACCTGGCCTGATTCATTTCCAAGAACCAGATCCAGTGTGGCCTCGCCACTTGTCGGCATTTCGACATACTGTGTCAAGAATACCACCTGTATACATTGAATAAAAACTGTTCCGACTGACGTACTAAAGCTACAACATTTCCAGTCAATTTTGGGGAAGTTAAAATCCCCCATAATGACCACCATTTTCCTTTGAGTCCTACCCAGAATTATTTTGCCAATCCTTTCTTCCACCTCTCCGGAACACTGTGGAGGCATATAAAAATTCTAAGCAGTGTGACCTCTCCTCTCCTGTTTCTAAACTCAGTCCACGCGACCTCATTCGCGCTTGTTGTTTTCATCAAGGAGAAAGTGAGGTCTGCAGATGCTGGAGATCAAAGTTGAAACTTTATTGCTGGAACAGCACAGCAGGTCAGGCAGCATCCAGGGAACAGGAGATTCGGCGTTTCGGACACAGGCCCTTCTTCAGGAATGAAGAAGGGCCTGTGCCCGAAACGTCGAATCTCCTGTTCCCTGGATGCTGCCTGACCTGCTGTGCTGTTCCAGCAATAAAGTTTCAACTGTTGTTTTCATCAGTAAATCTGGAACTGCATTTTTTCCACCATTTCTGTTGCCGTGGTGAAAAGGAGCACAATTCAGATTATTTGCTGTGTGAAAGTTTGTTGTTATTCATTCTCCACGGAGAAATTGAGGATGGGAGATGATGGAGGGTTTATGCCAGAATCAATGATTCACCTGCGCTCGGAAGCTGCCCGAACCGCTGTGCTATTCCAGCAGCGCACTCTCAACTAAAGTTCTCTCCTCCAAGTTCCAGTTTATGCATCGAAATGTACACCTTCGGTGGCTGTGCTGTGTAACGGCGCCATTACCGGGCACTGATCATTTCTGCAACATTCATACCATAATTGCTTTCCACTTGAAGGCGGCCTGGTTTAGTGTCAAGGAGAGCTCTCATTTGCTGGTGTCACAACGAAAACTGGGTTCTGATGCACGGTCTCTGTCAAATGTTTCCCAAAGTAGGATCTGAAATGACTCATTTGGACGCTTCCTGCCGTTTCTTAACCTGTGTGAACCAAAACCAGAAATCCTGAATCACATTTTTTTCACATTTCCGCTATTTGTTGAAGGAGGCTGGTCATTGGCCCTCACGATCCGGTGGAAGATATAGAGCATTGTTGACCGAATCTAATGGAGACTCTCATTGATAATCTTCACTTTCTTCCGTTCCATTGTTGTCCGATTCTATTTTAAGTCACTTGAGCACTTTTGAGGAAGTGGAGCTGCACTAAGGTTCCACTATATTTGGAAGCACCATTTTGAATTGCCTCGCTGCCTTTTGTGGAAGCAGTTCGTGACCCAGACAACTGGCAGTGCCACACAAACAGCCTTCATGCTTCAGTGTGCCTGAAAATTGGTTCTTCTTTTAAAATTTGCTTCTGCACCATGTTAAAAGCTGTCCGTTTTTGGTTTTGCTGCAGAATTGAGGTGCTAACACCATTTGGGAGGCATTGTTCGGCAGCCAAATTCTTTCACGGAGAACTCGGGAATGGATCAAGGAGAAATGTCAGTTGCATAGAAAGTTGAGTCAGATTTCATTCGTGGGTGGTTTCGAAACATGTATTTCCAGAAAATTAGCCAAATGCGCTGACCAAGTAATGAGTGCCATGATCTTTGGAAATGGTCTATTACACAGGTGTGAATCACTGGAGCGTCTCAGAGAGGCCGAGCACTGAAACAGACCTCTGATCCAAAGCCTGCCTGCTGAACTGATATCCGATTTTTATCTAGCCGTATTTGCCAACATTTGTCTGTTATATACCGTTCCAGATGCATTTGAAATGTTGTGAGAGTGTCAGATTCCGCCATTACATCAGGCAATTCATTCCACACACGCAAAACTGGCTGTGTGAGTCCATTGTACCTCAGATCCCACTTAAATCTTACCACGCTCACTTTAAAACTTCCCTCTCTAGTTTTGAATTCGTCTGCCTTGTGAAAAACATGCACCTTGGCATTCCTCAGCCCTGAAGCTCCAGTGAAATTCTTCCAGCTTGTTCAGTTTCACGCTACAGTCCAAAACCAACATACCTTGCAGCACCCTCTTAAATAGTCATGGAAAATGTAGAGCACTAGATTTGTTTGGCAGCGTGACCGAGTGGACTAAAGCGCTAGAATTAAGTTGTTGTGGTTCTGTTCGCTGAGCTGGGAATCTGTGTTGCAGACGTTTCGTCCCCTGTCTCGGTGACATCCTCAGTGCTTGGGAGCCTCCTGTGAGGCGCTTCTGTGATGTTTCCTCCGACATTTATAGTCCGGTTGTCTGTTCCAGCTGTCCGCTGCAGTGGCCGGTATAGTGGGTCCAGGTCAAGGTGCTGATTGATTGAATCTGTGGATGAGTGCCATGCCTCTAGGAATAACCTGGCAGTTCTCTGTTTGGCTTGTCCTATAAATAGTAGTGTTGTCCCAAGCGAACTCATGTTGCTTGTCATCTGAGTGTGTGGCTACTAAGGATAGCTGGTCATGTCGTTTAATGGCTAGTTGGCGTTCATGGATGTGGAACGTTAGCTGTCTTCCTGTTTGTCCTATGTAGTGTTTTGTGCAGTCCTTTCGAGCTACAAATCTTCTCCCAAACATTGAACTGGAATTAAGATTCAGTCTTTATCCAGGTTTTGTGGGTTTGAATCCCATTACTACCACAACCTTTCTCTTCCGTACTGCATTTGTACACAAGTCCATTTCTTAGTGAAAAATGTCTCCACTTTACTGGGAGTGCCAGAGACAAGTTTGTCGCTGCAGCCAAATATACATGAATGAGGTCCCTTTTAACGCGTAAGGTTCCAATCCAACCATGCAACAATCAAACTGCTCAGAGGAACGAAATGAAAATGAAATTTTTCTAGGGTCAGTGAAGGATCCATGTCAAATGAATTTGAACAAGAACTAAATGATTCAGATGGTTCTGATGGAAACCGAAGGGAATTCTGCCTGAAAATTTCCCAATTCACTCGGAAAATTATTGTCTTGTGTGCCGATGTGTGTTTACACAACGAACAGTTTGAAATCAGTAGTGGGGTTGGGGGTTCGGCAGAATTGTGAGGTTTCAGTTCTGGACAGAAGTGATCTGGGCTAACGGGAAGACAAACATTTCCAGAGGTGAGACTGACCCAGGATCACATCTTTTGCTTCTGTGGCGTAAAGACAAATTCCTGGAAACTTTCAGAAGGTCTGCAGCATCTGGGAATGAGAGCAGAGTTAATTTTGCAACGCCAGTGACGCTATTGTTTCACCAGGTCCATCTCCACCTGCCTTTCTGAACCCCACTCTTTTATTTGAAACTGTCTTCTCCTCCACCTTCATCCTCAGCTTCTCTTTTATTATTTCCTCTCCTGCCACTATCCCAGTATCTAGATTTGTTTCAGACTTGTGCCATCTGTCAAACTGCCAAGTTAAGAGTGGAGGTCATTGAGTCAAACAATTAACTCTGTTTCTATCTCTCGAAATAGCAGAGGCCACAGACAGTAAGATATCGTTGCATGGTTAGATCTTTCAGCCCCTGTACCTTGCTCTGCCAATCGACCATGTGGTTCTCAAACCCATTCTCCAGTATTCTCACTGTAACACGTGATCCATCTCTTTCACAGCGACGATCTGAATCCGGCTCCATCCACAATACACCATTTCTGTGTTTGACCGAGCTCCATTTCAGTCCCGCATTGACGTTCCGAATCCCTCCTTAGCAAAGCCATCCCTGCTGGGGGACAATTCGATCGAGGCTGTGGCCCCACAATGTTTGTATGGAGTCGTGATTATCATGTTCAGCTCTCACGGAATGGATCGCTGCTTCAAATAGCCGTTGAGACAAAACGAGTGTTAACGTGGCTGAGCTTATTGCTTTCAGTTCTTGTCAGGAAACCTTGCTCACGATGTTCCCGAACATGTCGACTGTTGGCGCGAGAGGGAATGCAAATTCAATAAATTGCTGTGAGCGATTTTGTCAGATTTCCCATTTTCTTCATCCTGCATATGCAAGCATGTTTCCAAAACCTGCATTCATTATTTTTCAGAGTGAAGTCGGCAATGCCGCTTTATTTCTGCAGAGGAGATTTATCAGTTTGCCTTCTATGCAAAATCGGCCCGTGTCAGATTCAGGCAGAAACATTGGTGTCCCCTTGTTACTTGCGACAGATTTAAGGTCTGTCGATCTTGGGGCTTTCTTGTAGTTCCCATCAGCAAACATTTTTTTTTTAATTTTGCCCCTCGAAACTGCTGTCGTGTTGAAACGGAATACAGTTCCAATTAATTGCTCTGTGAATATATATATGTGTATATATATATATACATATATATATCCGTCCTATCTGGTCCTGAAGAAGTGCTGATGTCTGCCGCACCGATGGCCATCCTATTCCAGAATGCAGTTACGAACTTTCCTCTGCCCCGAAGTTCCAGGGAAACTTGTTGCAGCGTATTCAGCCACGACCTGCAGTCCAACTCTTGCAAACATATCAACATCCTTGTAAATATTTCCTCAGCAATTTCAAGTGATTTTCTTTGTTTTTCATTAACATCAATAACCCTGGACAACATGATCTACTTTGAACTTGCTCGCCCGTATCTGCTGTCGTGGTGAAAGAAATAGAATTTCGATTAAGTGCTCGAAGTTTGTCTCCTCCCTGGTCCTCAACATCCGCCAATATGTACAGCATTGATGACCATCCTGTTTGAGAGTGCAGTTACCGTGCATCTCTATTTCTGTAAAAGTAGTACCGCATTTGCATTCTGTGTGAAGGCGGACCTATTCAGTGTCAAGGAGATCCCTCATTTACTGCTATCACAGTGAACATCGAATTGCTTCTCTACACTCTCTGCTAAATATATCGCAAAGTAGCCTCTGACAGGCTTCATTGGGATGCTGTACGCCGTTTCTATACCGGAATAAGATTCAAAAATTCTCAAACATGTTTTGGAGCAGTTCACATATTCAAGTGTCTAAGCACTGTGAGAATGTCCAGCTCATTCAGTCAACAACCTGAATGAATTGATTTGTACACTCAGATGAACCTCTGGACTCGTGGCCTCATATACTCACTGATACTAATGTGTGCTCTGAAATCTCAGACATGTTGGAAATGAAACTGAGGAAATGACAGACAGGCTGCCAAATGACATTGCATCCATCATCATTCCTTTATATCACAGAAGAGCTGTAAAATATAAACGGGGGGAGGGGCGATAGGCAAGCTAGGTACATCCAGCTCTCGTGAACACTTTCTCTGACAGCTTATTCCATGCACGCATCTCCATCTGTATGAAAACGTTCCTTATGTCCCTTTTAAATCTTTCCCATATCAACGTACACATATGCCCTGAAGTCTTGGACTCCCCCAAGTCCGAGAAAAGACCTTCTCTATTTATCCTACCCATCCCACATGACTTCAAAAACTTCAACAAGGTCACCTCGCAGCATCACGTTTGTCGGGGAAATTGCCTGAATCTATTCAGCCGCTACCTCTCGCTCACATCCTCCAGTCGGTGCGCCATCCTTGTAAAGCTTACATGAGAAATTTCAATATTCACAACATCTGATAGTTTGCAGGGTCAACAGAAATGCACGCAGTATTCGAAAACTGGCCGCATCAATGTATTGTACAGCCGCAATGACCGCCGAACTTCGAAGCACAATGGACTGAACAATGCAGGCAAGCATAATGATCACCTTCTCACTGTCCTAGGTACCTGCAACTCCATTTCTAATGTGCTATGAATCTGCACTTGTACGAACATCTCTTTGTACTACATTGCACCAATTCTTCCACTTAGTACTACACGCCTCCAACTCCCCAATTTAGCACTGCACTGCCCCAATTCTACCATTGTTCTACACTGCTACAGTTCCCCGATTAGTACTGCACTGTCCCAATTCTCCCATTTAGAGCTTCACCGTCCCAGCTCTCCCTTTCAGATCTGTACTCCCCCAAATCTCGCATTTAGTGCAACACTATCCCTTATCTCCAATTTAGTGTGACACATCTCCAAATTTTTAAGATGTACACCGCCACAAATCTCCCGTTTACTGCTACTCTGCCCCAAAACTCCCATTTAGTGCCACACTGCCTCAAATATCCCAATTATTGCTACACTGCCCCGATTGTCCCATTTAGTTCTACTCTGCCCTCAGCCTCCCGTTTAATGCAACACTGCGCCAACTCTCCCAATTTGTGAAACACTGTCCAATTCCGCCCTTTCGAGCTACACTGCCCAAATTCTCCCATTTAGTTCTGCATGGCCCAATATTCGCGTTTGATGAACCACTGCTCATTTGACATTGGCATACCTCATTTGATGGTGCAGTACTGCCTGAGGCTGAACCTCTGACGGTGAGACACAATCTCAGGCTGACCATCTGACAGTGGGTCATTGCTTCAGGACTAAAATTGCAGTGCTCGGTCAGGAGTGCGCTAATCATCGAGCTGCAATACCTACAGTGCTGATCCTCTCATCGTGAGGGCCTACTTTAATTATGTAATGCCAGACAAGATCTCCAGTCATGGGGCACTTCCTCGGTTCTGGCCATCTGCCAGGAGGGTGTAAGTCAGTCGGTTCTGGTCTTCGGACAGAACGTCTGTACTACCTCTGTCCTCAACCTCCAGTCGTGTGGCAGCCCTCGGTTCTGGCCTCATTGCAATGAGGCACTGGGGGAATGCATTAGTAACAAAGGATGAATATTCAGCCAGTGGCTATTGGGAATGTACTCATGGGGAGAGGTAATAAGGTATTCAGAAAATTTCGGAGGGTTGGTACGGAAGAGTGCTTCCGTTTTGCAAGGTCAGAAGTGAGGAAGTGTTTTATTGTCTGAGATTCACTCCTGAGCCAGCGGGTTGTCACAAGGTCAGTGCAGTGGGATTATCTGAGAAGCGAGAGAGTGCCCTCGCCCCATTCTCCCACTTAGGGGTGCGCTCCTCTAATTTTCTCATCCATTTAATGATACGCTGTACAATTTCTCCCAGTTACTGCTATACTGCACCAATTACCACATTATCTGATGCACTGTTCCAAATGTTCTTACTGAGATAAACACTTACCCAACTCCTCCATTTTATCATTCTTTGCAATGACTCTGTAATTCCTTGCTGCTCTGTTGATTTCTTAAATGTATGCATGGATAAGGTGGAACGAAGCGTCTGTTTCTGTGCAGCACATTTCTATGATTCTATTGAGGGTTTCACTGCCCTGAAACAACCCTCCCACTTATCAATCCTGCACAAATCCTGAAGCTGCATCAACTATCCCATTGTGTATGAACATGCCCCAGTTCTCCCATTTAAAATTATGTAGCAACACCTGAATTCTCCAATTATTGACCTCCTGTCTCAGTTCATTCCATTTAATTGTTCTTTTCCACATCGGGGTGCCCTGCTCATTCTTGTTATCACTGATTCCCTGCACCGATTCTCCCATGAAGATATGAACTGCTCCAATTCTATAACATGTTGGCACTTCCAACAATTTTCTAATCTACCAATAAATGATGCAAACCCATTCGCCCATTTCGTGGTAACTCCATGCAGTTTTCCCCTTCCCTCATACCCGAATACTAATTCTCCCACTTCCTCATAGGACAATAATAATTCTTCCGTTTCCACATACCCTTACACGAATTCTCTCATTTTTTGATGCCCTAGACCAAATTTCCCATTTTGGGGTTCCCTAATTTAATTCTTTCAAGCACGAATTCTCTAATTTACATGCACGCTACACCAATTCTTCCATGACTTATGTGTCTACAATGATTCCCCTAAATAGTGGTCCACTGCTGGATTTCTCCAATTTTGGTGTTTTCTGCATCAAATCTGCAAATCTGCACAAATGCTCCTTCTCGTCATGAACGAAACAAACTTGCACATTGGGTATTGTCTTGAACCAGCTCTCCCATTTGGTTGTTTCCTGGTATATATCTTCCATATAACGGTACCCTGCTCAAATTATTTTCATATAGTGGTGCCCTGTATCGAATCGCCACTTTCCTGCTCTTTCCAACATTCTCCTCCATACTGATTCTCTGCCCGAGTTCTCTCGTTCACATATGCTCTGTTGTAGTTCTCTATGTTATTTGGATCCCACACTAATTCTCCCATTCAGTCTCTGCGTAAACCAATTCTCATATTCACTAATGCCCCAACCCAATTCTCCTAGTGAGGGGGACACTGCTCAAACACGGTGTGTCATAATACCTCAGAACAGATTGATTAAAATTAAATCTGGACGGTCAGATGTTCCCTTTATTGAATCTCTATCATTACTCCTTTGTAACATTTGTCCTATGTCCATATTCACAGCCCGTGTTCTCCAATTTCCTCTAATTCTCGAAGATAAAGTCCCAATTCTTTCATTTTATGATGCGCTGTGCCAGTTCTCCAGTTCAGGGTACTGCAATACTAATTCTCCCATTTACTGACTTCTGTAAGAGGTTCTCCACTCTGTGATGCCCAGTACGAATTCTTAGATTTACTGGTGCACAAGCTAAATCTCCAATTCAGTGTTGTCCTGCCCCAATTCTCCCACTCAGGTTTGTACTTCACTTGTTTTCCCATTTAGAGCGACACTGGCCCAACTCTCCCATTTTCTGCTACACTGCCCCAGTTCTCCCGTTTAGTGCGACACTGCCTCTTGGACATAGTCAAATGTCCTCTGACGGTGTGGCACTGCCTCAGGGTTACGCTGTGACGATGAGACACGGTCTCAGTCTGACTCTCTGACAAAGAGACACTGCCTCTGGCTGACCCTTTCACGGTGAGGCACTGCCTTAAGCTGACTATCTGACGGTGAGGCAGTGCCTCAGAATGAGGTTCTGGTGGTGAGTCATTGCCTCAGGACTGAAATTGCCGTCCTTCTTCAGGAGAATCCTTATCCTCGAGCTGCAATACCCACAGTGCTGATGTCTCATCGCGAGGATCTCCTTTAATTCTCTAGCAGCAAGCATATAACCAGGAATGGGGCACTTCTTTGGTTCTGGTCATCTGGCAGGAGGGTGCTTAACATTCGTTGCTGGCCTTCTAATCAGGTTTTGTAAGAGCTCCGTTCTCACCCTGCAGTAGTGTGGCAGCCCTCCGTTTTGCCTCACTGCACTGAGGCACTAGGGGACTGCATTAGGAACACAGCGGCAATATTCAGCCTGTGACTCTTTGTACTGAAGGTTGGGGGGACCAGTGCTGTTGTATTCGAACCCTGTCAGAGTGTTGGTACGGGGAAGGGCTCCCTTTTTGGGAGTGTCAGAGTTGGGGAAATGTCTTATTGTCTGAGATTCAGTCCTGAGGGATTGACTTTTCACGGAGACAGTGATGTTGCATTGTCTGAGAACTGACGGAGTGCGCTCGCTCCATTCTTGCATTTCGAATGCCCTCTTTTAATTCTCCCATCCAGTATTTTCCTACCTAGTTTACTGCTAAACTTCACCAAATCTCCCATTTTCTGCTACACTACACCACTCCCCTCATTATCTGATGCCCTGTTCCAAATTCTCTCAGTGAGATAAACCCTTGCACAATTCTTCCATTTCGTCATCCCTTGCAGTGATTCTCCTGTTGTTTGGTGCGCTGTTAAATTCTTAAATTTTAAGCATTGACAAGTTCGATTTGTAACTTTGGGGCACGTCTCTATGATTCTATTTCGTGTTTCACTGCTCTGCACCAATTCTCCCAATTATCAATCCTGCATAAATCCTGGAACTGCACCAACTCTCCTATTAAGGATCGTCCTGACCCAGTTCTTCCATTTAGCATTTAATAGCATCTGCCTGAATTCCCTCACTATTGATATCGTGCATCAATTCATTCTATTTAGTTGTACCCTGATACAAGTCTTCCACATGCCCTTCTCATTTAATTTTCATTTCGTGGTGCACTGACCCGATTGTCTATTTTACTGATGCTTGCAGAATTTCTATTTTTCACTGATTCCTTGTCCCGATTTTGCATTTTGATGTGCTCTTCTCCATTTCTCTCACGTATTGGCACTCCCACCAATTTTCTAATCTCCCTATTTACTGATGCCCACCAATTCATCCATTTATGCATATCCCTACACTAATCATCCCACTTCCTCACACCCCGACACTATGTCTCCCACTTCCTCAAACTGCCAATAATAATACTCCCATTTCCTCATATCCCGATACAAATAATCTAATTTCCTGTTGCCCTCGTCCAGATATCCCACTTAAGGGTGCCCTACGCTCATGTTTGCATTTAAAGGTGCCTTTCACGAATTTTCTGATTTAGTTCCACTCTGCACCATTTCTTCCATTAACTATTTCTCTGCAATGATTCTCCCATGTGGTGGTCCACTGCCAGAGGTCTCCAATTTTGTTTTTTTTTCTGCATAAAATCTCCAAATTGGCAAACCTGAAAAAAATCCTGATTTTAACGATGAACTGCACACACTCTCCCATTGAGTATTGTCTTGTCCCAAGACTCCCATTTGGTTGCTTCCTTATATACATCTTCCACATAATCGTGCCATGCACAAATTCTATTCATTTAGTGTTGCCAGAATCGAATCTCCACTTTCCTGCTCTTTATAACATACCTCTGACCTACTTATTCCCTGCCCGTGTTGTGCCATTACACATGCTCTGTTCCCATACTCTGTGCTGTGAGTACCCCACACCAATTCTCCCATTCAATGCTACCCGAAACAATTATCATATGCATTGATAATCGAACGAAATTCTCCTAGCGAGGGGTGCCGTACTGTGACTCGCTGAGTTAGTGGTGCCATCCTCCAATTCGCTGTAAACCTTCCACTGCACAGTTTTTCCATTCACGTGGTTCGTTCAACAATTTTCCCAAATACAGCTTCACTTCCGTGCACCATTGTCCCATTTTCGAATCCTGCAGAAATCCTCTTTCAGTCAGCAACTGCACTCCAGCTGCAGTGAGTATGATCCAGCACCATTTCTCCCAATTCCTGCACCAATTCTCTAATATTGTCTAGCTATCACCATTGTTAACAGCTAACCCGAGAATGCAACTTTAAAAAAAAGAGTTTTGTGATTTACACATGAAAGAATTGAAATTATCACTTTATTCCAACAGATGAAAGGCTTAACAGACAATCAATTCTTCAATATATAATTTCAGTTACATCACACTGCAAATTTTTGCTTTAAATTCTGTGTTACGATCGAGCCCTCCACAATCGCCTGATGAAGGAGCGTCGCTCCGAAAACTGGTGTGCTTCCAAGTAAACCTGTTGGACTATAAGCTGGTGTTGTGTGATTTTAAACTTACTAAAATTGAATCTAGACGGTCCGTTTTTTCCTTTAGTTAATGTCCATCATAACCCTTAGCATTTATCCGATTTCCTGATTCGGTGTCTCTGTTAATCAATTTGCTGCAAGTCTCGAAGATATTAGTGTCTTGCACCAATTCAGTCATTTACTGATGCCCTGCACTAATTTTCCAGTTCAGTGTTGTACAATACCATTTCTCCCATTTCCTGATATCTGGAAGAGGTTCTCCACTCAATATTGCCCTGTACAATTTTCACATTTACTGGTGCCCCAGTCCAATTCTCTTATTCAACATTCTCTGCCCCATTTCTCCCTTTTGGTTTTGTGCTCGCGGTGCTTTCCCATTCCGAGTGACAGTTCCCCAATTCTCCCGTTCAGAACTACACTGCCACCATTCTCCCATTTAGTGGTGCACTGCCCAAGTCTCCCATTCAGTGCTACACTGCATCAATGTTCCTGTTTGATGCTACACTGCCCCTTTGACACTGAGGCACTTCATCTGACGTTGAGGCACTCTCAGACCCATACTCTGAAAAAGAGGCACTGCCTCATGCTGACCATCTGACCGTGTGGCACTGTCTCACGCTGACCCTCTGGCGGCGCTGCGTTGTCTCAGGCCGATCATTGATCGTGAGACGCTGCCACAGGCTGACATTCTGATGATGAGGCATTCCTCCAGGCTGCAACTCTAACGGCGAGACACCGCCTCAGGAATGAAATTGCAGTCCTCCTTCAGGAGTGCCCTCATTATCGATCTGCAATAACCACAGTGCTGATCCTCTCATTTTGACTGACTCCTTTCACACTGAAGTGTCAGACAGAATCTCCAGGAAAAGTGCCCTTCCTCAGTACTGGCCATCTGAAAGCGCGGGCTTACTCACACGATACTGGCCGTTTGACGGCGCTTTTGTACTGCCTCTGACCTCACACTCCAATAGTATGAAATCCCTCGTTTCTGGTCTTGTTGCACTTTGCAACTGCGGAACTGAACTATTAACAAAGAGTCAAGACACAGCCAGTGGCTCTTTTCACTGCAGGTGGGGGGAGCAGTACTGAAGTATTCTGAGATGTTTGGAGCGGGGTAATGCTTCCTTTTAGGAGGGTCAGTGATGAGGACGTGCCTTATTGTCTGCGATTGAGTCCTGAGCGAGTGACTTGTCAAACATTCAGAGCTGTGTTAAATATCGCGACGCTCCGAAAGCTAGTGTGCTTCCAATTAAACCTATTGGACTATAAATTGGTGTTGTGTGATTTTTAACTTTGTTCACCCCATTCCAACACTGGCATCTCCAAATCATTCAGAGCTGTGATATTGTCTGAGAACTGGTGGAGTGCCCTTGTTGCATTCTCCCATTTATGGGTTCCCTCCTTTAATTCTTCTATGCAGTATGTCCTGCTCCATTTATTGCTGCACTGCACCAAATCTCCGATTTACTCCTGCCCTGAACCAAATCTCCCATTCGCTGTTTTACCGTTATAACCGTTTCCCCCATTATCTGACGCCATGTTCCAAATGTTCTTACTGAGATAAACACTTGGCTATGGTTCCATTTCGTCATTCCTTGCAATTATTGTCCCATTCATTGGTGCACTGTTAAATTCATAAATATTAGGGATGCACAAGTTGGACAGAGTGTCTGTTTCTATGCAGCGATTCTCAGTGTTTCACACGTTCTCCCATTTATCAATCCTGCACAAATTCTGGAAAAGCATCAACTCTTCCATTTAATATTATCCAGCCCCAGTTCTCCCACTTACAATTTAACAGCACCTGCGTGCATTCTCCAATTATTGATGCCCTGTATCAATTCATTCCCTTCAGTTATTCCCTGTACACCTCTTGCACGTATGGGTGCACCGCTCAGTTTTTATTTTCATTTTGTGGTGCACTGACCCGAATACCTATTTTGCTGTTGCTTCCAACATTTCTCCTTTACACTGATTCCCTGCCCAGATTCACCTACTTAGACGTGGTCTGCTCCAATTCTCTGATATTTTGGCACTCCCACCAATTTTGTCATCTCCCACTTACGGATTATCCCATTTAATCATACCCCTATACTTATTCTCCCATTTCCTCATGCTCCGACACTAAATTCTCCTGCTTTTTCATATAATGATACTAATTCTGCCATTTCCTCATATCCCAGTATGATTCTCTCATTTTCTGATGCCCGAGTTCAAATCTCGCATTTAGGAGTGCCCTACTCTAATTCTACATTTTAATGGTAACCTGCACCAAATATCTAATTTAGGTCCACTCCGCAACACTTCTTCCATTAACTATGTGGCTGCAATGATTCTCCTATGTCGTGGTCCACTGCTGTAATTCTCCAATTTTAGCGTTTACTGCATCAAATTCTCAAATTGCCAATTCTGCACTAATCCACCCTTTCGTCGTGATCTGAAGAAACTCTCCCATTGAGTATTGCCTTGCCCTAACTCTCCTGTTTTGCTGTTTCCTGACTTACATCTTCCACATAATGGTTTACTGCTCAAAGCTTTTTCATTATTGTCGCCCTGCATCGAATGGCCACTTTCCTGCACTTTACAACATTTCTCTGACTTACTGATTCCTGCCCGTGTTCTCCCATTTAAATATGCTCTGTTCCAAGTCTGCATGCTTTAAGTACCCCACACGAATTCACGAATTCAATATTGCCCTGAAACAATTCTCATGTTCATTGATACCCAAACCAACTTCTCCCAGTTGTGGGGAACGACACTCTGACTCTCTGAGATAGTGGTGCCATACCCCAATTCGCTGTTAAAGTTCAACTGTGCAATTTTTCCATTTTGTGGTTCGTGCAACAATTGTCCCAAATACAGCTTCACTTCCGTGCACCATTCTACCATTTTCGAATCCTGCACGAATCTTATTTTCATCAGCTTCTGCACCTCCACTACATTTAATATTATTCAGCACCAGTTCTCCCACGTCTTCCACCAATTCTCTACTTTCATGACATCGGCACCAATTCCTCCATTATTGATACCCTGCGTCAATTGTCCCATTGCGTTGTTTCCTGATACACTTCCTCTACGTATGGATTCCCTGCTCCAAAGTTTTTTTTTTCATTTCTTGGTGGGCGCACTCGAATCTCGACTTTACTGCTGCTTGCAAAATTTTCCTTCTCAATGATTCTCTGCCCCTATTCTTCCAAATAGAGGTGTTCTGCTGACATTCTTTAATGAATAGGCAATTTGTACTAATTTTCCAATGTAATGGCACTGTGCAACAATTCTCCCATTTACTGATACCCAACAATTCTCCCATTGCCTGACACCCTGACACCCTGACGCCTGTCATGGAAATTTAATGGACTCGAATCAACTGCGAGCAAGAGCAAAGGAAAGGCTTTATTTTTCAACCTCTGCATGCAGGGCGGCCAATATACTTGGCAAAAGTGTCTTATGTAAGGGCTGTGAACAAAATTCACATATTCCTTTTATACTATTCTTATCACATGCTGAAGGACAAGTGTTGGGAAACATTCGACCTCATATTTTCTCATTCACATGCCTTGGACATAATTGTCTTTATGTTTTCCGAAGCTTTTTTATGAACTCGGCTGCTCGCAAGGCCAGGTGAAATGTTTGCAAAGTTCCACAAAGATAAGCTGACTCCTCGAAGCAGAATTCAGCAAAGTATTTGCATATTTCGGCGAAGTATTAAATTTTGCAAAACATTCTCTGACAGATTTCACAGTAAATGTTAATTTTGTCAATTTTCCATTACATTTTCCAAATCTTTGTTATTTTACAAGGACAACAACCAAAAAAAAGCCAGATAGCTATACATCAAAAATAATTTATGAACACCAGGCATTTCCTCAGACACCACCTAACTCTAACAAAGCTTTGTGATGGTTTTACCACTTCCCTGGTTTGTCCGATACACAGCCATCTTCACACTTCACATTCGTCAACGTCGCTGTAGGGTGCGGACAAGCAATCGGATCTTCTTTCTTTGGGGCCACGGATAGTTTAACATTTCGTATCCTACTGCATTCATAAGCAATTGTGTAGGCAGGTACACAACTAGGGTCTTATTCAAACTAGTAGCACGATAGGGGCCAATACCCCCATCCTCCATAAGGGACGTGAGCCATCGGGAGCAGGATTCATCTGCTCGTGGAGGCGGTCTTCATACCATTCATTAAACCAGTCATATTTTGGGAGTCATCAGGAATAGTAATACAGCATGAGGTACCTAACATTTGCAGACACCCCCTCTCTCGGCCGTCAGGATGTCTAGTACTATTCGATTTTGTGCCACTGCTTCCTAACCGCCATTAACTCAGTGTTAATGAGTGCTAGGCCTTCCTCCGTCCCATTTGGGAATACACTAAATGCGAGGATGTTCTGCGAGTGTGTACCCATTCCAATGCAGAGGGATGCCCCTTCGAGTTCGGCAATTGCTGCCTTTTAGGGCGAACACTGTTGTGTTGATGGACAGTATCGCGGCGTAGCAGCACCCCTTTCTCCCCGGGGGAGTGGTGGGACCCTTTCTCGCCACCTGCCCATATTATACCTGCCATCCTGTTTAGATTAGATTACTTACAGTGTGGAAACAGGCTTTTCGGCCCAACAAGTCCACACACACCAGCCGAAGCGCAACCCACCCATACATTTACCTAACACCTAACACTACGGACAATTTAGCATGGCCCATTCACCCGACCTGCACATCTTGGTGACTGTGGGAGGAAACTCACGCAGACGCAGGGAGAATGTGCAAACTACACACTGTGAGTCGCCTGAGGCGGGAATTAAACCGGGTTCTCCGGTGCTGTTAGGCAGCAATGCTAACCACTGTGCCACCGTGCCGCTCATGGTCTGACCATTGATAAAGGAACAAGCAATATTTGTGGTCGTATCATTTGCGTATGTTGCTGTACAAGAGTCATTGTTCAAGTACACTGGGAGATACCCAAAATGAGTCTCCCCCGATTGGTGCAAATACATGTTTCTCCCCTGCAATCCACTATCTGGAATGCTGTGGTCGGTAGCGTGTCAGGCTTGGGGCTGTAGTTAGCCTGGAGTTCGGGTGGTGACACGAGATTTGCCCAAATTGCCCCCCACTATCAGGGTCAGGCTAGTCGCCTCCCGTGGAAGCAGACAGCTGGCATTTCTCGCCAGGCTCTCAGTAATTTGCTGGGCAGACTACCTTTGGGCTGTGTGCAAGCACATCCAACAAGTGTAGCCAACGTCTATTCTCTCGTTTTGTCTTATGACCGAAGCACATGCTCTGTTCCCTTCACATCTAGCAGTGGCCCTTCACAGCTCCCAAACTACTGGCGTCGCATTTACGCCATTTAGCTCCAGCAGGCAAATTCGCCTCCTGCTTTAAATTCGCCCTCTAGCCACGGCCATCTCCCTTCGGGTTCGGGTGTGTCATTAATGACCTGTGCCCGGCTTGGGGTTAGGTCCATGATCTGGTTTGATTGGTTGCCATGCTCCAGTGCTCCTATCGCCTGTAGTACATTCTGCACTGCTTCTCGGAGGGCGGGGGTGGGGCGACTGCACCACTATATTCACCTGTCTACAGATGTCGAAGAAGGATCTATCTATTCCACACCACGAGACTCCCTCAATGCTCTTCTGAGTCTTACTTTGATCATAGAATATCTATTTCCCATGTCAGATGCCCCTTTTGCCGTGTTGGCTACTACTAAGTGCCAGTCACCGGCGCAGCATGGATCCCTGCATAAATCTTCATGATCGAATTTATAGTAGTCCTTGTTACTGAACGGCTATGGGTCGCATGTAAAGATCCACTTCGTCCTATCAGTTCAGATAACCGTCAGCTTCAGTATCCCAGACGCTCCTGCCCGAATGAATAGTCCTACCAGGGCGTTTGCCATCAGTGTGAACTGGGGCAGCACCACATTTGCTTAAGTCTTCTAATATATACTTGCTCTAAATTGCTTTTGTTGTTGTGCGATGTCTCCTCAGTCCCAGCTGCAAGTTTGTAATGGCTGGCGTGTATCCACGTGGCTGTTCCGACGATCTTAACAGCTGTCTGTGCTGTAAGGCGTACTTGAAATGGTCCCAGCCATCGCTTCGCCTTCCTGTTTTCCTTCCTAAACTCTTTCGCCACTTTTCAGGCTCCAGGTTATAGCTCGTACATCTTCCCTTCTGCTGATTGGGGTAGTGTTGTCTTCACTTGATTCTGTATTTGGGACAGAAGTGCAGAGAGTTTCATGCAGTAACACAACATCTCATCCTCACAGTGGCCTGTTTTCTGGCTTCCCTTACGTCTCGGGACAATTCCTGTGTTTGGCGGCCTACCAAACAAAATCTCAAACGGGCTAAGATTAACTCTCCCTCTCCTCCGAGATCTCATACACATTAGCACAATTGGAAGTGCCTTGGGTCCATGTCATCCCTAGTTCCTCACAGCATTTTGTCAATTTATTTTTTAAGTTAGAATTTTCTCTTTCCGCTGCTCTACCGCTCGTTTGGTGGTAGGCACAGTGTTATCTCATGTTTATTCCCAAATACTCACTAATCTACTGTAGGGCATTATGGACAAATGGTGTCCCACTGTCACTACTAAGCCTAGAGTGTAGGTTTGCTCGCTGAGCTGTAGGTTTGATATCCAGACGTTTCATTACCTGGCATATGGAGGTTAGTGTGCTAGTGTAGGGTAGGTGGGCTTGGATCTGCGCAACATCGTGGGCCAAAGGGCGTGTACTGCGCTGTATTTTTCTATGTTCTTTGTTCTCGGTAACATCATTAGTGACGAACTCCAAGTGAAGAGAAGCTGTTGTCTCCTGCTTTCTAGTTATATGTTTGTGCAGGATGGGATTCCTGGGGTTTGTGGTGATGCCATTTCCTGTTCGTTTTCTGAGGGGTTGATAGAATCTATCTAGATATATGTCTTTTTTATGGCGTTGTGGTTGGAGTGCTAGGTCTCAAAGAATTCTCTGGCATGTCTTTGCTTAGCCTGTCCCAGGATTATGTGTTGTCCCAGGCGAAATGGAGTTTTTCTTTCATCCATGTGAGGGGCTACGGAGGAGAGAGGGTCGTGTCTTTTTGTGGCTCGCTGGTGTTCTGTATCCTGGTGGCTAACTTTCTTCCTGTTTGTCCTATGTAGTGTTTGTGGCAGTCCTTGCATGGAATTTTGTATATGATGTTGGTTTTATCCATGGGTTGCACTGGGTCTTTTAAATTTGTTAGTTTTGTTTGAGTCTGTTGGTGGGATTCCGAGGGGTCTTAGTAGTCTGGCTGCCACTTCTGAGACTTCATTGATGTATGGAAAGGTCGATAGGGTTTCTGGCTGTGTTAGGTCTACTTGTCGTGGTTTGTTCCTGAGGAATCTGTGGACTGTATTTTTTAAGTATCCATTCTTCTTGAATACGTTGTATAGGTGGTTCTCCTCTGTTTTCCGAAGTTCGTCTGTGCTGAAATGTGTGGTGGTTCGTTGGAATAGTGATACAGCTTCCTTTTTGCGTGTTGGGATGGTTGCTGGTGTAGTTAAGTATTTGGTCAGTGTTTGTCGGTTTGCTGTATATGCAGACACACCAGAGAATTCCGAGAGGTCTCACACTCCAATCACAACGCCATAAACAAACACATAAATCGATTTACCATCTGTCAACCCCTCAGAAAACGAATAGGAAATGACATCACCACGAATCCCAGGAACCCAATACAGGACAAACATATAAATAGAAAACAGGAGACAACATCTTCGCTTCTCTTGGAGGTCGCCAATGATGATGTTACCTAGCCAGGTAATGAAACGTGTGGATAACAAACGTACAGCTCAACGAGCAAACCAACACCCTAAACCTCAACCGGAGCTATAAACCTTCACAAACCTTGGGACTACTAAGCCTCTCAGGGATGCTCCATCTCGGAATTATTTCAGTTAGGAAAGCTTTGGTTACGGCACTCACATTCTGTTTTGCCGTGGGGAACGCTTGCACCCATTTGGAAAATATATCAACTATTACCAGACAATACCTTTTTCCTTCACAGGGTGTTAGTTTGGTAAAATCCAGTTGTAAATGTTCAAATTGTTTTTGGGGTTTCGGAAGTGCTACATGACTCATCTATATTCCCCTCCCCACATTATTGTGGCACAGATAACAGATTGTTCACAATATGTCTGGAAGTAATGAGTAAATCCCTCAGTGTACCACTGTGCTGAAATGCTGTCATATCTCCCCACTTTTGACACATCTTCCTTACCGTGTGTCAGTTTGGCATAGAATGGAAATAATGATCGTGGTCGAAAAGGTTTAACATTGGGGCCACACCATACCCCTTACCTCGAACAACCTCGAACTGTGATTCCCGTACGTCTGCTGTTTGGGTAAGGATTTTTGTCATTCCCATGTCAAACTGATCATTTACCGGCTGCTGGGCTGCCGTCCTTGTCGCTGAGTCTGCCGTTGCATTTCCTTGAGAAACGGAATCGTTATTTTTCGTGTGGGCATCATATTTCAACGCAGCGATTGATTTATGCAATACGACCGTTTCCAAGAGGTCAGAAATCTGATCACGGTGTGTGATGGGCTTTCCGGTGAAGGTCAAGAAGTCCCTGTAATTCCACAGGGTTCCAACATCATGTGCAACTCCGAATGCGTATCTGCTATCGGTTAAATATTCCTGTGATTCCCTTAGCCAATTTACATGCCTCAGTCAAGGCAATCAGCTCCGCTGCTTGCTCTGACAGTTGAGAAGCGAGTGATCCCGCTTTAAATACCTCATGAGTAGTTACTACAGCATGCCCAATAAAATTCTGACCTATCTCCTTGCACCTGAATGCTGACCCATCCACAAAAAAAAAACGCCATATTTGGATTCTGAAGTGGTGAATTCTGCAAGTCTTGTCTCGGCAGCACATTTCATTAATTACAGCGATACAATCATGTGGGTCTCCGTCTCCTTCTCTAGCATTAAGGACTTTACATCGTTTTATTGTAATGTTAGGCTTCTTCAATAACACAGTATTGTATCTGAGTCAACGTGTTGCCGACGTGTGTGCTGTCTTTTGCTCGGAAAGGATATTGCATGTGCGATCAGTTTGGTTCAGTCGCCATAGCCGATTATATCCCTGGACACTGCAACAGCCTTTTCAGCTGCAACCACAGCTCGCAGGCATTTACGTAATCCTGCCGCTACGAGGTCGAGCTTAGCCGAAAAATACGCTGCCAGTCTGAATTTTGCCCCATGATCCTGCAACAACACAGATGTCATGCAGCCATGTTTCTCATCTAACGTTTGATTGTTTGGATTCGGAATCCCCAGTGTCGGTGGACTTTGAAACGTCTTTTTGAATTCAACTCGGCCTCTGGGATCCATTGCAACGGACCTTGGTTCTGCTACCCTTTTCCATGGGCCATGTCACTTCAGGGCGCCTCAAGATTTGTGTAATGTGGGATAAACGTTCTTCAGTAGGAGCGTATGCCCCAAAAAGGACAGCAATTGTTTCTTCATGTGAGGCCTTGGAATTTGCTGAATTACTTGCACTGTGTCTTGACCAATGGCCTTCCCTTGATCAGATATTAAGTGACTGAAGGACTTCACCTGTTATTGCATAAATCGAAGCTTTGCGAGACTGGCTTTGTGCCCTTCCCTCGTGCAATGCAAAGGAACCATTCTCACATTGTTCCTCTGTCGGTGCTACTGTTAAGCAATCGTCGACAGATTGCAGAAGCGCAGACCCACGGGTTAAAACAAGAATCTCCAGACCCCAAGGTAGAGCCTCATTATATATGGTGGGTGATTCACAGTAACATTGATAAAGTCGTGTGAACTCATAAGATTTCCCTTTGAATGAAAAAGCGAACCAGAATTGAATATCTGGATGCACCGTTACACTAAAGAATGTATTTGCTAAATCCACAGCAGGGAACCATTTACTGTCCCGTGGAAATTGAACTAATACAGTATAGGGTTTGGGAACGTTTGATGCGCGCGGGACAACATTGTTATTGACTACCTGCAGGTCTTGAACAAACCTCCATTCCTCCGGTTCACTTGGATTTTTTGCCTTTTTGATCAGAAAAATCGGAGTTCTCACCGGTGAGTTTACACAGGGGATTATCTCTCTAGCCTTTGGGAAGGATTGAAAGACTGTAGTAACTACGTACATGGCCTCGGGTTTTAACGGGTATTGTGCCCTTCAAGGACGATACTCCGACTTCGGTGGTTACTCATATTGGTTCACAACCTCGTATAAGCCCCAAATCATGTTTGCCTTTGACGCAGAATTCAGTAGGAACCGTTAGTAATCTTGGGTCTGAGAAGTTTATCTTAGGAAAACGCCAGGCCAGCCTTCTAGGCTCTTCAGGGCTAGCGGTGGTTACCTCGACTGTTCTATTGCCTGAATTGGACAAATTAATTTCTTCCTATATGTCCGCACATCTGCATTAAACCACATACCCACATCGTCCCAGAACACCCAACATTTCGTTCTTTATGCCTTCAGTACCCATGGCCCCAAGTCCTGCCACCAGTCACTGGACAACTTCGCCAGTAACACGCGAGGAGCATAGCCTTCCATATCAAAAGTACTGAGTTTACTTGCCGTCACAGGTACTTGACATAAGTTCACACTGACTGCACATCTGCCATCCCTTCAATAAAATTCGCACAATAACAACTGACCCGGTTTAACCAATCTCCTGAACCAATACTTCTCTTATGGTTCCTCAGGGCCATCGTGGTGCATGTGTGCTGTGCAGTGCAGCATATTCCCACAAAACAATCCGTGTTAATAGGATTAATATGGTTACCTACTTCCAGGGCGAGTGAATTGCTCAATGAACTCATTGCTCTCTGGCGTATTCGCCACTCATAGACATACACCAGGGGTCGTGGGTTGTATTTTGCCGTTTACACTTGTGCATCTTCCCTTTGAATTGCCTGCAAGCCCGTCGGAGTACTGAGCAAATACAACCCCAGTCTCACTGTGAGATCCCGAGCCATCAAATGTAAAGGACAGAATTCCGCTAACAAAATTGAGAATTAGAATTTTTACACATTACTGATTTCACACAATATGGGTGCGGTAAAACTCTCTCATATCACGACGCTTGATGCCTCCATTGAGTTCAGAAACATTCCACTCATCGTTATTGGCGTCAACTCTCTGAACTGTCTTGATTTGAGGAGTGAATGTGCTGGCCATGTATCTACCAAAAAGGTAACTGGTGTACCTTCCACATGTAACATACAGGTAGGCATTGACAAATACGCATCATTGTTATATTGAACATATTGTCCACACTTCGCAATCTTAATGTTCAATGTAGAGTTGGGACACATCTCAGTGCCCGTTAGGTAAGTAGAAGTGATTAGCATAAGGGATTCTCCGTTGCCAAGTATAAAGGAAAGCGGTTTAGCTGTACCTTGTGGCCTGCCCACCTCAACCTCAGTCGTCCCCTGTCAGTCACCATGCTGTCCAGCCCCCAGGACCGATTGAGGCTGTCTGTGCGGGCATTGTCTCGACCAGTGGTCCATTGCTCCGCAAACAAAGCACCAGCCAGATCTATCTCTGAAAGTGCACTTCCACGATCCCTTCCTCTTTTGCAAGCTCCACCTGTGCCTCTCTCTTTTCCCGCAGTTCCTCCCTCCAACGGCTGAACGACCATTTGCATAATAATAAGCTGAGGTTTATGTGATTGCTGTTCCATCTTTAGTTTCCTGTTATGGTTCTCTTGAGCCAGCGATTTTTCAGCATGTACCACGTATTGTACTATCTAATTCAGCTTTCCAGGGTCCCAGGTGATACACATATATTGTTACCTATTTTGTTGTTTCGTACTTCATTCCATTGATGAAGCTGCTCCTCAGGTGTGCCTCATACGGTGTGATCTCTGCCGTCGTTTTGTCCTTGGGTGGTATCAGTCCACAATAGACTTTATCGACTTTCGTCAGGCGCTTAATGTACTGGGACATTGTCTCGACTTCTTTAGGGATTCTTGCTTCAATTGATTGTGGGTACGATATGCTATTGGTGATTCAGCAGACCCTGAGGCGGCGACCGTTGACTTGGAATCTTCGCGAAGTGGATCTTGTAGGAGGGCTGGAGCTCTTCGAGGGCACCCATTAAGGTCAGGATCTGATCCAGTCTTAAGACACTGTACAGCTTCATTAGGTTGTTTTCCGTGTGTGTGTGTGTGCATGTGCGCTGGTGTTTGTACCTGTACTTGATCTATCTTTTATTCGAGATTTTCTTTCCCTTAAATCAGGCTCAGCCTTCAACATGTTATAAGCACAGGTTCTATTTTACCCTTCCGTTTCTCCTTCTCTCTCTCTCCTCCAACGGTGACCTCAACATTTGCAACTGCATGTTACTAAAACTTCCTTCCTCCAGAAAAACACATTCCTTGATTTACATTTTTAACTGCTTTACTGAAACTGGGCCATAATTATTCAGCATATATTGTATTTTTTCTTGACAATTCTGAGTTGTCTGTCGACCCTCTTTTTGTTCGCTCTTGCTGGAGCCGATTTTCATGGATATTGGAAAAGTGTTCATCTCTCTCTGTCTGTCTCTTGTCTGTATATCTGTTTATCTCTCTCTCTCTCTCTCACACACACACACACGATACCATAATCTTCTCTTTGCCAATATAACTTGCTTTTACCTCAGGAGGTCCCCTCTCATTGGGCGCGACGTCTCATTGCCTTGGTTTTCACAAACCAAGAACCCACGTAACTGGTACAGCTTTGGCGACTCCAACGCTGCCCATGGTGGCTCCAAGTCTCAAACCACCGTTAATCTTGCTATCTCTTAACCTCTCGAGAGACGGCAATCCTTTCCCTTGAGTTTTACTCGAATACCGCGCGAGAGTTCACTGGTCCCTCTTCCTGCTTCATTTATTCTCTTCGAACGAGTCTCTATGTCGGATTACTTTCGCCACAACTTTTACCTTGACCCTATTCGATTCGGAACGCGACTCTGGGGCGATCCACTTACCCCAATCCTCTCACGCAAAGGGGCCAATTCAGCGCTGGAGATGAAGTGAAAGACATTCAAGGCAGTGGCGCGTACACCTCCTGGGAATCTTCAAAATCTTACCCAGTCGCAGGGTCCCAGGCGAGCCCCCTAGTTTACTGCCGTGGAATTTCAATCGACTCGACGCAAATGCTACCAAGAGCAAATAAAAAGTTTATTTTTGAAATTTGCAGAGTGTTCCCGACACATTTGCAAGACGCCTCATGAAATGGACGCCTGACGGTTTTCATATATTCCCTTTATACTATATATTGCCTTGCCTTATCACACCTCAAGCCAGGAACCTGGATCAGTCGAGTTCCTTTCCACACATGGAGTTGCTTTTTCTAATTCATTGACTGCTGATATAATAGATTATTGGCCTTGAGAGTCAGCTGTAAATTAGTTTGAACTTTACATTTTTTCTGTCTTTTTGCAAAGTTAGGTCCATACTTCTTTGTTTCAACCATGGTTTCACAGATTTCACAATAAATGATAATTTTACATTACAGGGGATCAGGCTGACAGTGACTCAATAAGTGTGATGGAGTGAAGATGATAGTGACACAATGAGGGTGAGGTGTCAGCGTGGTAGTGACGCAGACTGTGTGAGTGGATCAGTCCGATAGTTACGCAGTGAGGGGGGTCAGAGTGACAGTGATGCAGTAAGTGTGAAGTGGTCAAGGTGACAGTGAAACACTTCGTGTGAGGGGTCAGTGTGACAGTGACGCAATAAGAGTGAGTGGTCAGGCTGATAGTGACGCAGTAATTGGAAGGAGATCAGGCTGATAGTGATGCAGTAAGTATCCGTGAGTGAGAGTGATCCTAATGCAGGAAGTGAGAGGGGACAGGGTGATAGTGACGCAGTGAGTGTGAGGGGGTCAGCGTGATGGTGACGGAGTAAGTGTGAGTGTTTAGGCTGATATTGATGCAGTAAGTTGAGGTCGTCAGGCTAATACTGGCCAGTAAGTGTTAAGTGAAAGGGTGACAGTGATGCAGGAAATGTGAGGAGTCAGACTGATAGACACGGTGAAATTGTGAGGGGTCAGGCTGATAGTGATGCAGGAAGTGTGCGAGTGTCAGGGTGATAGTGACGCAGTGAGTGTGTTGGGAGCAGAGTGACAGGAACGCAATAAGTGTGAGCGGCTCTGGATGATAGTGACAGGTCAGTATGAGGGGGAGGATGGTAGTGATGCAGTGAGTGTGAGGTGTCATGATGACACTGAAGCAGACTGTGTGAATGTGTCATTGTGATGGTGACATGGCAAGTGTGATGGGGTCAGGGTGACAGTGACGCAGATGCTTTCAGGGGATCAGGTTGTAGTGATGCAGTAAATGTGAGGGGTCAGGGTGATAGTGACGCAGTGAGTGTGAAATGTCAGTGTGATAGTGAATCAGAACATTTGAGGGGCCAGGCTTATAGTGACGCAGTATGGGCAAGGGGTCAGGGTAACAGTGATATAGATGCACTCACAGCGCCAGGTTGTAGTAAAGCTGTAAGTGTGAGTGTCTCAGGCTGATAGTGATGAAGTAAATGCGAGGGGCTATGGCGGATAGGGATGTAGTAAGTTTGCAGGGGTAGTGTTAGAAGTGACGCAGTAAATGTGAGAATTGAAGCTGATAGTGACGCATTACGTTTGAGGGGATCAGGCTGATCTTGACGCAGTAAGTGTGACGTTGTCAGGATGATAGTTACGCTGTAAGTATATGGGGGCACAATGATCTTGACGCAGTAAGAGTGGGGAGTCAGGGTGATAGTGACGCAGTAAGCATGAGTGGATACGTCTGATAGGGACGCAGTATATGTGAGGGAGTCAGCCTGGTAGTGGCGCAGTATGTGTGAGATGGTCAGGCTGATATTGATGCAGTGAGTGTGTTGGGGTCAAAGTGATAGTGACGCAATAGGTGTAAGCGGTTCAGGATGATAGTGACACAGTGGGTGTGAGACAACAGTGTGATAGTGACGCAGTAAGTGTAAGGGGTCAGGATGACAGTGACACTCAGTGTAAGGCCCTCAGTGTGATAGTGCCGCAGCAAGTCTGGGGTGTCAGGGTGTAAATGACGTCAAAAGTGAGAGAGGGGCATTGCGATAGTGAAGCAGTAAGTGTGAGGGGGTCAGCCTGATAGTGACACAGTCAATGTGACGGGACAGTGTTTTAGTGACAAGATAAGAGTGAGGCGTTAGTCTGATACTGACACAATAAATGTGATGGAGTCAGGCTGATAGTGACACAGTAAGTGTAAGGAGTCAGGGTGATAGTAACATAGGAAGTGTAAGGGCGTGACTTATAGTGACAAAGTAAGTGTTTGGCAGTCAGGCTGATAGTGACACAGTCAAAATGAGGGTCTCGAAATGAAAGTGGCGCAGTAAATGTGAGGGCGCCAGATGGATAGTGATGCAGTAAGTTTGAGGCGTTCATGCTGATATTAAGGTGGGAAGTGTGAGGGGTCAGGTCTATAGTGATGCAGTAAGTGTCGGCGGGTCAGGCTGATAGTGATGCATTCAAAGACCAAATATCCAAGTCTCACTGTAGTGCTGAATAGCGAGACTCCTCAAGGCTAAGACAAAAATCAATAGTTCTCATCCTGGTCATAAATCACAGTGCTTCATTTTAAAATTGTCCTCTCCTGCTTCTAGATTCACCAATGAGGGAACAAAATTTAATTGCACCACCCTGTTTATCTCTTCAAATATTTTGCAACTCTCAATGAGATTACCTCTCTTGTTTTGAAACTGTTAAAAAAATTCAATTCAGAGGACTCACGTTCATCCATGATATCAAGGCTAATCACCATTCGTGGTATTCCTCATATGGCATTAGTATCTTTCCTAAATTGAGGATTATAATTCCTCATACTGTAGTCCAAGTGCGGTCGAACTGACCCACCATACATTGGAAATAATGCTTCGTTCTCGTGCCCTGAAATCCTTCTGTAGCTTTCACAGCAGACTTCTACAACTGCTACTAGACTTCAAAGACTTATTAAAAACTTCTCCAAGATGCATTTCTAAACATCTGTACATTAGACTTTCCACTTCAAACCTTCGACAAATAATCTCCACACATTTCCCTCCTGAAAAGTATGATAAAGTCAAATCGTTGCTATTTATTAATCATGAGGGACATGGATAGGTTCACTCGTCTCGTCAAGGTGTTTTTCGGCTGGTGAGGAAGTCAAAATTTAGAAAACATCGGTTTAAAATTAATGGGTAAGGAATTAAAAGGGACCTCAGGGGCAACTTTTTTCAGACGCGTCCAGAATGAGCTGCCAGAGAAATTGTTGGAGACTGGTACAACTGTAACATTTAATGGCATCTGGATGGATATATGAGTAACAAGATTTAGAGGGATGTGGGCCAAATGTTGGCAAATGGGACCTATTAATTTAGGGTAACTGTCCACCATGGTCATGTTGGAAAAAGGGCCAATTTCCGTGTTGTATTTTTCAAGGACTTGATGACTCTAGAACTACCGCAAAAACTTTGCAAATAATTCCATCAAGACGATTTCAAGTTCCAAATCTTTGGTTAATCTTCCTCTCTTGTGCTCACAAGTTCATTACCTGATATCAGAACATACGGATTAGTTGCTGGATGCATTCCTGTAAATTGGTTCTGCATTCTTTCTAATTATGATATTTTTCTTACAAATGTAGCTGGTGTTTATGGACTTAGCATCAATTTTTCTAATGCCATATGTCGATGAATATTAAAACACAACAGCACATCTAATTTGGCACCAGATGTTGAGCAATTGAGTCAAAATCGATCGGACGCAGTGAGACAATGACCCTGTCTTCGTGGTGTACATCCGTGACTCTATAATTCGACGAAAAATCATTCCCACAACTTCAGCTGTGTCAGAATCTAGTTTGTGGTGAAAGCCTGTCAATCTGCTAAGGTAACGTTCGTCTGGGTCTCTGCAAAGGAGTTGGCGAAATCTTTGGGTCTTGACAATTTGTTCTTCCAACAAATGAATTCAGTTGTTTTACTATTAAAATTGATAACATTCCCGCAGCTGTGATGGCCGAGAGGTTAAGGCGTTGGATTTGAAATCCAATGGGGTCTCTTTGCACCGATTCGAATCCTGTTCACAACGCAGAATCTCTTAAAAGTCTTTAATTGTTTTGCTGGATTTCGTGGAGCTTGAGCTTTGCATTCAATCGAAAGTAAATTTTCAACTGTGAAGAATCCGAAGTAGTTTCAAGTCTGACCCAGTCATCTAATTGAATAAATTATATGTCGAGACACAAAAAGCCACCAACTTCCAACACGAATCAGTTTCAACACATTTGTCGAACTATCGTGAAATTTGGATGTTTGTGGTGGGGTGGGGGGGGCGCGTTGGAATTAAGTAAAACAAGAAGCAATGCAATACATTTACCTGCAGGTGATGAATTTTTTTAGGATCAGTTGAAAGTCAAGCTGAGAAAGTTCGACCTAATTTACAGCTGACTCTCAAGGCCAATAATCTTTTATATCAGCAGTCAATGAATTAGAAAAAAACAACTCCATGTGTGGAAAGGAACTCGACTGATCCAGGTTCCTGGCTTGCGATGTGAAAAGGCAAGGCGATATCAGCGGAGTAGAATTTTCTGGAAATATTAGAAATGGAATGTTTACGGTCTTCTGCTGTCCACATTCGTTAGATACTGTGCATTAAGAACTGAAATTGAAAATTAACGATGAAAATCAGACTTAGCCCTCTGCTTGTGGTGTAGCATTGTTCAGAACAAAAGGTTGTTATTGACGTTAACATTGACCAAAATAATCGATGGGGATCTTATCCACGGCCTTCGTTGGAGCAGTTGTTTTGGAGAGCTCAGCTTGAAGAACCAAATGCCAATTATTCATCCTGGCTGTCTGAATTGCTTAGTTAAACATACTCCCAGTTTAATGAAAAAAACCTTTGCTATCAGAGTTAGATGTTTTCATGTCAGCATGTTCCGATATGAGAAGACCCTTATGAGTACATGTGACTTAAATTTTGACTCTAACGTCAGAGATGTTGACACATTTCTGCACCAAAATAGGCACTACCATTGGTATCAAATCAAACTGAACAAAGGACTAGTCACTTAGACATTTCCTGTCTGCAGACTCTGCCAATGGATCGTTCAGGCCCGATGTAGGAATAGGGCGTGGTGACATCTGTTCGCAAGTGGATCACTTTATTCTTGCTCACGATCCATAACCCGTAATTCATTTTGAACTTCTTAGCCATCAGCATGATAAGCGGTACATAATGCACAGGTTTGCTTCACGAAACAAAGAGCGAAATCTTATTCAATGCAGACGCAAATTCAAGTTGTCCCTGGTCGACCAGAAGACAGATATCGCGAAACAAAGTGAATACAGAAAACAATCAATGTTTTCTGGGAGTCAAAAAGATGTACTGGAAGAACGGAAACATATATTTGGAACTAAAGTCACATACCACTTCCACAGACTAAATGTTCTTGAACCGTTATCTTAATTTGACCTTCATGTCCACCATTGCTGCCAAAATTATCTTAACAACTCAGAACTTTGTGTTCTTTGATATTCTCTCCTCCATGTTTCTCTTGATTTTGAAACTAAAACCGAGCAATAGTAATGCACCCTATTTTACTGGCAAAGATCAGAAGAAGATCAATTTATAAGAGAACAGAAATAAACCTACGTCTGTCTTTCGAGAGAAAATAGTTACCATTTCGACTTCAAAAAGTCTTCTTCAGAAGTCTGCACAATGAACTCGAAATAGTAGACCGAACATGAAAAAAGAAGCCAAAATGCCGCGAATACACCACCCGCAAGTGCATCAAGTCCTACTCGAATATGCCGGAATACTACTATCAACATCAGTGGAGAACGGAACAAAGCTCATCCTGCAGCTGTCAACCTATTATGACGTAGTTTGTAAAGTCAGAAATATGATGAGGTAAAAAGCGGGATGAAAGCGGGATATAGGAAGTCTGAAAAAAGCAAGTGCGTGCTTTGCTTTGAAGAAGGTTGGCAGTGATGATAATGGAAATTAACTACAGTAAGGGGGGCTTAATTAATACTCAGAATCGTTGCAACACACAGGGACGCAATTCTTTTTGCTAGGTTTCTGTTCTGCCATTTTATAATCACGACTGCTGTCGGGTTTGGTTTCCATTCCAGGCTTAGGTGACAGCCTGATGGAAGTTTGCACATTCGCCCAATTTCTGTGTGGTTGCTCTGGTTTGCTGCCACATTCTCAACATTTGCAGGTTATTTGGAATCGCCATTGAACGCAAGCGGTTACATAGACAGTGATGTGTCTGGATAGGACGTACTTCAATGGATTTTTGTGAACTTAAATAGACAGAGTGGGGTTAGTCTGCTGTTTCCTGGGTGAGCTACATGGACAGAGAGTGGTCAGGGTCTTCTTCCCTGAGGGAGATACATTGACAGAGTTTGGTTAGTTGCTCTTACCTGTGTCAGTCACGCAGATACAGTAGTGCCAGTCTGCCCTTCCTTGGACGAATTTCTTTCACAGAGTGGTGACAGTCTGCTCTTCCCTGCCTGAGTGAAACAGATAGAGGGGGGTCAGTATTCTCTTCCCTCGATAATTTATGTTGAC
Source organism: Chiloscyllium plagiosum (assembly GCF_037043375.1). NCBI lineage: Eukaryota > Metazoa > Chordata > Chondrichthyes > Orectolobiformes > Hemiscylliidae > Chiloscyllium > Chiloscyllium plagiosum. Next base: position 116,875,139 of record NW_028270152.1, on the reverse strand, counting down.
AGTCTGGCTTCCGTCTGCTCTTCCCTGGCGAGTTACATTGGTAGAGTGGGGTTATTGTTCATTCATTGGGTGAGTGCCGTAGACAGAATGGGATCAGTCTGCTCTTCCCTGAGGGAATTACATTTATAGAGTGGGGTCAGACTGCTCTTCAGTGAATGACTTATATTGACAGTGTGGGATCAGTCTGCTGAGTTACACTGAGAGTGTGGGGTCAGTCTGCCCTTCCCTGGGTGAGTAACACTGACTGAGTGGTGTCAGTTTGCTCTTCCCTCAGTGAGTTACATTGACAGAGTGGCGCCAGGAGTGGCGTCTTTGAGGAGTTGACAAAAGTAACTCGTCCCCTACATCTTTGGGATAATTAGGGATGGGCAGTGAATCTTATCTCATTGAAAGACAACTATGTCCCAGAAATGCATTTCTAATAATTGCATGTACTAATTCGACAGTGCAAGCGGTCGGGAATAACTTGAGGAGAGGTGCAGGGTAGAACAATTAAAGTCAAATGCACTGATGCCGAGGAGACATGACACAAGATGTGAGTGTGGAGCTGATGGTGCAAGGCTCAGTGTCAGTGCTATTGGTTCAGCATTTATTTCTCACTGTTCGCAATGACTCACACACCACTGCTGTCAATTCACAATAATGAGCCTGTTCATCTTGGTTTGAAAATCCCTGCGTGTGTATTAATGTGGTTAATGGGACGCGAGAGGAGATGAGCACATCCTCTTTATTCTGACAGTTGAAACAGATGAAAATATCTGTTGGATGCCAATGCAAGAGGATACTGTCTTTTTCTGTGCCTCTTCAGTGGGGAATGCTCAGTATTGAAATGTCTGTTTTTGCACAAGCAGAGTTTGATTGCCATTTATACGGAGCAACGCTAATACAGAAAATGCGTTTTCGAATTCCTGTGATCAAGTGGTTCAGACATTGCACATATGGACGACAAATCTGGCTTTTAACGTGGCGCCGTGGCTTAGCTGGTGAAAGCACCTCCCATCACACTGGTACCTGCTCATTGTATTGAAAGCTCGTTATTTCTCGCAAGTATTATGTTGCTGATCGAAACACTCAGTGTCCTGTTTGAATTGCTATATTTTCTGATTTTGTGTTCCGGCTTCATTTTCCAGGTTTAAATCCAGTAGTGTATGTTGCTCTTTTTAACTACTATTTTAACCTGGAGATTCCTACCGCAGTTCCACAAGCACTTCTGCTTCTCATCCTCTTATTCTCATTCCTTTATTTCCAGTTTGGTGGAAATTAAGTGGTGAAGCAGGAGACACTGCAGCATTCCCGGGGAATGTAGTGGTAATGGCACTGACACCACGACCTGATCACCCTCATTCTCTGCTGTCACCATTCATTGGTTGTACACTAACAGTAAATGAATCCTTGTTCTTCTTCAGCTATCATGTAATTACTTTCTTTTTATGTTGGATAAGGAATTCAACTTTAACTTCGAAAGGGTCTTTAGATTTTGAGGAAGAAATGTCTCCTTGCTTCAGGTCGAAGTGACAGACGCATTATACAGAGAATGTGAGACTCATTCGACAGATTCCAGCCAGGCGTCAGAAAGCCTCTCAGCAGTTCGAATCTCATATTGTCTCTGACTGTCAGGCTTTTCAAAGAGCAGAAATAAGAAATGAGGGATATGGACAGCTAGAGTGTCGGAGAATGTTAAAAATGCCCAGTAGGATACAGAGAGAAATATAGAAAAACAGAGACACGTATTGAGGTAGACACTGGAAGAAACAATTCTCCATTCGACGTGACTGCTAAATAACAGAAAGCAAAAGGAAATGTAGCCACTAAAACATAGCCTTCCACCAGCTCAGGCAAATTAAAGTAGCATGACAACTTATTAAGTTCTTTTAAGATTGTAAATTCGACATTTGTAAGCTCAAGAGTGATTTTGATAAATGCAATGATTCGACAGATAAGATTATCATTTTCCCAACAGTATAATCTAGAAATCAATAACTAACCTGCTTCTGTCGCTCTAAAAAAAATCTGTTTCTCTCTGCAGATGTTGCCAGGTGCAGCGGGTTTCTCTATCAATTCTCGTTTTTAGTTCAGATTTCCAAAACCTGCATCTTTTTGATTTTTGATAACCTGGCACAAATCAAGCATTACCAGGATCGGACCAGTGGTCAGAAATACTGCTACCACGATATACTTGCCCAATAAAACATTCATTCCCTGTCCGAAAATAGAACTAATGTCATGGCAGTTCTAGTTCCAAATCCTACCTACGAGATTACACTGAATGAAGACAGACGCTCTTGCACTTATTCTCAATGAAATGGCTTTTCCCTTTCATTCCTGATCAGTTTCACTGCAGATTGTTTTCTATTCGTCTTCACGTTTTGCAGAATGGAAAAGTCCATTTGGCCCATGGTGCAGTCTGGTTTAAAGACATTCATCTATTCTATTCCCAGTTTCCAGCTTTGGTCCATAACCTTATGTGTTCTGATGTTTCCAGTGCAAATGGCAGTGAGGTTCTCCCTTTGATCTTAGATGACACAACAATGAGATTGAAGTTTGACATAGTCACACTGTGTTATTACCCACGTCGTGTCTCCAACAGAAAGAGACACACAAGAGTGGCAGAGTTGTCAGGATTTGACCAGCTCCTTGTGCTTCACTTCAGCTGTCCGTTCCAACATGCAAGTTCAACCGCTAAAAGGCAGCTTTTGGTTAAAGCAAAGCCAGTTCTACAGACAATGAGAGACATTCTAGCTCTGAGCTAGAATTTAAAGTGGACGAAAGAAACAGTAAATTCGAAAACCCAAACCCTTCCGTTCCTGACAGACAACAGGAATGGACTAGCACGCTGCATCCTCGTGATTTTAAATGCGAACCGACAATCCCCTAACTCGACATAAAAGGCGTCTTACCAATTCCGTCACTGACCCAAAGATCAGGTTTGGCTGTGACAGTTTGTCTATTTGAAATGTAAACGTCCACATCATGGAAACAGCAATCACAAGGTGAAAACTCAGCAAATATAATCACCGTCACTGTTTCACTTGGAATTCCACACTCTGTGAACCGTTACCTTTCGCTGTACTTTCATATTTGAAGTTTTTTACATTCCAGACCATGAACTAATTCAGCAAGAAACCACTGGTCATTTCGAGCCCGTCATCCGGAATGAGGCGAGTTGAACGATGCCTTTCTTGTTGTCGACACATCACCACAGCTCAAAACGAGCTCGTGTTAGCATCAGTCTTTACTTAACTTGCTGCAGTATATCTGCTGAACAACTTCAGATTATCACAGCATTGCCTTCTTCACATTGAAACCAAGGGTGATAATATGAACCGACTTGGAAACTTGGAGAGAGAAACGCTACTGAGAAGACGATTATGACGTGAAGAGCAGGCACAGGCGTTTGTACAGGTCAGGTCCCAAATGCTATTGCAGTATCAATGGACATCCCTGCATACGAGACTGAGTTTATATTGCCCAGAACAGACTTTAATTCCCAGTCAGGAAGTGAAGATTTAATTCTCTTCTTGTGAGTTATCCGAATGAAAACTAAATCCTGATTGCACACAGAACACACACACGGAGCCTGCCAGAGCAATTCAGTCATCGATCAGCATCTGTCTGGAAGGACAATGGCAGCAAATACAAGTGAAAGCTATCACCGCAATTATCCATACAAAGATCTCGCGTTTCCCAGTTGAAAATATCTCGCTGTTCCTTCAATGTCACTAGGTCTAAATCCTTGCCTCGTGGCATCATGCCTGTAACCTCGGTACTGAGGACATCCAGGGTTTTGCGGAGTAACTCAAAATCTCAATCTCTCGGGTAATTAGGGATTGACGGTGCATCCCATCCCATTGAGTAATGACTTTATCCCAATAATACGTTTCCGAAAGCTGCAGTTTCTAAGGGAACACTTGCAAGCAGTCGGGAATAAGTTGAGAAGTGGAACGGACGAGGGGAAAATATTCAAAGTTTGTGCGAAGATTTGTAGCTCGGGTGCTCGTTGTTGTGGTTCTGTTCGCCGAGCTGGAAGTTTTTGTTGCAAACGTTTCGTCCCCTGGCTAGGCCACATCATCAGTGCTTGGTACCCAATATACCAACCACTACAGCGGACGGCTGAAACTGACAACCGGAAGCGGCAGGGACAGACCACTATAAACACCGGAGGAAACATCAAAGAAGCGCTTCGCAGGAGGCTCCCAAGCACTGATGATTTCGCCTAGCCAGGGGATGAAACGTTTGCAACAAAAACTTCCAGCTCGGCGAACAGAACCACAACGAGGGGAAAATATGAAAGGCAATGATGACTGGGAGACATGAGACAGTAAGTGAGTGAGGAGCTGGCGTTGCAACGTTCAATGTCAGTGTCATTATTTACTAACCACTATTCACTCTGATTCACACACCAAGCCTTAACAATTCACCACAATGAGCCCATTCCTCTTAGTGTGAGTTTCCCTTTGCGCATATTAATACGGTTCAAGGTGCCCAAGACGATGGACAGATCTTCGTTATCCTGTCAGTTTAAAAGTCGAAGTTATCAGTTTAAAACAAAAACAATAAGAGATTGCCTCTCCCTGTGCATTTTCAGTGGAGAATATCCAGCTTTGAAATCTTCTGCATAAACGGAGGTTGTTTTAAATTTTCTCTGAGTAACTGTGAAACACACAAAAATGAGTCCGAATTCCTGTGTTCGAATAGTCAAGTAAATGCACGCATGGTTTTGAATCGTTGAGATTGGGCAGTCCCTCTGCCTTAGTTAGTGAAAGTTCCTGTCAAAAAATCAGCCGAATTTGGGATCAAATCCTGACATCTCAATGTTTATAGGTCTTTCATGAAAAACAGAGTTCCCGTCTTCACCTGTGGTTCTGGTCGTGGTGGGAATTCAAATCAATGACTGGATCGAGGTTATAGTTTAAAGACAGCTCCTTCGACACCTCTGCCATGCTGCCACACAAACCTCCGCAACCACGTTTTTCAGGATGAGTGTTTCAACATCGCCTCACTTCAGGCACTTTAACACACGCCCTTTCAATGGCGAACTTGGCGCAAGTTCGATAATATGTATGAGGATGTTGCAAGGCTTACAGTGTTAGGATTGTAGCGTAAAGCTGAGTAGGATATGAAAATTTTCCCTGGAGCTTGAGGGCTTAGGGATGGGCTTACAGAGGTTTATATAAATATGAGGGAGACGCAGAGTAAATGGTCAATGAATATTTCTTCCCAAGACAGGCAAGTTCAAAACAAGGGAACACAGGTTTAAGGGGAGAGTGGTAAAATTTAAAAGGGATCTGAAGGACATTTTATTTTCACACAGAAAGTTTTGCGTGTTTGGAATGAATTGTCAGATTTAGTGGTGGAGTCTGGTACACTCTCAACATTTTAAATGCATATGGATCATTACACTGACAGGAATGTTGAAAAAGAATAAACGTGAAAATTTGGCAAATAGAGTGGTTGAGATGCTGCAGTGGCGTTCACCAGTTTGAATAGGCACTCATCACTTGGTCAGTGGCTAGTTTTCTGGAAGATGGTTAGATTAGATTCCCTACAGTATGGAAACAGGCCCTTCCGCGCAACGAGTCCGCACCGACCCTACAAAGAGTAACCCACCCAGACCAATTTCCCTCGAACTAATGCACCGATCATTATGGGCAAATTAGCATGTCAAATTCACCTGCATTGAACATCTTTGCAGTGTGGGAAGAAACCCACGCAGACGCAGGGACAATGTGCAAACTACGCACAGGAATCAAACGTGGAACACTGGTGCTGTGAGGCAGCAGTGCTAACCACTGAGCCACGGTGCCGCCCTAAAAGGGGATGGAGAATGCAGCTAGCAAACCCGCAATCTCTCGCATGCAAAGCGAGTACTCTCCCATTTGAGATAACTCCCACAGGCTGCTTCGGTTAAAACCAGCAACGAATCATTTTTTTTCTGGTCTTAGGCTGCCAATGACCATTCTTCTTGACACATTCCCAACTTCTCAGTGGGAGATTTTGGCTGCGGAACATACCTCACAAATCATGTTGCACGCGCAGCTCTCCAGCGAAACCAAACCCTGACAACTGATGAACAGAAGCAGAACTGACAAAGACAACCTATTTTCAGACACACGGACTCATGAATGCTGTCTGTGAGGCAGAGGGAGTCGTCTGGGTCATGAGCTGCTCACACAAATTGCAGCGAGGCAATTCCAAATGGTGCTTTCAACGTACTGGCGCCTTAGTGCACCAATACTTCCAGGAAAGTGCTCAAGTAACATGAATCAGAACTGACTAACAATGAACCATGAAAAGTGAAGATTACCAGTTACAGTCTCGATTAGATGAGGTTAACAATTGGGCTGATGTCTCCATCGGAACGAGAGGACCAATCACCAGCCTCTCTCATCAGGACAGAAATTAAGGAAATTTGGGAAATCTAACCAAGTTTCATATCGCAATTTCCCTCCTTTTCGCAACAATAACAGAAAACTGCGAGCAGATTCAATGTAGAACCTAATTTCACATAAACAGGAAAATAAATATCTCCATTCACTTTCAGAGAAACGGTGAAAAATGCAAATTGTCTGGAATATGAAAGATTGGCGCAGCCTGTTTTTGAGTCGCATATTATGCTGGTGGCCTTTCGAGCTGGAGGGGAACGTGACAACTACAGCACAAGGGGAAAACATGGGCACTGACATGTTGGTTGTTTTCTGCTGTGCCACATCACAGCCGGGTTCGAAGAAATGACTGCTTTTTTTCTGTTCAACTTTAACAAAACTCATTTCTGCAAAACGTTGCCAGCTTAGTCCATTAGCACACGTGGCCGCGCAGGGATGCAAACACAAGCCTTCTTAAGAAGTGGAATCTGAAATCAGAGTCTCAGGTTGCTCAGCCACGCGAGCACACAGGCCAAAACCGGAAACCCAAGTGCATGTACCTGATGATACCCTGCAGCACACTCACAGCAACTGCACCAGTCCTGCAGAATAAGCGATGGGAAGGAATTGATCTATCTGAGCGGTCGTGCTTGTTGTTCTTATCAGCAAATCTGGCTTTGAATTTGCTAGCCCATATCTGCTGCCATGCTGAAACGGAATGCAATTCCGATTAGTCACTGTATGAAACTTTGTTCATTTTCTCTCCTCAGATAAAGTGATCACTGGAGATGATGAATTCTGCTCCTGCCAGAGACGCCGACTCTCCTGCTGCTCGGATGAACGGAAAAACTGGTTTAGCACTGGAATCCGAGAATGGCAGAACACGTAGCAAGATTATTCGAAACCCAGAGCCTATAAGAGTTCCAACTTTCCTTTTCTTTCTTCATAATAGTGCATTATCCAGCAGAGCCATGAGCAACTGTCACCTGGCTGCAAGCTGAGTTGGAAACCTATGTGGCAATCAAGGACATGCGACTCACTTATTGTCGGTAAATCAAACACTTCTCACTTTGAGGTGTACAAAAATTAGTTTCTATACATATTCAGGGAAGGTCAAAGGCGATCTGAGATGTCAAAGAGGTGGTCACTGTTCATGATTGCTCTTTGTTCGAGTTGTGAAAAGGTTTCCCGCTTTAGTCGCATTCACGTTTCTTGTTGATGACTGAATTAGACAGAAGGTGTTTCACCAGAACTGCACTTGACTTGCATTCCTCTCCCTCGCTGTCATACTTTCCTGGAACTCTGTGATAACAAGAAAACAAAATACATACTGCGTCATTCGGCAGCCTGTCTGTGATTTCCTCATTTTCAGTGACAACAAGGCTTAGACTTCAGGCCACACAGTAATATTATTACCAGAATGAGAACAAGAGTCGATAGTTCATCTGTGCCTGTAAATCTTTTCATTCCCGTGGTTGACTGAATGAACTGTATGCGTGTCTGCTGCTTCAAACCTCGAATATGTGAACTGCTCCAAACTATGATTGAGGATTTCTGCTTTTGGTTGACACATGTTGAGAAACGCCAGACAGCGTTCAAATGAAGCTTTCAGAGCACATTTTCGGATGCATTTGACAGAGATTAACATCATGAATCCAGTGTTCGCTGTGACAGAAGGAAATGAATGCTCTCCTTGTTACTGATCCAGGCCACCTTCGCATGTCAAGCAAATGCGGTACTGTTGTTACAGAAAGGATCAGTGCCTGGTAACTGTGTCCTTAAAGAGGACATGATTGAAAAAATAAAGAATACCATGTTGAAATATCCAAGAAATATTGGCTGAAACGGCGCAGACAATTTTCCCTGCAGCGCCAAGACAGAGGAACATATGTAACGGCACTCTTAAACAGGATGGCCAGCAGTGATATAGACATCACCACATATGAAGGACCACTGCTAATAGAAATTTGAAAATGAAATTCACGCAGCAGGTATTCGGAATTATATTCTTTTCACCGCTACAGTAGTATTGGGCGAGTAAATTCAAAACAAGGTTTGCTGATGAGAATGCAATAAAGCCCCATCGATCATGATATGAAAGACTGTCGCCCGGAAAGAGGGAACAATAATGTTTCTTCTAAGCTTTGTACTGGGCCACTTTCGCACAAACTGATACTGCTACTCTCCAGAAAAGATCAGGACCCGCGGCATGCACACTCAGAAATGGTGACCATCAGTGCTGGAGACTCCCTGCATATTCAGAACAAGGAAGAATACATATCGAATAAAAGTGTAGATGGCAATAAATTGGACTTGTATTCCCTTTCATCACGACAGCTAGAATTTGCGAGGATATACAGAGTAAGGTTTACTGACCAGGTCAGAAAGCAATTACCTCCACATATCTTGACACACAAGCCTATCTTTCTTTCTGTCCATTTTTTGTTTTGAAGCGCCGATCCTTTCCGGAGGAGATGAAGATGATTACTGCTCCCCCGCAGGATCACAGTGGGGCCAGAGACCCGATCGAGCTGCTCAGAACAGTTCGTGTTTGCCAGAATCACTGAAACTGAGATTGATGACACGTAGACACGGTGTAACAGCTGCCAACACATGTGGAGAGTTTTGGGACGGATTAGGACCCACTCTGGGTAAAAGACTGGATCCTAAGACTGGGGAGTAAGTGTTCAGGTAGCGGACTGGAGAATGGAGTTCAGAACGATATTAGCCAAGATCGAATGGCAGAGCAGACTAGATATTCTGAAAGTGCTAACCGTCCTCCTATGTCTTCCAATCTCTGGCCATCTGGTATCGAAGGAAATAGAAACAGAGTTATTTGTTCAGTTGTAAGTCCTGGGCAAAGTGAGAGATAGAACAAGCATGATACAATTTTAGAAACTGGGAAAATGTTTGGAGAGGAAGCAATGAAAGTGAAGCTGAATATAAAGTTTGAAGTCAGGACATTTTCAAAAAGAAGGAAGTTTGTAGAAAGACAGAGGGACATGAAGATGGAAAAAGAACTGTCACCAGTCCCGAAATCTCATTCGGTTTTCATTTTCAAGATGCGACCGGACCTGCTGAGATTTTCCAGCAATTTCATTTGTTGATTCTGAAACAGAAGATGGGAGTGATCCTGGACCAATCAGCTCTGTCATGTTCTGGGAATATTTGACTTACCCGTTCGATCAGATCACGTCTGTCCCACACTGAAACCTCAGAATCCTTCCCCACCCCCATCCTCGTTACTGGCGCTAAACTGTTCATTACATAAACTTACATGAGCACACAACAAGAACAATTGCAAAATGTACAGGGAGAGCTCCGTTCCGATCCATCAGCACATTCTGAATCAGTTAATTGTCGTTCAGGGCCCATGAGACATTAAGCCGTCTCTGTCAGACCACTAACAAATGGCCATTCGCGTTCTGTGTCTTTGAACACTTTGGTTGGTGCACGGATGTAGTGGAATCTCATGTTGTAAAATGGACATCATTCATAGTATTTTCAGCTGCACTGATAAACTTGTCTCTGGCGCTTCCAGAAAAGTGCAGACAGTTTTCACTCAGCAACCGACATGTGATCAAAGCAGGAGGACATATGTGTCTATGAAAGCAACAAGAATGCTCCACCAGCGTTGGCTTGCAATTCCGCATGTGGAACGAAGAGCTGGAACTCGATTAAACAGTGAAAACGCCTATTATGGGGCTTGGACGCACGACTCTCTGATTAAACACCTCACATTGCACCGAACTGAGATATCCAGGGTTGGCACACGATGAATTAGTTTGCTATTTCATTCTGAGCATAATTCACCTGGCACAGCAATTTGCAAAGATCCAGCTCATTCCTCCCAATCACAAAGAACATCATTCACATCTTTCACTTTTGTTATTTCTTCAAAACATTACAATCTATTTTACACTTGTCCCGGCATTTAAGATTCAACCCGAATATTTTCATATGAAGTGATTTCCATTCACTCTGGCAGCAGTAAATCAGTCGGAAAATTACCTTAGGAGACCCAACCATTTCTGTTTACAGTATTGGGAATTTCCCATCTGCTGACAAGACAGAGTCCTCACAATCTACATTTTCTTTGTTCTTCCAGCCTAAAACGTTTACCACTTCTTATTTTTAAGATAGGAGTTTTGTTTATACCACGTTCCAAGAACAGGAACAACCTTCCAATCTCCTGAATTTTCAATTTAAAATGGAAGTTTTGTTCCTTTCCCACGGGAAGAGCAGTTAATGAGAAAGGAGTTTCCACGAGCTGTGTCCCAGGGTTTGGCAGGAAGCCCTGATTGAAGCTGCAGTGGCCGCTTTCAGTTGGCATCGGCGGTTTGGAGAACATGGTGTCGTATTCTGCTGCGTGTAAACGTCTTGCTCCCTGTGGACTCGGGGTGAGTCATGGATGAGATTTCGGAACAACACTGCCTTCCAGTCTCTGGTCATCTGCTATCTAAGGAAATAGAAACAGAGTTATTTGTTCAGTTCGAAGTCCTGGGCAATGTGAAAGATGGAACAGTTCTGATACAAAATCGGAGACTGGGAAAATGGTTGGAGAGGAAGTAATAAAAGAGAAGCTGAATATAAAGTTGGAAGTCAGGAGACATTCAATAAAAAGGAAGAGTGTGCAAACGCAGGTGGAGATGCACATGGAAAAGGAGTGTCACTAGTCCTGAAGTCTTAAATCGATTTATATTTCCAAGATGCTACCAGCATTTTCCAATAATGTCATTTGTTGGTTTAGTAAGAGAAGATGGCAGTGATCCTGGACCAAACAGCTCTCCCGTGCTCTGAGGATATTTGACTTACTGTGTCTATGTCCCACACTGAAACCTCACGATCCTGCCGCACCTCCACCCTCGTTACTGACAATATACTGTTCGTTACGTTAATCACAAGAAGAGCAATTGCAAAACGTTGAGGGAGAGTTCCCTTCGGTTTCCATCAGAACAATCTGAATCACTAAAAATTGGTTCAGTACCCATGTGACATTGATCCGTATCTGTCAGACCCCTAGCAAGTGGCCATTCGCTTTCCGTGCCTTTGAACACTTTGGGTGGTGCATGGTTGGTTTGGAACCTTACATTTTGAAATGGACATCATTCATCGTATTTTCGGCTGCACTGATAAAGGTGTCTCTGGTTTCTCCAGTAAAATGGAAACAGTGTTCACTCAGAAACCGACGTGTGATCAAAAGCAGGCGGACAGATGTGTCAATGAAAGCAGCAAGAACATTCCCCTGCGAAGGGTTGCAATACTGCACGTGGAAAGAAGAGCCAGAATTGTATTAAGCGGTGAAAGCGCCCATTGTGAGACTTGCACCCACCAACCATAGATTAAGCATCTCACACTGCACCGACTGAGCTAACCAAGCACGGTGCACTGTGGATTAGTTTGCTATTACATTGCGAGCATAATTCATCAGCACTTTGTTAGGATCCAGTTCATTCCTCTTAATGACAATATGATTCACACCTTTCACTTCAGTTATTCCTTCAAAGCATTACAATCTATTCAGCACTTGTCCCGGGATTTAAGGTTCAACCTTAATATCTTCATATTTTTACCCTCACCTTTATATCGCTGATGTGATTTCCAATCACTCTGGCAGGCCGTAAATCAGTCGGGACGTTACCTAAGGAAATCCAATCATTTCCGTAAACAGTGTTGGGCATTTCCTATCTGCTGACGAGACAGAGTCGTCTCAATCAACACTTTCTTTGTTCTTTCTACCTAAAACCTTTTACCACTTCCTAATTTCAAGGCAGGAGTTTTATTTATAACACGTTCCAAGAACTGGAACAACATTCCAATGTCCTGAAGCCCTTTCCAATTTAAAGTGAATGTTTTTCTCCTTTCTCACGGAAAGAGCTGTTACTAAGGAAGGAGTTTCCACGAGTTGTTTCCCATGGCTTGGCAGAAAGTCGCTGATTGAAGCTGCAGTGGCCGCTCTCTGGTGGCATCGGGAGCTTGGAGAAAGTGATGTCGTATTCTGCTGCGTGTAAACGTCTCACTCCCTGCGGACTTGGGGTGAATCATGGATGAGTTTTCCCGGTTCCAATGTCAATACATGGTCGGGGTGAATGCTTGTGCTGAAATATTTGAGGCTTATTCCCTGGGTGGGCTCGAACCACCAACATTTCAGCCAACTGCGCTAACTATTTGAGATACAGAAACTGGCAACGCAGATATCCAAAAGCAAAGCTATCGACGGGATATGAGGATACGTCGGACAGCAGGAACTTGCGTTGTTTTCAGAGACGGTCGCTGATTTTATCACCGAGAGGGTAAGCACACTGAGGAGCTGCAAACAATCAAATTTAAAGGCATCCACACATGCGCAGTTCTCTCGCATACATCTCCACATAGTAGCTCACTTACGATGCTGGTATTTGAAGCCACGATTCGATAGAAACTGAAGCTTAAAATCCAGCATCTTAAAACCCTCGATCCCGCTACCACACAAAAGCCCACACTCAGAATTTTTATGACTAGTGTTTCAGCATCGATTCACTTCAGGCACTTAGACCTCGCAGATTATGTAATGAAATTGTCGTAATTTAAGAAGAAAGATCAAAGAAAATGTACAGACAAGGAACAGGCCCTTCATCCATTCAAGCCTGAGCCGATCCAAATCTACTGTTTAAACCTGTCACCCAATTCCTAAGCACCTGTATCCCTCTGCTCCCCACCAACTCATGCATCTGTCCAGACGCATCTTAAATGTATCTACCGTGATTACCTCTCCCGTCTCTGCTGGGAACGCGTTCCAGACACCCACCACCCACTGTATCCCTCTTAAACTTTTCACCACTCATCTTGAAAGCGAGACCTCTCGGTATTTAATCCTTCAATCTGGAACATAAAACTTTTCTCTATCTATCCTGTCTGTACCCTTCATGATTTTGTAAACCTCAAAAAGGTCCCACTCAAACTCCTTTTTTCTAATGAAAACAAAACAACTCAACCTCTCTTCCTAGATTGCACCTTCCATACGAGGCAACATTCGCTTAAACCTTTTACGCGCCTTCTCCAAAGCGTCCACATCCTTTTGGTAATGTGGCGACCAGAAATTTGCACAGTATTCTAAGTGTGGCCAGACCAATGTATTGTTCAATTTTAACATGACCTGCCCGCCATTTTATTCAATACCCCATCCAATGAAGCCAAGCATACTATATGCCTGCTTGACCACTCTATCCACCTGTGCAGCGACCTTCAGTGTATAATGGACCTGTACTCACAGATCTCTCTGTCCATCAAGTTTTTTTTTCCCGAAGTTCTTCCTTCATTGTATAACCCCATCTAGAATTAGACTGACCGAAATGCGTCACCTCACATTTGTTTGGTTTGAACTCCAGCTGCCACTTTTCCGCCCAACTTTCCAGTATCCTCCTGTATTCTTTAACAGTCACTTATACTTTCTGTTAGTCCAGAAATGTTCGTGTCATCTGCAAACTTTCTGATAATTCCAACAGTGCTCTCTTCCAGAACATTTATCTATATCACAAACAACAGTGGCCACAACACTGACCCCTGTAGAGCACTACTGGTCATCTTTCTCCATTTCCAGAAACTCCATTCAACTGCCACTCTCTGTCTCCTATTGCTCAACTAATTCTTTATCCACCTGTCTAGAACACCCTGCACACCATGTTACTTTACGTACTGTATTTGGTTACCATGGGGAACCTTATCTAACTCCTTGCTGTAGTGCATGTATATGACATCAACAGCCTTTCCTTCATCTATCAACTTGGGAACTTTCCCAAAAAACTCTATGCCTCTCACTGATATGCACATTATTTTCTAAATATGAATAGATCTTATCTCTCAGTACCTTCTCCAGCAACTTTCCCAACACTGATGTTAGGCCCATTGTTCTGTAGTTATCCGGAATATCCCTATTATCCTTCTTGTACAGTGGACAATATGAGTAACGTTCCAGTCGGCCAGAACCTCACCTGTGCTGAAGTTCGCCACGAATACATCTGTCAGGGCCCCAGCTATTTCCTCTCTCACCTCAGTCAGGAACCAGGGATAGATCCCATCCGTTCCTGGGGATTTGTACACATTAATTACCACTAGCCTTCCCAACACAGCTTCCCTACTTAAGTCAACATGATCCAGACTAATCAAATGTCTTACTCTAGACTCAATATTCATCATATTCCTCTCTTCAGTGAACACTGATGCAAAATAATTATTCAGAATCATACCCAGTCTCTCAGATTCGACATACACCCTTCCTTTATTTTCCTTTAGTAGACCAATCCTTTCTCTGGTTACCCGCTTGCTTCTTATATATGAATAATAGGCTTTAGGATTCTCCTTAATTGTGCTAGCGTGAAGTTGTTTCATGACCCTTTTTAACCCCCTTGATTCCTCATTTAAGACTTGTCCTACTCTTCTCATGTTCCTCGAGGGACCATTATGTTCTTAGCTGCCGAGGCGTTATGTATGCTTCCCTGTTCCTCTTGGCGAGTCGTACAATTGTCCTGTCATCAACAGTTCACGAATATTGCCTTTCAATTTATTTGCCTTCAACGGGACATGCCTATCCTGCACTATATTTAACCTATCTTTGAAAACCTGCCACATATGAACTGTGGACTTTCCTACAAATAGCTGTATCCAATCCACATTTCCGACCTCCTGCATAATTTTGATATAATTAGCTTTGGTCCAGGATAGTACTCTTTCCTCAGGACCACTCTCATCTTTGTCAATGAGTATTCTAAAACTTACAGAACATTGGACACTTCCCAAAGAAATCACCCACGGCAACTGCTATCGCCAGCCCTGGCTTATTCCCCAATATCAGTTCCAATATGGCCTATTCCCTCCTCAGACTATTGATATACCGCCGCAGAAAACTCACCTGGAGGCTTCTTACAAATGGTATACCATCCAGACCTCTGACGCTAAGAGTATCCCGGACAATGTTGGGAAAACGGAAATCTCCAATCAAAACTAAAGAATTGCCTCTACGTCTTTCCATGATCTGTTTAACTATGTTTTTCTTACACCTCACGCTCACTGTAATACAGCCCCAAAAATCTAACCTCACCCTTCTTATTTCACTGCTCTATCCATAGTGTCTCACGATCCAAGCCTTACATGGTATCTTCCTTTCGCACAGCCATGATATCATCTCTGACCAGCAATGCAACTCCTTCCCCTTTTTCTTCCCTCCCTGTCCCATCTGAATCATCTATATCCTAGAACATTTGGTTGCCAACCATGCCCTTCCTTCAACTAAATCTCTGTGACCGCAATAACGTCATATTCCCAGGCACCAACCTAAACCCGAAGTTCATCTGTCTATACTCCATGCATTAAAGTAGGTGCATTTCAGGCCACCAGTTCTTTTGCATTCATCTGCTCTCTGCCTTCTCTTCCCATTTTTAATGTTATCTTCCTGATTCTTAGCGTTTCCAGTTTCCACCTCACTGCCGACTTGTTTAATCTTGTGGTTCCCAGCGCCCTGCCACATTAGTATAAAACCTCCCCAACAGCAGTAGCAAAAACTCCCGAAAGGACATTCGTTCCCGTCTGGTTCAGATGCAGATCGTCAATTTTCTTATAGTCCCACATTGTCCAGAACTGGTCGCACAGTCCAACAAATCTGAAACGCGCCCTGCAGCACCATTCCTCAAGTCACGTGTTCAACGTGCCTTTTTTTATTCATTTCAACGCTGGCAGTCACATGGCACCAGCAGTAATCCCGAGATTACTACCTTTGAGGTCCTCCTTTTTAATTTCTCTCCTGGCTCCCTGGATTCTCCCTGCAGGTCCTCATCTCATGCCTGTATGCACCAAGACAACTGGCTGTTCACGATCCCCTTTTCGAATGATCTTCAGCCGATGGGCGACATCCCTGGCCTGAGCACCTGGGAGGCAACATAACTCTCCAGAATTGCTGATGATCCACAGTGAGTCCACCCGCAGCTCCAGAGTGACCACGCGGTCAAGCAAGTGCTGCAGCTGGACACACTTCTTTCAAGTGTACGTTTAGAAATCCTTTACAAGGATTTGCAAGGTTTGCACTGCTTGGAGGTGAGAACGAAACTGAATAGGCTTCGTCAGATTTCCAGGAGCTTCAGGGCTTAGATATGGCCTCTCAGAAGCTTATAAAATCATGAGGAAGACAAACAAAGTAAATAGTCATGGAGCACTTCTTCACAAGACATGCGAGTTCAAATCTACATAGCAAACGTTTAATGTGAGAGAGGAAAACATTAAAAGCGATGTGTGGGACACATGTTTTTCACACAGAACTTTTGTGTGTGTGGAATGAATTGCCACATTTAGTGGCAGAGTCTGGTGCACTCACAACACTTCAAAGGCATCTGAATGGGTGTATAGACAGGAAGACCTCGGAGAGATAAAGCATAAATATTGGCAGATATGCATGGATTACTTTCGGTTATCTATTCAGCAATGGCAAGTTGGCTCGCGGGATTTGTTTCCATGCTCGACAACTCTGAGATGCTCCAGCCACCGGCAACGGTTTGAATACACCATTTGCAAAAAACGCATGATGTTTGTTACTCAGTCAGCGAGTTTGGCTATTTTGTTTGGAGGGTGGATGCGCCCAACCGATCCAGAGATGAAGGTTTTCCGGATATTTGCTGCCAATGACCATTCTTCTTGACACTTTCTCAAGTTCGCCATCAAATATTTTGGCTAAAGGAAAATACCTCACATATCGCATTACCCACTTTCCTCTCCAGCGAATCCAAAACCTGACAGCTCTTAACGTGGAACAGAATCAGAACTGAAGAGGCAGTACCATGATCAGACACACCGAAGCTTAAGTGCTGTCTGTGATGCACTGTGAGTCGTCTCTGACATGAACCGCTCGCACAAGTAACAGCGAGGCAATTCCAAACCTACTGGAGATTTAGTTTATTGCCAAGTCCCAGAAAGTGCTCAAGTATCATAAAACAAAACAGAACAACAACGAACCAATAAAAGTGAACATTTCCAATTGTATCCCTGATTAAATTAGGCCATCAATGCCCTGGTGATCACCTTTCTCCCTCACCAGGACAGTAATGAAGGAAATGAAAGTATAGCAACGTTTCACATCGCGATTGCCCACCTTTTCGCCACAGCATCAAATAACGTCGAACAGATTCAATGCAGGATCTTCTTTAGAAATAACGGTGAAATAACTATGTCTATTCACTTTCAGAGTAAACGGGGAACAATACAAGTTGTCTGGAATATGAATAACCAACATAGACTACTTGGGTTACAGATTCTACTGATGCACAGACTTTCATATGAAAAGGTACCTTGGGTGATTGCCCTACACCCAGAAATCTTCTGGCTACCTTCTGTTTGCCCTGTCACATTAAACTTGTGCTGCGCTAATCGAATTTGCAGTTCTTGCCATTTGTCCGTATTGCTACTAGGAATAGCTGGTCGTGGCAACTCCTGACTGCCACACAAATTCTTTGCCAAAATTGGATTGTCCCGCAACGTGATTCGCAGTGCACGAACTTCGCAACGAGGATATGCCACGCGGCAAGTTACAAAGCACGCTTCCATTTATTAAAGTCAGTTTCTGGGAACTGACAACCAGATTCCTCCTTACACTCGGAATTATGACAACACATAAACCAACAGCCTCTCTCAGAGACAAGCGACCAATGCCCATCTTGTGCCGGACAAACGTAGTTGACAAGATTGGACGCAGGGACTGCACAGAAAACTATAGAGGAGAAGCAGGCAGACGACCATCGAGCTGCATTCATGCAGTTCAGTTACCCTGTAAACCCCATGCACAGCTGTCCCGTGTAGGTACACACAGGGCACTGAGTCTCTCTGACTCCGGGACTTGGGACTCGGATTATATGACCGTCTGCAGCACTGGTTACTTCCTTGTGTGAGGTAACTCCCGATGGAATATATGTAAAACACGATAGCTGATTGAGAAAAGCGTCCAAAATAGTACCCAAGAGACGTATCTCTGTTGTGTTTCTGGTCCTGTTCCTGACATGACATCCAGCATTGTACTTATTGTGTGCTTCCTGACGATTCGGTGGATGCTTCCGTGATTGCATTGTGTGCAGTAATCTGCGTTTTAGCTGCAATTACGTGCGTTTGAAACCCAGGACCACCTGCCTCTATTCTGTTTTCTTCTTCACATGCGCAATTGCAACACAGTAAACGATCAATTAATATTGGAAAATGACATACACAGGCGTGTGAAAAGCCCAGTTTCCGTGGCAATTATGCAATGGTTAGAAATTACATTGATTCAGGAGATAAGGATGGAAAATGTGTTTGGGTAGAGATGAGGAACATTGAGGAAAGAGGAAACCAGCCGGTGTAGCTTACAAGAACATTAACAGTAACCACAGTGCAAAAAAAACGTACAGGAAAAATACCGCCTGTGAATGCTAAAAGAAGGCAAGAATTATGGGAGACATTCATTTCCCTTCTTCCACTCCCGTTTGAATTGTAAAGAAACTTTGAAGAAAAACAATCGAAAAGTCATATATGCAACATCGAACAACGTGCGTCATACCTTGGCCATTGATTACCGTAGATTAGAATATCTTACAATATGGAAACAGGTCCTTCGGCCCAGCATCTCCACACCGACCCGCCCCAGCCCAAATGCATTCCTCTCCATTCACCACGTCAATTTAGCACGGCCATTTCACCTAACCGGTACATTTTTGGACTATGGGAGAAAACCAGAGCAAGTGCACGCAGCCACGGGGAGAATGTGCAAACTCCACACATTCAGTTGCATGAGGCGGGAATTGACCCTGACTCTGTGGTATTGTGAAACAGCAGCGCTCACGATGGTGTCAGCGTTAGATGGGACTTATTTGCCGTCTTTTATTGGGAAAAATCTCTTTCATTGTGAGCATATGGAAAGACCAGTTCCTTCGCCAGAAAAAGAAATGAATATGTCACTAACCTTGGATTGTTTCATGTCCAAGAACACTCAGATCAATACCTCTCTTGATCAGCTCTGCTGGTCATGTTTGCAAAGAGATCTAGCAAATTGCCAAAGTGGGATTGTCCTTTCAATCAATAATTTTGACTCAGTTTGGCTGCAAATATCTTTTCCTAACTTTGTGTTTTTCTTCCTTTACGTTGGTGTCTCGCACCTTCCAATTCACAGCAGAGGTGGGAGAGGAGAATGGAAGAATTTAGCTCATCAAGTCAACGGCAGCTTTCAATGAGATTACGGCTGATTTGGTCAATGCTCAACCGACCTGAGCTGTCTGTAGTCATGGCCGAGTGGTGAAGGCGATGGATTAGAAATCCATTGGGGTTTCCCCACGTAGGTTCGAATCCTGCTGTCTACGTTATGAATGCTTTCCTGCCGGTAGAATTTTCGCTCAAAGTTCAGAAAAGCTATTTTGTGAACCAGGCCGGTAATTTGATTAGACTTGGGAAACTCGAGTTCTTCATCAGAAATGTTCCATATTTAAAACATTATCTCTGTTTCTCTTTCCAGATACACTGCTCGACACATCGGGTTTCTGCAGCTGTTATTGAAGGTCCTGAGCAGAAGTGCTGCTTTTCATTAGATTCCTTTAATCCCTGTCCACTGTTCTCTGACTCGGGTCAGTGGCAACACTTCCTCCTGCTCGTCAAAGTGCTCATTCCCCACCGCTCCCTCTCCCATCATTAGAAACAACCGCAGGAAATCGCCAGTTAACCATCTTTGTTCCAAAGTGAAACTCATCAGCCTCGGGAATCTCTCCACCAAACGGGACTTCTCATCCCTGGACATGGTGCAAGCCAGAGGATTGTGAAGAGACACTGTGAAAATATTGTCAGTTGGCAGTTGAAAAAATGTTTACGAAGCAAACCATATAATTTAGGCTCCAGCTTTGTAAATCTAGAGAAACTCTTTGGGAAATGGAATCAGAGGAGAATGAAGAAGTGTGAACTGTCGGACCGAGTAGAGGATGGGACATTGACTCTGATGTTCTCGGGACAGGAACTGATGTGAGACATTGAAATCATTCTCGCTCACGTACGTGAGGAATGCAAACTTCATCTGGACTCTGGGACAATGAAAAACTCTGGAACACTCAAGACAATATGCCAATATTTACTGGGATCACTACAGTACGAGTACTATAGATGAGTCATTTTTTGCCCAGTGTGTGCAGGAGGGCTTCCTGACACAGTATGTAGACATGCCTTCAAGGGACGAAGCCACTTTCGATTTAGTACTGGGTAACGAGCCTGGCCAGGTTTTAGATTCGGAAGTAGGTGAGCACTTTGGAGACAGCGATCACAATTCTCTCAGGTTTACTTTCGTGATTGAAAGGGATAGGTGTACTCCACGGAGCAAGAGTTTCAGCTGGTGGAAGGGAAATTACGATGCAATGAGGTAAGATTTAGGAAGCGTAGAATGGGGTAGGAAACTGCAGGGGGTGAGCACATTAAAATGTGGAGTTTATTCAAGGAAAAGCTCCTGTGTGTCCAGGATAAGTATGTACCTGTCAGGCAGGGAGGAAGATATAGAACGCGTGAGCCGTGGTTTACTAAGGAAGTGGAATCCCTGGTCAAGAAGAACAAGAAGTCTTATGTTAGGACAAAATGTGAAAACTCAGTTAGAGCGCTCGAGGGTTCCAACGATGTCAGGAGAGACCTAAAAAGAGAGCTGAGAAGAGCCAGGAGGAGACATGAGAAGTTGTGGGAAGATAGGATCAGGGTTAACCCTAAGGCTTTCCATAGGTATGTCAGGAATAAAAGAATGACGAGAGTTAAATTTGGGGCAATCAAGGATAATAGTGGGAAGTTGTGTGTGGAGTCAGAGGAGATAGGGGAAGCATTAAATAAATATTTTTCGACAGTGTTCGCTATAGAAAATGAAAATGTTGGCGAGGAAGATACAGAGCTACTTGCGTCTAGACGAGAAGAGATTGAGGTTCACAAGAAAGAGATATTAGAAATACTGCAGAGTGTGAAAATAGATAAGTCAGCTGGGCCGGATGGGAGCGATCTGATTTTGTTTAGCAACTGCACTGCAGGAAGGTACAAACAAAGCTGATGCTTACAACGGCTCGTTTTGAGCCGCTAATTTCAGTGAAGTGGTGGCGCCAATAAAAGGTGTCACGCATCTCGTCTAAATCCACATCCTGAGCTCGAAATGACCGGAGGTCTCTCACTGAGTATCTGCAGGGTCTTGTTTGGACGACACCATGACACTTTTTCACTGGAGTGGATCATGAAATCGCGTCGTGACTGTGAATAAAACGATGGAAACTTCCAGCAGAGAAGGACGCAACCCTGAAGCAGGCAGCTTAGGACAAATGTTTCTCCTTTGCCAGTGAAAGGCACTGCTTCACAAATTGGAAACTTCGAAGTGAAGCAGTGTTGGTGATTATCTTCGGTGCTTGTTCACCTTTTTAATTCTGATTCCGTGAAAGTCCATGGCATTACATATCGACATTCTGCCAAGTGCAGGGTTGTGTCTTGGGCCAGTGGCGTAATGGATAACACGTCAGACTTCGGATCAGAAGATTGTAGGTTCGAGTCCGACCTGGCTCAAGGGGGAATGTTTCGCTTTAACCGTGGTCGACGTTGACGCTCCCCTGTAAAGTTCTCTCGGGACATCGCCTCGGTGCTTCTGCATGTAAAGCTTGCAATTGTCCATTTCCAATTCCAGCTCTCCACAACGGACACCTCCGTCAGTTTGGCGGTATCTTCTGGTGTGTCTCCCTCTGTGGGTGAAAATGAGCATGAGTTCCTCAAAAGAGTTACAATTCGTTATACTTCTGTCCCAATATTGTGCCATGTAAGAACATAGGATAACCTCATTGACATTTGACCTGGAAACATTAGAACACACGAGACTTTGGGCCAAAGTTCGAAACTGCAACGAGAATAGATGGCTCTCTGATTAGCCGCAATGCACACGGGCGGAATGGCCTTTTCCCACTTTGTAAATCTTCGAAGACAATTTGAAAAAAATCTGCAACGAAAATGTTCAGACAGGGTGTTTTATTTACACCAAATACGATAGTATCTATCGCCTTGTCTTGTTATTTACTTGTGAGGATTCGGTATTCTCAGCACCGTGGCCCGGATCGTATTCCCGCTCATGGAATGGTTGTATTGTTCAGCAAACATATCGGTGTACCAGTACTTCTGCCGATTTTCCGATGCTGGCAGGTCATTGGTTTTGTCCAAAACATTATGAAGGTTAACATAAAACAAATAGCTGCAGGTGCTGGAAATCTGAGCCAAAAACAAAAATTGTTTGTGCAGCGGAGCATGACTGGCAACAGAAACGTCGACTCTCCTGCTCCTCGGATGCAGCCTGACCTGCTGTGCTTTTCCAGCATCACTCTGATCTAAAGTCAGGTTTCCAGCATCTGCAGTCCTCACTTTTGCCTAGTTCCTTCAGTGTCTCTGGTTCCCAATTCAAGAACTCCATCTCTAGCGGTTTCATGTTTGTACCTCCGTGCTGAGGAGTTGAAGAGTGAAGAAAAGTAACTCACCTCCTCCATCTCTGGGGTAATTAGGGACTGAAAATGAATCGTGTCACATTGAAATATATCTACATGCGAATTAATCTCTGTCTTTTATTGTGAACCATCTCTTTCATTGTAACCATCAGGAAAGATATTTCGTTCGCCAGAAAAAGAAATGAATATGTCGCTAACCTTTGTTTGCTTCAGGTCCGAGAATACTCAGATCAATAGCTCCCTTGCTGACATCTGCTGGTCATGTTCGCAAAGAGATATGGCAAATTGCCAAGTGTGATTTTCCTTCCAATAAATAATTTTGACTCAGTTTGCCTGCAAATATCTTTTCCTACCTTTGTGCTTTTCTTCTTTTACATTGGTGTCTCGCAGCTTACAAATGACAGCAAAGGTATGAAAGGAGATGGAAGCATTTCGCTCATCAAGTCAACGGTAGCTTTCAATGAGATCACGGCTGATTTGGTCAATGCTCAACCCACGTGAGCCGTGTGTCGTCATGGCCGAGTGGTTAAGGCGATGGATTAGAAATCCATTGGGGCTTCCCCACGTAGGTTCGTAATCCTGCTGCCTACGTAATAAATGCTTTCCTACTGGTACAATTTTCGCTCAATGTTCAGAGAAACTATTTTGTGAACCTAGCCGGTAATTTGATTAGACTTGGGAAACTCGAGTTCTTCATCAGAAATGTTCCATATTTAAAACATTATCTCTGTTTCTCTTTCCAGATACACTGCTCGACACATCGGGTTTCTGCAGCTGTTATTGAACGTCCTGAGCAGAAGTGCTGCTTTTCATAAGATTCCTTTAATTCCTGTCCACTGTTCTCTGACTCGGGTCAGTGGCAACACTTCCTCCTGCTCGTCAAAGTGCTCATTCCCCACCGCTCCCTCTCCATCATTAGAAACAACCGCAGGAAATCGCCACTTAACCATTTTTGTTCCAAAGTGAAACTTATCAGCCTCGGGAATCTCTCCACCAAACGGGACTTCTCATCCCTGGACATGGTGCAAGCCAGAGGATTGTGAAGAGATACTGTGAAAATATTGTCAGTTGGCAGTTGAAAAAATGTTTACGAAGCAAACCATATAATTTAGGCTCCAGCTTTGTAAATCTAGAGAAACTCTTTGGGAAATGGAATCAGAGGAGAATGAAGAAGTGTGAACTGTCGGACCGATTCGAGGACGGGACATTGACTCTGATGTTCTCGGGACAGGAACTGATGTGAGACATTGAAATCATTCTCGCTCACGTACGTGAGGAATGCAAACTTCATCTGGACTCTGTGACAATGAAAAACTCTGGAACACTCAAGACAATGATGTTTTTCTGTTCGCCGAGCTGGAAGTTTTTGTTGGAAACGTTTCGTCCCCTGTCTAGGTGGCATCCTCAGTGCTTGGGAGCCTCCTGTGAAGCGCTTCTGTGGTGTTTCCTGCGGCATTTATAGTGGCCTGTCCTTGCCGCTTCCTGTTGTCAGTTTCAGCTCTCCGCTGCAGTGGCTGGTATATTGGGTCCAGGTCGATGTGTTTGTTGATGGAGTTTGTGGATGAATGCCATGCTTCTGGGAATTCCCTGGCTGTTCTTTGTTTGGCTTGCCCTATAATAGTAGTGTTGTCCCACTCGAATTCATGTTGCTTGTCGTCTGTGTGTGTGGCGACGACGCATAGTTGGTCGCTTCGTTTCGTGGCTAGTTGATGTTCCTGGATGCGGATCGTCAGCTGTCTTCCTGTTTGTCCTATATAGTGTTTTGAGCAGTCCTTGCATGGGATTTTGTATACTACATTAGTTTTGCTCATGTTGGGTATCGGGTCCTTAGTTCTGGTAAGCTGTTGTCTGAGTGTGGCTGTTGGTTTGTGTGCTGTTAAGAGTCCGAGTGGTCGCAGTAGTCTGGCTGTCAGTTCGGAGATGTTCTTGATGTGTGGTAGTGTGGCTAGTCCTTTGGGTTGTGGCATGTCCTCATTCCGTTGTCTATCCCTTAGGCATCTGTTGATAAAATTGCGAGGATATCCGTTTTCGGCGAATACCTTGTATAGGTGTTCCTCTTCCTCTTTTTGCAGTTCTGGTGTGCTGCAGTGTGTTGTGCCCCTTTTGAATAGTGTCTTGATGCAACTTCGTTTGTGTATTTTGGGGTGGTTGCTCTCATAATTCACGACTTGGTCTGTGTGTGTGGCTTTCCTGTGTACCTTTGTGGTGAATTCTCCGTTAGGTGTTCTCTGTACCATCACGTCTCGGAATGGGAGTTGGTTGCCCTTTTCTTCCTCTCTGGTGAATCGGATTCCTGTGAGTGTGGAGTTGATGATCCTGTGTGTTTTTTCTATTTCCGTGTTTTTAATGATTACAAAGGTGTCACCCACGTATCTGAACCAGTGTTTGGGTTGAATTTGCGGTCAGACTGCTCTAACCTTTGCATTACTGCTTCTGCTATGAGTCCCGAGATCGGTGAGCCCATGGGTGTTCCGTTGATTTGTTCGTATATCTGGTTGTTGAATGTGAAGTGTGTTGTGAGGCACAAGTCCCAAGATTTAGGAAAATTAGGTAAGATTTAGGAAGCGTAGAATGGGGTAGGAAACTGCAGGGGGTGAGCACATTAAAATGTGGAGCTTATTCAAGGAAAAGCTCCTGTGTGTCCTAGATAAGTATGTACCTGTCAGACAGGGAGGAAGATATAGAACGCGTGAGCCGTGGTTTACGAAGGAAGTGGAATCCCTGGTCAAGAAGAACAAGAAGTCTTATGTTAGGACAAAATGTGAAAACTCAGTTCGAGCGCTCGAGGGTTCCAACGATATCAGGAAAGATCTAAAAAGAGAGCTGAGAAGAGCCAGGAGGAGACATGAGAAGTTGTTGGCAGATAGGATCAGGGTTAACCCTAAGGTTTTCCATAGGTATGTCAGGATTAAAAGAATGACGAGAGTTAAATTTGAGACAATCAAGGATAATAATGGGAAGTTGTGTGTGGAGTCAGAGGAGATTGGGGAAGCGCTAAATAAATATTTTTCGACAGTGTTCGCTATAGAAAATGAAAATGTTGGCGAGGAAGATACTGAGATACTTGCGTCCAGAGTACTAGAGATTGAGGTTCACAAGGATTAGGTGATAGAAATGCTGCAGAGTGTGATAACAGACAAGTCCTCTGGGCTGGATGGGATCTGTCCTAGTATCCTCTGGGAAGCAAGGGAAAAGATTGATGAGCCTTTCGCATCGATCGTCAAATCATCGTTATCTACAGGAATAGTGCCTGTGGAATGGAGCATAGCATACGTTGTTCCCGTGTTCAAAAAGTGTCGTACAGACAACCCTGGTAATTACAGACCAGTGAGTCTCACTGCAGTTGTTGGTAACGTGTTGGAAAAGGTTATTATGGATAGGATTTATGACCATCTGGAAAAGAATAATCTGATCAGGGACAGTCAGCACGGTTTTGTGATGGGTCGGCCTTGCCTAACGAATCTTATTGACGTTTTTGACAAAGTGACCAAACAGGGAGATTACAGTAAACCGATTGATGTGGTGTATATGGGTTTCAGAACGTTGTTCGATAAGGTTCCCCACAATAGGCTATTATACAAAATGCGGTAGAATGGAATTGTGGGAGAGATTGCAGCTTTGATCAGTAATTGGCTTGCCAATAGAAAACAGTGTTGTAGTTAATGGAATATGTTCTTCTTGGTGTCCATGTACTGGCGGCGTACCACAAGGGTCGGTGTTAGGTCCACTGCTGTTACATGAAATCTAACCTTGCCAATCAGTCTCCCATGGGGAACATTGTTGAACGGCTTACTGAAGTCCATATAGATCACATTTACTGCTCTGCCCTCATCAATCTTCTTTGTTACTTCTTCAAAAAACTCAATCAAGTTTGTGAGACATGATTTCCCACGCACAAAGCCATGTTAACTGTCCCGAATCAGTCCTTGTCTTTCCAAATACATGTACATTCTGTTCCTCAGGATTCCCGCCAACAATTGGAGTATTCTTGGCAGATGCAGTTTCATGTCGGGGATGCGAGGTCATATACTTTGTTGGGAAGAATCAAAAGACACGCTACTATTAAAATCGATAGAAACGCAAAAGATGTGCAGTGCAGAGGAGTCTCAGTGTTCTTATACATGAAACGAACATATTTATTCCTTGGTGGCAAAAGAAAGCCTTTTCTGATGCTCACAATTAAAGAGATGGTTTCCAAGAAAATAGGAAAATTAAGTCACCAGTAGAGTAATCAATTGCCAAGATATCCCTCGTAATGTTTTATGGGACATGTGGGATGCTTTTGATTATGGTTCTCCAAACATTTTTACAATGGAACCGAGAGTTTTAGATGGGAAGTTAAGATCACGCATGACTATTGCCATTTTTGACACTCACACACAATATTTTTTCCGTGTACGATTTATTTCGCTTTGTGGTTACTGCAAGTGGGCTTGTAAACTACACATGCTTATGAGTTCATTCCTCACAGTTCCTCAACTCCAGCCAAACAGACTTTACATCCTTATTTCCTGAGTCAAGGTAATCTCGAACCATTGCATAAATGTCATTAAAACTTCGATATTTCACAGGCCTCTGTATGTCATCTTACAATATTAATTGATCCTTTACTGTATTGCAGTTGCGCATAAGAAGAGAAAAATAGCATCAAAAATGGTGGACCTCCGCTTCTCACACCCGTTATTGAAGCGAAAATGCAGATTACTGCCCATAATACGATCGTGGAAGCATGTGCCGAACCCTCAGGAAACACAGAATAAGTGCAGTGCCACAGGGCATGTCAGGGACAGCATGTCAGGGGCTGCAGTAGAATATGGGAACTAAACAGCCTGCGCTGTGTATTCATATTCTGGACAATGTGAGTTGTTCACAGCTTTCCCTGAAAGTGAGTGGACATCGTTATTTCACCGCTGCTGGAAATCCAGATCCTGCACTGAATCTGCTCCCTCGTTTATTGTTCTTGTGGCTAAAAGGTGGGCAATCGCAATGTGAAACTTTGTTATATTTCTCTCATTTCCTTCATTACTGTCCTGGTGAGGGAGGCTGGAGATTGACTCGCTAGATCAGATGGAGGCACCAACGTATTGTTGACCTAATTTAATCGAGAATATAATTGGTAATATTCACTTTGCATGGGACAGGTTTCTGTTTTGTTTTATGTTACTTGAGCACTTTCTGTTACTTGGCAATGCACTAAATCTCCAGAATGTCGGGAAGCTCCGTTTGGAATTGCTTCGGTGCTATTTGTGTGAGCAGTTCTTGACATACACGTCTCGCACTGCCTCACAGACAGAAGTAATGAGTTTGTGTGTCTGATAATGACTCTGCCTTTTGAGTTTGCACCTTGTCCACGTTAAGAGCTGTCAGTTTTTGGATTAACTGGAGAGTTGAGTTGATAACACGATTTGTGAGGTTTTTTTTAGTCAACGAAATTATTTGATGGAGAACTTGGGAATGTATCAAGAATAATGGTCATTGTCTGTAAATGTCTGGAAAACATTCCTCTGTGTCATTTCAAAACATTACGCCTCAAGAAAAAATAAAATTCAAACACGCTGACTTAGTAACAAACAGCATGCGTTTTTGCAAGTGGTCTATTGAAACTGTTGTCAGGTACTGGAGTGTCACAGAATTGCCGAGCACGGAAGCAAACCTTCCTATCCAACTTGCACCTGCTGAACAGATGACCGTAACTAATCTAAACATATTTACCAATATTTGTCCCTTATCTCTCCTGTCTGCATACCCATTCAGATGCCTTTGAAGTGTTGTGAGTGCACCAAACTCTACCACTAAATGTGGCAATTTATTCCACACGCACAAAAATGTCTGTATTAAAAATAAGTGTCACTCACATCCCTTTCAAATTGTACTGCTCTCACATAAAACCTATGCTATCTCGCTTTAAACTCACGTGACTTCTGAAAAAGTGTAGATTGACTATGTCCTCTGCTCGTCTACCTCATGATTTTGTAAACGTTTCTAAGGACATCCCTCAGGCCTGAAGCTCCGGGGAAAACTGTCGAAGAATATTCAGCTTCTCACTAATGTCCACACCGTGCAAACCTTTCAAATCGTTGTAAGTATTTTTTTAATTACGCGAAGGTATTCATAGAGAGTGCCAGGGGAAATTGCCTGAAATGAAGCGATGCTGGAACATTAGTCTTGACAGGTTTGGCGCTTAGTTATCGTCAGGGAGTGTCGCCGAGTGGTTTAATGTAGGTAAAAACAATGAATGCAGATGCTGGAGACAAGATTGAGGATTAGTGGTGCTGAAGAGCGCAGCAGTTCAAGCAGCCTCCGAGGAGCAGTAAAATCGACGTTTCGGGCGAAACCCTATATTCCTGATGAAGGGCTTTCGCCTGGAACGTCGATTTTACTGCTCCTCGGATGCTGCCTGAACTGCTGTGCTCTTCCAGCACCACTAATCCTGAGAGGTTTAATGTGCTGGGTTTAGGGTCCAGTCTCTATTGCGTCGTGGGTTTGAAACCCAACTTTGCAATGGAATAACTGCAGGCAGCTTTTTATGACAGAACTACACAGGTGCTGATATTGCTTTATGGGTGTCTTTGTTACTCCTCGGGTCTCTCACCCTCTCTGCGATAAACACGGGAACATGAGTAACTGATTCTTAAAATAATGAGAACTACTGCTGTCCACAGCCTCTCAAGCACTGTGCGTTTGGATGAGTACACACACAATTTTGCTGCCAGTTGCTGTGTCTCAAATGGTCAGAGCAATTGAATGAAATGTTGGTTGTCCTAGCCCAAAAAGAGCACAGAGCCTCAAATATTTCACATCAAGTATTGGGACCGACCATATACTGACAATACTACCACGAGAACCCATCCATAATTGACCCTGAGTCCACAGTGAGTAAGACGGTAACGTGCAGCAGATGTGACCCCACTCTCTACAAGCCCCTGCTGCCACCAGAAAGGGCCCACTGCAGTTTCAATCAGCGGCTTCCTGCCCAGCCCTGGGACAAAGCTCATGGAAACTCCTTCCTCAGGAATGGCTGTTACCGTGTGAAAGGGTAAAAAATTCTAATTCAAATTGGAAATGGCTTCAGAAGATTGTTCCTGTTTTTAAAACATTTTATAATCAGAAATCCTGTCTCGAATATTAGAAGTGGTAAACTTTGTAGGCAGGTAGAACAAAGCAAGTGTTGATTGTGAGGACTCTGTCTCTTCAGCAGATGGGATTCCCGACACTCTAATCAGCAATGATTTGGTTTCCTGAGGTATTTTCCCGATTGATTTGCAGTCTGCCAGAGTGTCTAGGAATCAGTTCGGTGACCTAAGGATCAGGGTCAAAATATGAACATATTAACAGAGAATCGTAAATCCCGGGGCAAGGCCTAAATGGATTGTCATGGTCTGAAGGAATAAATCTGAGAATTGAAAGACTTGAATAATGTTATTTGCAATGGGGAGGAATGAACGAGATTTTTGAAAATTGCCGTGTCAACTGAATTAAACTCAGTATGAAATCATAAATTAACCAACACCAATCCTGTCCTGGTTCGCTCAGTCGGTAGAGCTTGAGACCTTTAATCTCAATGATGTGGGGTCGAGACCCACGCAGGGCGCTGTTGTTTGCTAATCGGTTTGCCGCTCTCCATTAATGTTGCAAGAGCGAATTCGCTTGCTGAGACAGGTTTTGTTTACACATTGTTTCCTCCGTTTTTGATCATCTTTTGGTTTCTGAGTGAAAACTGTCTCCACTGTACTGCAGGTGCAAGAGACAAGGTTATCAGTTCAGCCGAATATGCTTTAAATGATGTCCCTTCCAAAACGTGAGGTACCATTCCAAACGTGCCCCAACCAAAATGTCCAGAGACGTCGAATGCGAATGGCCACATGACAGTGACAGCTGGATGTCAAATGGTGCTGTAATAGAATTAACTGAATGAGAATGCTCTGATGGAAACCGAATGGAACTCTCCCTGAAATTTTCCCATAAACTCGGTAAATGATGCTGTTGTGTACCCATATGGGTTTACGTCATGAACAGCTTATTGTCAGTAACATGGATGGGGGTGATGCAGGATAGTGAGGTTTCTGTGTGGGTCAGAAGTGATTTGTTCGAACAGGGAATTCAAACGTCCACAGAGCAGACATAGCTGATTGGTCCAGGATCGCACTTCTCCCTTCTGTTTCAGTACCAACAAAAGATATTGCGGGAAAATCTCAGCAGGTCTGGTAGAATCTTGGAATGGAAAACCGAGTTAAGTCTTCAAGACCAGTGACACTTATTTCTCCATGTCCATCTCCGTCTACCTTTTTATTGAATATCTCCTGACTCTCAACTTTATACTCAGTTTGTCTTTTATTACTCCGTCTCCAAACATTCTCACAGTCTCAAAATTTAATAGCAGAACTGTTCCATCTCTCACCTCGCCGAGTTATGAGAGGACTTCGAAATGCACGATCAACCTCTGTTTCTATTTCCTTAGATACTGGATGGCCAGAGACCAGAAGGCATCGGAGGATAGTTAGAGCTTTCAGCCCATCTGGTCGCCCGCCATTCAGTCATAACTCATATCGTTCCCAAACCAATTTTCAGCCTTCTATCTGTGACACTTAGCTCCCCTGAATTTAGGATCCAGTCTTTTTCCCAGAGTGCGAATGAAACGGTCCCAACCGTCTCCACATCAGCTGACAGCTGTTACACCGTATCTGTGTGTGATCGAGCTTAGTTTCAGTCCCACACAGCAAACACGTCCGTTCTGAGGAATGCAATCCCCACTGCATGACAGATCGATCGGGTCTCTGACCCCACGGTTTTTCTGCGAGGCAGTAGTTAGCTCCTTCACCACCCACGGCAAGGACTGATGCTTCAAAATGTGGGGACAAAGAACGATAGGCACAAGAGTTTGTACAGGTTCGGTCGAAAGGGTTATTGTCAACATCAGTGGAGTCCCTGCTTCAGAGTATGGGTTTGAATCCCTCCAAACCCTTCCTACTCATATACCATTTCAAATGCCTCTTAAATGTTGCAATTGGAGGAGCCTCCACCACATCCTCTGGCAACCATGGCAGCACATACACGAATACATTGTCACTGCAAATCCCCTCTAAGGATCTCGCCTTTTTGAGCTGAAACTATCTCGCTGTTCATTCAATGTCGCTATGTCTAATTCTTGGAACTCCCTCCCTATCGACATCATGGCAGTATCACTGTGTTGAGCACTTCCAGGACGAAGTGAAGTAACTTACCATCTCAATCTCTTGAGTAATTATGGTTGGGCAGTGAAGCCTATCCCAAAGAGTGACGTGCATTCTCCAGAATTTCGTTTGAAAAAGCTGCACCCGAAAGTGGTCCGGAACAAGTGTAAAGTTTCGAAGGGAAGGTAGGATAAACTGAAAGTCAATGATGACTGGAATGCATGAGGCAGAAAGTGAGTGAGGAGCTGTTGGTACAAGGATCAATGTCAGTGCTAATGGTTTAGCCCTTACTGCCTATTGTTAACACCGACTCACACACCACTCCTGGTAAATTCACCACAATTACCCTGGTCTCTTGTTATGAGTTTCCCTCTGCGCATATTCACGCGGTAAATCGGCCCAGGGATGATGAACGCATATTGTTTATCCCGTCAGGTTAAAGAGGTGAAGGCATCCGTTTGAAATCAAAGCAAGAAGAGATTGCCTCTTCCTGTACATTTTCAGTGGAGAGTCGCCAGCTGCGAACTTCTTTCCTGCACAAGCGGACGTTGATATAAATTCTCATCGAGCAGCTTTATTGCAGAAAGGTGGTCCGATTAACTGTGATCAAATACTTCATTAAATGCCCTTATTGATTTGAAGAAAAGTGTCTGTGGTTTCGTCAGTTAAAGCATATGGTAATAACCAGGCGTTAATGTTGTCAAATGCTGTCAAATGTTCTGTACATTGAAAGTTAATTGTTTAAACTTCTTGTAAAAGCCGTATTGTTTATCCAACATCGCGAAAGTGACGGTTCAGCATGCTTCTTGTGTTTGAGTTCAGTCCGTTGTTATTTCGTGCTACCAAGCCGTACCGCCTGATGTGGACCCATTAATCTATGTTCTATCCTGCTAATTCAACGCAGCGTTCTTTTTACTCTGTTCGACAAGGATTTGTCTATCTCTTCTACTATTAATCTCCGTCCGTCTTTTCAAGTTTTTTGGGAATAATGAAGAGATGCAGGAGACACTGCAGACTTGCAGGACAATGTTTTAGTAATAACGCATCCAATGGCTCTCATTGTCTGCTGTCACCATTCATTGATTTTAGGCAAACGGCAATGGCATCATAGAAATCCTATAATTGTAGTGAAACTGCTTTTTTTCTGTTCTATTATGAATACTATTTAGAATTGTAAAAGATCATAACGTTTTGTGTGAACAAATGTCACCTGATCTCAGACCTAAGTAACATAGACATTACTTGGAGACTGTGAGCCTAGTTCTACACACTCTGGCCGGGGGGGTGGGGGGGGTGGGCGGAGAAAGCCACGGAACAGGCTCCGATTTTAACACTTTTCCAGGAGTAGAAAAGAAAAATGAGGGATATTGACAGACAGAGAGTGGGAGAATGTAGAAGAGAGTGAGATGGTACAGAGAGACAAAGGGAGACAAACAGAAATTCTCCATTCACCATGGCTGCTCATCGACATAAAGGAGAAGAAAAAGGTCATGAAGGCCAGCCTTTCATCAACTCAGGGCAACAGCAACAGCATTACAGCCGATAAAGGAATTTTGCATTTTTATAGATGACGTCTGTCAGCTCATGAGAGATTCTGGTAAGTATGATGTTTCGGGAAGTGAAATTGACAATTACCCAGGCAATAAAACAATAAAAAGCATAAGTAGCCTGAATCTGTGATACGATACATTAAATCTCTTTGTCTCCACAGATGCTGTCAGGCCTGCAGAGTTTCTCTGTCAATTCCTGTTGTTGATTCAGATTTCCAGGATTCGCACTTCTTTGTTTTATGCGACTGTAACTCCCATAAATCTGCTTTGGATTACAAATATTTGACATACACATGTTAAACTCATCACTTGGCGGCTGATTGGCTGCCGTCCTTGCCGCTCAGTGTACATTTTCATTGCCTTGAGAAATTGAATCATAATTTTTCCTGTGGGCTTCACACGTACGTACAGTGATTGATTTTGGCAATCGGACTGCTTTCAGGAGGTCAGAGATCAGGCCATGTTATGTGATTCGCTTTCCAGTGGAGGTCAAGAAGCCCTTGTTCTTCCACAGGGATCCAAAATTATGTACAACCCCGAATGCATATCTCCAGTCGATGTAAATATTCACTGTTCTTCCTTCGGCCAATTTACATGCCTCAATCAAGGCAATCAGCTGTGCTGCTTGCGGTGACAGATGAGAAGGAAGTGATCCCGCTTTGACTACCTCGTGGGTAGTTGCTACAATATATCAGACACTGGCCTATCTCTTTGCTTCTGAATGCTGACCTATCCACAATAAAACGCCGTATCCAGATTCTAAATTGGTGAATCCTACACGGCTGGTCTCTGGCTTCAAATGTCATTAATTACAGCGACACAGTCATGTGGGTCTCCGTCTCGTTCTGTGTGGAGAAGACAAGCCGCATTAAGGACGTTACATCGCTTTATTGTCATGTTAAGCTTCTCCAATAGCATAGCATTGTATGTGAGCCAACGTGCTGCCGACATGTGTGCTGTGTTTTGCTCAGAAAGCAGTAAGGATACTGCATGTGGGACCAGTCGGTTTAATTCAACAAAACGGACTATGTCCCTGGAAGCTACAACAGCCTTTTCAAATGCAGGCACGACACGGAGGCATTTATGTAATCCTGCCTTTATGGGATCTAAGTTGAGGTGAAAAATCAGCTACTGGCCTCAATTTTTCACACGTAATTCTGCATCAGCACAGATGTCATGCAGGCACGCTTCTCATCCACTGTTTGTACAAAAGGCTTGTTTGGATTTGGAATCCCAGTGTCGGTGCAGTTTGGAGTGCCATTTCAATTAAAAAAGGCACTCTAGGCCTCAGGGGTCACTGCAACGGACTCTAGCTCTGCAAACCTGAACTATGAGCTATGTCATTTTTGGGCACCTAAAGGGTTGCGTAATGCGGGTTAAACATTCTAAGTAGGATCACATGACCAAAAAGGATAGCAATTGTTTCTTCATGTGAGGCTTTGAATTTTGCTGGTTTGCTTGAACTCTGTCTTGACCAATGACCTTTCCTTGTTCAGATATTAAGTGACCTAAGAACTTCAACTGTTGTTCCACAAGTTGTAGTTTTGCGTAACTAAATGGCAGAGCATCGCAGGCCTACCTTTCTCACATTGTTTCTATGTTGATGCTGCGATTAAGCATTCGCTTACATACTGCAGAAGCGCTGACCCCCCGGTTAAAACAAGAGTCTCCAGATTCCTGTGTAGAGCCTCGTTAATTATGGTGGGGACTCACAGTAATCTTGAAAATGTCACGTGAAAGTATACTATTTGCCTTTGAATGGAAAAGTGAACCAGAATTGACTGTCGGCGTGTAACGGTACACAAAACAAGGCATTTGCTAAATCCACAACAGAGAGCCATTTACACACAGTGGAATTTGAGCCAATATAATATAGGGGTTGGGAACATTTGGGGTGTGCGGAACAACAGCGTTATTGATAACCTGCAGGTCATGTACAAACCTCCATTCCCCCGATTCACCTGGAATGTTTGCCTTTTTGAACGAAAAAAATGGGTGTTCTCACCAGTGATTATTCACGGGGGATTATCACTCCAGCCCATAAGAGAGATTCAAAGACTGGGGTAATTCATTGCACAGCCTCGGGTTTTAACGGTTCTTTTGCTTTGCAAGGACGATACTCAGACTTCGGGGTTATTCTTAAGGGTTCTTATGAGCCCCACATCGTGTTTGTCTTTTGCCCTGAAATCAGTTGGGACCCTTCTTAATCTTGGATCCGGGGCATCTACCATAGGTAAACGCCAGACGACACTCCTGGTGGGATTACCTGTACTGCCCTGTCTGCCTGAGTTAGCCGATTTAGTTTCTTCCTATACGTCCTTATAACTGCATTGAAGCAGATACCCACACCGACCCTGAAGATACAATCTTTCGTTTTTTGTGCCTGTCGTACCCATGGTCCCGAATTCTGAAACCTGTCGCTGGATGCCTTCGCCAATGATCCGTGAGGAAAAGGGCCTTCCACATCAAAAAAACAGGGTCTACTTTCCGTCACAGATACTTAAAAAAGTTTAAAGTGACAGCACATCTGTGATCATTCCAACAAAATTCGCACAATAACAACTGATCTGGTTTAACCAATCTCCTGAACCAATCCTTCTCTTATGATTTGTCAGGACCATCGCGGTGTATGTGTGCTGTGCAGTGCAGCATATCTCCAGCAAGAAAATCGGTGTTAATGGGATTAACATGGCTACTTGCTTCCTGGGTGAGTGAATCGCTCAAGGAACCTATCGCTCTCTGACATGCATCACGGGTCGTGATTCGTATTTTCCAGCCTGCACTGTTAAATCTTCTTTTTGTATTACCTGCAAGCCCGTCGGGTACTGCGCAAATCCGACACCAGTCTCACTATGAGATCCCGAGACATCAGATTTAAAGAACAGGATTCCGATAACAGAAATGAGAATTGGAATGTTTCCCCATTACTGGTTTCGCACAATAGAGGTGCGGTAAATCTCTCTCGTGTCACCACTCCTGATGCACCCATTAAGTTCAGGAAGCTTCCGTTCATCTTTATTTGCGTCGACTCTCTGAACTGCCTTGATTTATGAACTGAATATGTTGCCCTTGTATCTTCCAAAAAAGTAAGAGGTGCCCCTTCCACATATAATATAGATGCAAACATTGACTTATATGCATCATCGTTGTACTGAAAATATAGTTCACGCTTCGCAAACTCAGTGCTCAGTATTGGGGTGGGACATGTTTCAGTGCCCATAAGGTTAGTCGTAGAGATGAGCATAAACGAGTATTCGTTGCCAAGCATAAGGCAAAGAGGCTTACCTGTACCTTGTGGGCTGCCCACCGCCACGTTAGCCTTCCTCCATTAGTCACCCTGCTGCCCAGCCTCCAGGGCTGATTGAGGCTGTCTGGGCGTGCACTGCCTCACTCAGTGGTCCATTGCTCTGCAAACAAAGCACCCGCCAGATTTACCTCTGCCAGCCCTTCTTTTCACGCACCACCTCCTTCCAATGGCTGGGCGACCATTTGCATCATTGTAAGCTGAGCTTTATGTGTTTGCTGTTCCATCTTTAATTTCCGTTTTTCCTTCTCTTGGGCCAGAATGCTTTCAGCATGTAGCGCGTGGAGTTCCATCAAATTCAGGTTTCCCGTGTCCCCGGTAATACATTGGCAAGACGCCTCATGTAATGGGTGCCTGATAGCTTTCACATATTCCCTTTAAAGTACAATTCGCTTCTTCTTAACAACACTTCAAGGTCAGTGGCCTGAAACATTCGAGTTCCTTTCCAGATATTGAGTTGTTTTTTTCTAATTCCTTGGCTGTTGATATGGTAGTTTGCTGGCCTTATAAGTCTACTATTAGTTCGGTTTAAATAAACATAGATTCTCTTTCTGTCTGCATCATTTGCCCTCTGCAAAGCCAGGCCCTTACTTTTTTTGTTTCCCTGTGCTTTTATTGGTTTCAAAAGAAATGTTAATTTTCCATTGTATTGGACATCACATTATTTTCACAGGTCGGTGCATAATCGAGGGCCGAAGTGCCTGTACTGCACCGTAACGTTCTATGTTGTAAGATACATTTCCTGCTGATTTCCGATGTCTCTCCTCACTGTGGAAACTTCCAGGCACATATTCCAGTGATCTGTCTGCACTTCATTCAATCCAGAAAACTGTAGTTCCTGCTGAGAAGATCCTGTTGCGATCTCTCGACAATGGAGAGAGGAAAACAGAGTCGGTGACAAAGCTGAGATCACTTACGTTCTGTCCGGAATCAACAAAAATTACCCCGGTCTTCCAGTGTCCTGTCACTTTAACATTGCATTGTGTACCCAAGCCATCACACCAGTCTCTGGTCTGCTGCAGTTCTCCTTCAAGGCACAGCGCAAGCTGGAAGATCGGCAACTCATTTTCCACTGAAAGACCATGCAGATTTCAGGACCCAACATCGAGTTCAATCATTTTGGATCCTGTCCGCCCTCTTCCAAATTTTTCACCCACCCATACATCCCATCAGTTCCGCACACGAATCATTGGACTCGAAGCGTTCACTGTCCTTTCTCATCATAGATGGACAAGAGCTGCTGATTTTGTTCAGACATTTTGGCATTTCTTCAAAGAACATTTCTTTTTCCGTTGTAATCGCAAGACTGCAGGAACCGTCTGGTTGCAGGAGGAGAAGTTCACAGGAGATGAAAATAATGCCAAGGGCTGGACTATTCCCATTGTGAAGGTAGATGAGCTAAGCTGGGGCTGTGTAACTAAGCACAGAGAAGGCTGAGTGAGAAACTGATTAACATGCACATATTATGAAGAGGATAGATATGTATGACAAGGATGAGGCTTTTCGGGAAGGAATAATAACCAGTGACATAGATGAAAAGCAGGAGAAAAGCGGTTTAGAGGAGATTTATGAAGAACGCTTTCACTCATAGAGTGTTGTTAATCTGGAATTTCTTATCTGAACGTGTGGTAATACTAAGTGTTATGAGGACATTTCAGCAGTATATAGCCGAACACTTGAAGATCCAGAGCACACGTGGATAAGGACCAGATACTGGAAAGTGTGACGAGGTCAGACAGACGTGAAATTAGTGTCCCGAACGAAATCCTTCTAAGGCAAACTTTTGTGCTGAAAACTGGGTGAGGCCGCGACTCTGTGGTGCAATGGAAAGCGCGTGGAATTTCTACGCCTTTCTTAATACTGCCATTCAAAAGTTGTGGATGCAAATCACATCAGAGTCGAGTTTTAGGTTTGGAAGGTGTTCAGACCAGACTCGGCTGCTCATTTGCAAAACCTATAACATTCATGCAGAAACCCAACTGTCTCGAAATGCAACATTTTCCTCTCAGCGATGAATAACTTCGATGTCTATTTATGGTAGAGATCGATAAATATGTGTTCGCCACTTAGCAACACGATGATATGGATACGCTGGAAAAATACATATAAGTGCTGTGTGAGCTATAATGGTACAGAATGGCGTGGCCGGGCAGGAGCGGTGTTAAGAATGGCCTACTTCTGCTCCTTTCTGCTTGAGTCTTTTCTGGCCCAGGTTTTTAAACAATCACAATGAGAACAATGTGAATCTACACCAATTAATATTTTCTGTCTCACCTCCACTTCGCTACCCTCCAAGGTAATGAACGTGAATTTCTGACATTTTGAAACTTACTCTGGATTCTTGCGACTTTACTAATGAAACTAAAATTCAATTTGCCCTTGCATAACATGATTAATTTTTCACAATTTATAAAAAACCATGCCACGTGCCCTTGGATGTAGTAATGCAGAGGATTGTTGACGTTGTGTACAGTGTGGGTCATTGTGCCGTATGAACATTCCAAAGGATGCTGGTGAAGTACCAGTGAATCGAATTCTCTGACGAATTGATACCGATAGAAGGAAAATCCCAGTACAGTGGCGACATAACATTGCCTGTGATCAACGCAGGAAGCCACGGTTAACGAACACAGAATTCTATTATGCCTATTTTCATCACATTTAATATGAACCTGATGCTCCATAATCGATGATCCATCATCAGTATAACCTCCTCTGCGCTGTGTTTCATTTCAGATCTTCAGCAAAAAAGGAGGAATTGGTTTGAGGGGCCCAGTGGTAAGATCAGTAGCCATTGGTCATCAGTACACAGCAGCTCCAGTGGTGCAATTCGTCAGTTTGATGTAATTGCACGACAGACTGGAAGTGCGAAAGGTGCCAAAGTTGGACATTCGGTTCTCGCCAGGTCTTGGTTTGACTGATAGTGACCAGAGATGATTGCAACTTCAAACTGAAGAACAGTTCAAACACCGAATATTACACCGCAATAAAGTTCATTTTGGCCCTAACGTTGCACCGACCTGTGATACCAATCTGACTAGTATTTTACCATCATACTCCGCAAGTTTATACAATGACCATTTCATTGCCCTGAAAGTTGTTGAGTCTACGAGTGTTGAAGGCAAGGCATTCAGCACCCTTACTACTCACTGATAAAGGCACCTACCTCGGTATCTATCACCCTCAATTTACATCGATGTGCTCTTATGCCAAAATTACCATTTGAAGAAAAATGCCTTCACTGTCCACCTTATGGCAACCTCTGATCATCTTCTATGTCTCTCTAAATTCAGCCTTCAAACTTCTTGTCGCTATCAAAAACCGCCTCAAGTCCCTCAACCTTTCCTCGTAAGACCATATCTCCATAGAAGGCAACATCCTAGAAAATATCCTCTGCACCCTTTCCAATGCTTTCACATCCATCGTATAATGTGGCGACCAGAAATGCACGCAACTCTACGAGTGCGGCCACACCAGTTAATTTCTGGAGCTGCAAAGTGATAATTTCGCTCTGAAACTCAATCACTCTCCCAAGAAAAACGAACACACCGTACTACTTGCAAACAAACCTGTCAACGTGGGTGGTAACTTTCCGAGTTTTATATACATGGGCACCGACATCGCTCTGCACATCTACACTTCCAAGAATATTACAATTAGCCAAAAACTCTTTATTCTTGTTGCTCCTTCCGAAGTAAATTATCTCACACTTTTCCACATTAAAATCCATTTGCCACTTCTGAGGTCATCTCGGCAGATTATCCGTGCCCCTCTGTAACCATCAGCAGATATTGGCACTATTGACAACATCGTCGATCTTAATGTCATCTGAAAACTTACGAATCCATCATTCCATGCCCTAATCCAGGTCATTTATAAAAATGACAAACAACAGCGGACACAAAAAGGAACCTTGTAGTACACCATCAGTTACTGAACTCCATGATTATCATTTCCCATGAACTGCCACACTCTGTCTTCTTTCAGCCAGCCAATTTCTGATCCAAACCGCGAAACCTTCCTCAATCCCATGACTCTGTATTTCATGCAACAGCCGACAGTGCCTTACTGAAAACCATATCTACAACATCAACCACTTTACTCTCATCCACCTGTTTGCTCACCTTCTCAAAGACCTCAATAAGGTTTTTGAGGCACAACCTGCTATTCATAATATCGTACTCACTATCCCGAATCAACTTCTTCCTTTTTCGATGATCATAAATCCTATCTCTCATAATCTGTTCCAAACAGTTAGCTGCAAGAAAGCTAAGGATCACTGTTCGAAAATTACCAGCATCGTCTCTACTCCCCTTCGCGAAGAAGGGGACAATATTTGCTAAACTCGGGTCTTCTCGCACTAATGACATAAATACTGACGAAATAAAGCTTATAGTCAAAAGTTCTGCAATCTCCTCCCACGATTCGCAGAGAATCCTCGGATACATCTGTGGGGACAAACCTATTTTTAGACTTTCATGAATTGCGAACAACTCCTCTTTATGAATGTCAATTTCGTTTCTTCTAATAGGTTGCATTTCAATACTCTCTTCGACAACATTGTCTTTTTCATTTTTGATATGATAAAAAATACATTCGGCGTCT
This sequence comes from Chiloscyllium plagiosum, assembly GCF_037043375.1. NCBI lineage: Eukaryota > Metazoa > Chordata > Chondrichthyes > Orectolobiformes > Hemiscylliidae > Chiloscyllium > Chiloscyllium plagiosum. The sequence goes on along the minus strand of NW_028270152.1, from coordinate 116,833,682 downwards.
CTGCTATCCTTGGACTCCGCTGACAACTTCGTACTTCTGTTCTTGACAGGCCATAATCATATCCTCGACATTCTTTTATTCTTGAACTATTAATTGAAAGCTTCAGGATTCTTCCTGCCAGACAAAGACTTCTCATGCCTCCTCTTCCCTCGAAGTAGCTCTTTCTTTAGGCCCTTCCTGGTTAGCTTTTAATTCCCAAGCGTCCTACCTCAGCCTTCATATCTCATGTTATGTACGCCATTTCTCCTTGTTCTCAAGAGTTTCAACTTCTTCAGTAAACCCAGCTCCCTGTGTCCACCTCATATTCCCTGCATGACGCATGCATTCCTACCAAGGACATGCAGTGGCTTTTCCCTCAACAAGCTCCATATTTCAGGTGTGCACAACCCTTGAAGTTACTTTCCACATCCAGTGCATCTTAACTCTTACCTAATCGTATCATAATGGCCTTTCTCCCCGCGATATCTCATGCTCTACAATAAATACCTATTCCTATCCATCACTAAATAAACATAACCGAATTGTGGTCAGTATCAACAAAGTGCTCACTTACCTCCAAATAGCTGGCTGAGTTCATACCTATAAGCAAATCCAATGTAGCTTTCCGTCTTGTTGGCCTGTCTGCATGCTGCGTCAGGAAATCCTCCTGCACACATTGGACAAAAACTGACCGATCCGATATTTGGAAAGTTAAAGCTCCCCATAACAACTACCCTGTCAGTTTTGTTCCTATCCAGAATCATCTTTGCAATCTTTTCCTCCATATAACTAGAACATTTTTGTGGTGACCTCTCCATTCCTGATTCTAATCTCAGTCCATTCTCCCTCAGCAGATTCAGTCGCGTCCTCACCAATACCCTTTTTGCTTCCATAATACTGTCCTTGACGAATAATGCCACATCTCCCCCTCTGAAACGACCCTCCTGTTCTGACTGAAAAATCGAAGCTGAGGTACCAGGAACAATCATTCTCTTCAGTCCTCCGTTCATGTCTCTGAAATGGACACAACATCGAAGTCCCAGTTAACAATCCGTGGCACCTACCTTATCCCAGATGCTTCTGGCGTTGAAGTAAACACACCTCAAGCCACCTTCAGCCTTTCCAGGACACTCTTGTAAACCTGAAACGCTATTTATGCACATAACCACTCACAACCACCTGCAAACTGGAGCTACAATTCAGCTTCCCACTCCGCGGCTGAATTCGTTCAAACCCTTATGAAGAGCTTTGGCAAATTATCCCCTCAGGGTATTGGTACTCTTCTGGTTCGGGTGAAGACCATCCTGTTTGTAAAGGTTCCTCGACTCCAGTATGAGCCCCAACTATCCAGGTATCGGAATCTCTCCCTCCTGCACCATCCTTGCAACAACATTTTCAAATGCTCTCTCCCTACACTTCACCTCACTACGGCGGAGAATGGGCAACAAATCAGAGAGAACACCTCTGTTTATTCTAGGTTTAAGATGTCACCCTCGATCCCTGAAATTCTGCCATACATCCACATCAGTTTTATTACCGATGTTGTTGGTGCATATGTAGACAATGACTTGGGGTTGCCCACCCTCTCCCTTAAGGATCCTGAAAACACGATGAAAGACATCACAAACCCTGGTAGCTGGGAGACAATACACCAATCATGAGTCTGCCCTATATCCACAGAATCTCAATCTGTTCCCATCGATATGGAGTCCCCAATAACAAATGCTCTCCTCCTCTCTCCCCCACCCTTCTGAGAAAAATGGGCAAACCCTGTGCCAAAGACCTATACCCAATGGCTTTCCCCTCGTAAGTCATCCTGCCCAAAAATAAGAAATATGGTGTACATGTTACTGAGGGGCACGGCCATAGCAGATGCCTGCACAGTCTGCGTGTTAGCTTTTCGGCTCCAGACTGTATCCCATCTATCTATCTCTTGTACCTGAAGTGTTACTGCCTCCCTATAACTTTGCTCAATTTCACTCAGACTCCAAATGATCTGACATCAAGCTACAGTTCCCGAACACACTTGCCGAGGAGCTGGAGTTGGGTGCACTTCCGCAAATGTGGATATCTGGGACATTATTGAAGACCCTTACCTTTCACATTCTACAGAAAGAAATTTCAAATATCCGGCCATCCATTCCCAATATTGTTCACATACACACACTCACAAACAGACACACACACATATATATATACACACACGAACATATATAAATGTATATAAAAATGTGTGTGCACTTGCATGTATGCGTGTGCGCATATATATTTAAAAGTTGCAAAACAAAGTTGATTGAAATGGCATTTATTTTAAAAATGATTTTGTGGAGTGTTCTGCCGTTGGCAAATACCTCAGTAACTTACAACCAGCAGAAATACTCCCTGAGTGAATATTCATCTCTCAATAGAGATACAAAGGTGACGTTTGAAGATGTTGACGTTTCTCATATCGCTGATCCTGTGCTGTGTTAAATTCTGGTAAGGATGTTTAGTTCGTTTCATGTTACTTATTTTGTTGCAACCTTGCACAGGCCATTAAAACAATCCAAAAATTATTAGATTTATCTCATTGGACAATGTTGTCGGCAAAACTGGAACCGAAATGACAAAGATGTTTCAAGTACTGCTTTAAAGAGTATAGGATTCAAACAGGAACATTTTTCGAGTCTTCTCACTGGATATTTTGGGGGAAGATGGGTGATCAGCAAATGGTCTCACTCCCTTCTCTGTGATTGCAGCCCAATGTCCAAGGCAATAGATGACAAAAACATGGTGCATTCCATCGACAGGTCAGTTCCCACTCACTATAGTATACTTTCGCTTTGATTGTTGCCATCGCATAAAGGGTTAGGTGAGTGGGGAGATCGGGATTCTGGTGGTAAACTGAGACATTGCGATAATTAATCCCACACTGTTGGCATCACTTTATATCATAAACCAATTATCCAGCGGACTGAGCTTACCGACTTCCCTTCAGTGCTGAGCTAACAGAAACAGCTCAGTTCTATTACAATTTATGGAAGTTCACGTATAACAAGCTGCTAAACCTTTCTTCACAACCAGCACTTTCTACACTTAGTCGTACTCAGTTGGAGGTGATATGTGGTATATTTCCAATTAACCTTAACCAATTAGAAATTGTGCACCTAACGCTTACCCGACCCGGCCGACCAGACTCCCTGTCTTGGTGAAGTTCACTCATTATGTTTCTGCACGTATTTTTACAAATACTTTAGAATCAGCTTCTGACACATTTTTCATGAAAAATAATCATTTTCGATTTCAATTACTGAAGAATGAAAAAAAAATGCTCCAAACTTTTCCTTATCATTCATTGCTGGTTTTGAAGTTCGGAAGTTTAGTTATAGATCCATCTGAATGAAGGATTTTCCCTCCTGTTTACTCTCAGCAAATTCACATCATCAGGGAAACTTCCATATGGACGCAACTCAGTTTTACCTGGTTTCACGCCACATGATCTATTCGTCTGTTCCACCACCCCATGAAAGCCCGCCTTGTCTTTTCTAATGGCGTTATGCCTCGGTACCGTTGGCTTCCTTTCCATTCTTTTTTGTTTCCCAGGAGACGCTGTCCATTCTTCCTGACGTCTTTTGATTCCAGTCATCGCCATCCATGTCTTTTATCATCTCTTTTATATTCTAGGGAAGTCCATCTTGAGAAAGAATGTTGTTCCAATGCATCACATGAAAACCCGCTCGAATGGTGTATACTGTCATTACCAGTATAGGGAAGATGGGAGCTAGTACAGTCACAGGTGAATCGGTTGGTTGTCACACAATGGATCAACCATTGACTGGGAAATTACTGTTTTTCTTCACTTTTCTCCCCTCTCTGAACATGTGCTAAAACAACACAGGAAGGTATCATAGAATGCCGACAGTATAGAAACTGGCCATTTGGTGCAACAAATTCACACCGATCCCCCAGGGATTAACCCTCACAGAACAATTCCTTACCCTATTACTCTTCATTTATTCCTGAATAAGGCACGTTACTGACAGTCGACCCATTTGGATTCATGCCATGTCTCAGGCTCTGTGAGGCAGCAGTGCTAACCAGTGAGCCACCTTGCGGCCATGCAGCAATATTTCAAGGCACATGCGGACGAGTGTAAAATGCGTTTCCTGTCAAAGATGCTCCGATTTTGTTGCTGTCCTTATCAGGAACAATAATCCTGTTTCCCTGACCAGGCATTGAAACCAAACCACAGCGGAGATAGTGCTGAATTGTAACCACTAGCTGACATTTAGGACGGCAGGTGCAATTGCTTCTTCTCTTCACAGCATAGTTTTTTTTCCAGCGATGAGACGTTTCTTCCAAAATACTATTCGTGACACCGAGATTTTACAGCACAGAATAATGCATTATGTCAATGCCAGTCCATCAAACATCCATCCATTCTCATTTCCAGCTTCCAGTAGCCCGCAGCCTGACTTCTGAAGTGTTCATCTCAAAGAGACGTTCCCTGCAAAGGTTTAATCTCAAATGAAGAAGCGAATGAGACTGAAGTCAGATTCCATTAAATTTGATCATGAGCTGCGGGAGAACTGAACTGCATTTTCAACCAAAGAGGGAAATATACAGACACATCTTGTGAGAATGACAAAGGCCTTAGGAGAGGCCAACATTCAGAAAATGTGGAGTTGAACTGTTTGCCTCTTCTTTCTCCACTTCGGGCTTTAAAACGTGATTCTGTTTGCATAAGCGAAGGGGTAAACAGGCAGGCGACTGTCCTTCGAGGACTGGCACAGTCGTGAATAATTGGTCCATGCTAATAGTTGAATTCTCCACCTGTTGAGGTAGCCTGGCTAGCTATGCTCTTCCAGCCTCCTACCTGTTTCATTTGGATTCCAGCAGATTCCTGCCTCGACATAAGCATTCAGCCGCTTCGCTGTATGTTTTCCTCCCCCACTATTTCACCGTTACTTTACTGCTTCGACTGTATCACGTTGTTCTTCCCGCTAAACTAGAGCATCTTGGCACCAGATGCTTGTCGTCCGAATGTTCCCAGGAGTAGAAACACAGATGGGGATTTCGAAAGTCAAGCAGATGAGACCTGGTCCGTGGGGGAAATCACTTCACGATGTTCCCTCAGAAATAATTCCAAGCAACACAGAAAGTGCTTTTGAGAAAGATTGTTGCAACCAAATTCAGCAAGGCCCAAGCGAGATTCGAATACACGACCAATGGTTGATAAGACCAATGCACTAGCCTCTGAGCTATGGAGCCACCGGCAAAGAAAATGTTTTTTTTCTGACTAGCAGAAAATGATGAACTCTAGCACAGCAAATTCCATCGTCCGAGGTTCGTGATGCAAGGTTCGTTTTCTGTTTTAAAATATGACATGAAACCCATTCCTTTGATCACTTGTTTGACATAACACTTTGTCAGCTTCCCAATATTTCATAATGTGACTGGGATCAAAATTCGATTAAACTCCCTCCAGAGGAACAGCTTTGAAGTTTCCATTATGTGAAAGGCACGATGTAGTATTGATAGCAATTAATTGTCCCTCATTTCAACAAAGATTACAGCTTTCTTCTTCCGTTGTTGACTAATTCGTTTCCTATAGCATTGTGCGATTTACGTAGTGAAGAGATTTCAGAATTTATGACCTTGGTAGATGAAGTTTAGGCACCAAATGTGGAACAGTTCAAATCGAACTGCTCCTGATGCAGTCTACCTATATTGAAGAAACAGGATACCTAATTACAGTTCGCTTCAGAAAACACCCAGGACACCCGTAACAAACAACATCACTGACCAGTGGCCGAACACTTCAACTCTCCCTCCAAATCAGCCAAGTTCGTGCAGGTCCTGGGCTTCCATTGCTCTCATGAACTGTCCTATGTATCACTCTTCCTTCCCACCCATCCGCTCCGCACTGCTCTGCGACCAATCACCACTACACCCACCTCCAACCACCTATCACACTCTCAACTACCTTGCCCCAGCTCCATCCACTCCAATTTGTCTCTCTACCCCCTCGGTTTACAAACTTATTTCCTGATGATAGCTCTTGCCCGAAACGTCGATTCTCCTACTCCTTGAATGCTGCCTGACCTGCTGTGCTTTTCCAGCAGCACACTTCCGACTCAGGAGCGAGGCAGTGGATTTTGATTTCGGGACTGAAGACAGAGGCCTCAGCTTCGCCATGATGCAATTGTGAGAAATGTCTGCTCCAACAGAACTGCATGTCAGACGAGGCAGGACAGCGTTTGACCTGGAAGGAACAGGGAGGTGATCGTGTTGATATCCACCTGCAGATCGATTTGTTCTCTGTGGTGGATGCAGTGTGCATGAAAGATTCTGACGAAATTCTGGTCACATTCTAAGTGTCGAAAATCCCTCACCCTCAGACCATATCTTAGAAAGTATCCAGAGTCTTGTGAAAGTTGCTTTCCCACTCTCATTTTTGGATAACTTCAATTTCGCAGGATATTAGAAGGGGAAGATTTACATACCAATCTCTCCGCCGTGATCTGATAAAGTCGCGAGTTTTATCACAAGCATAACTTGCTCAGCGAGAGAACATTAAAGGAAAAAAAACCTCTGGTTACAGTGAGAGAGAAATCGTTCTCTTATTGTGTGTGTGGACAATGGTTCTACCCATCATCAGAGCTCACAAACCACAAATGCAGTCATACTAAGGAAAGTCTATGTAAATGTGCGTATTCATTTCCTTGTCTGAGCTGAATTCCAATGGAGGCAAAGATTTCAGAAAAAAGCGATTCACCTGCTCAGAGTGTGGAAAAGGATTCATTCTGTCTCTGACCAGCTGCAGCACCTGCTCGTTCAAAATGAGGAGAAACCATTTCAAAGTCTGGACTGCCGAAAATGCTTTAAAACGTCCAGCACAACGCTCATACTAATTAGAAACCTTTCATCTCGCTAGACCTTGGAAAATATTATCAAACCTCTCTGAACTTCATCTCTGAGAAATATGCTCACATGAATGAGAGACCTTTAAGAATTCTGGAGACGTGACGTCTGATCTACATGCTCACCCGGGAGGAGGCATCTTCGTTTCCAAATCGATGGGACCTGCTGTAAAAGTACGAGTGACTGGATGGCTCATCACCTTTCTCACAATATTAATGTGTCTTTCTAAATGCCCTGACTGCAGGAAGCGCTGCACAAATTCCTGGAGACGAACGTGTTATCAACGTGTTCACACTATGGAAAGACATTATTCACTCTAAAAGTTCCAGGGGGCAGTTTATCACTAACGTCTTCACATTGAAGAGAGACCTATCAAATGTATAGTCTGTGGGATGTGCTTAACAGTCTCTGTAGAACTGATGTCCCTTCGACATTTTCACAATGTGAGAGACGTTTCAAAGTGTAGCTATTCTAGGAATAGGTTCAGCGTTCACTTCAACTCTCAGTACACCAGCAAGTTTGCAGTGGGCAGAAAGCATATATTTGCTCCAAGTGAGAAACACAGTTAGCTCACTCATCGACCCTGCTGAGACAAAAGAGGGATCCCACGAAGGGAAAGAATTCACTCACTCATCGACCCTGCTGAGACAGTGCAGAGATTACATATCTCAACAGCGATTTAACCTTGTTGTTCATCATATTCAGATCTGAAAGCAAAGTTTTGATATTCTGGAGAAAAATCAAACAAATCAGCTTTGTATTAAATTCATTGTCAAATGTCATTGGAAAGATGGGTTTACCGAGTACTTGAAGCATCAGCACAGGTTCTCAAAGGGAAATAATGTCTGACAAATATATTAGACATCTGTGAGGAGGTAATGAGCAAGTAATACGAAGTCTACCCTGTAGAGGTGACCAGCTGGAATTTCCAAAAGGCTTTTGGCGAGGTGCAGTATGACAAACTGCTCAATAATGGGCAACTTCTAATTTAGACAACGGTGTGTTTGGAGTTTCCGCATCCTCTCCGAATCTGCCTGGATTTCCTCCCCAGACGAAAGATGTGTCGGTGACCTTCTTTGGCCATGGGGAATGCAGAGTTACAGGAATTGGGTAGAGGGGTGAGTTTGGGTGTGATGTCCGTTGCAGGATTAAAGGAATCTTCCTGGGCCGAATGGCCTGTTTCCAAGCGAGAATGTCAGATCGCCTTGGCACGTAAAGTTAAGGATATAATCTAAAGAGATTCCACAAGTACATGAAGAACTAGAGACGAAGTAGGACCACTTTAAGATGAAAGAGCTCACTTTTGTTTTTAATCTCAGCAGATGGAGAGATATATAATGTTCACTTCGTGGAGAACGAAATGGACCCTACAACTAAATATTGATGTTTATAAAGTCGTTTCCATTGAAAAGGGAAAGTGCTGGAGGACTTGGAAAATATGAAGATGGATATTTCTCTGGGATTTGATCTCATGTATCCCAGAACTTTGTGGCAAGTTAGGGAATGAAACTGTTGGGCCTTTCGTAGGAATAATTGTGTAAGCTATTACTATGAGTGAGGCGCCGAAAAATGGGGAGTGGCTAATTTTGTGCTTTTGTTAAGAAAGGGTTACATGGAGAATCCTGGGAAGGATAGACCTGTGTTTCTGACGGTGGTCTTAAGTCAGTTGTAGGATGCAATTATAAACGATAGGATTTAAATGCATTTGGAGATACAAGGAATAAATAGGAATAACCAGAATGTTTTTGCGCGAGGGAAGTTGTATCTCACAAACATGACTGAGTTTTCGGGGGCATAACTAATATGATTGATCCGGACAAAGTGGTAGATATTGCTCACTTGAACTTTAATAAAACCTTTTTCAAGGTTCCGCATGTTTGCCTGATTCAAAAAGTGAGATCACAGAGAGTTCGGCGAGATTTCCAATTCGATATAAAATGAGATTAACAGCAGGAGGCTGGGAATAGCCGTGGAAAGTAGCTTTCAGGCTGGAGGACTATTACCGATGGTGTCCCGCAAGGATCGATGTTGAGCCCACATTCATTTTTTCATTTAAATAAATGATTTAGGTGAGAAGATAAAACGCATGGTAAGTAATTTGCAAAATTTGTCGGAAAAGGGACAATAAAAAGGTGATGGAATATTGTGAAGAGATTTTCTCGTCAGGTCAATTTCTCTCTCTGTCCTCGAGTTTTTAAAGCGTGGGGGAGTGGGGTTGGGGCGGGACAGTGAAGGGCCATCCGTCCATCGTACAGAGCAGGTTATCAGACGTCCATCTATTCTCGTCCCAGTTTGCAGCATTTGCCCCATAACTTTGAGTGTTCTGATTTTCCAGGGAAAATGTCAATGAGATTCGCTCTGTGAGCTTAAATGACACAACAATGGTACTGACGATTGACATGGTCATACTGGGTTGCAACACCTTTGAGGAACATATTCTCATGTTCACACACAGAGGCAGACACGCAGGCACATTCCCCGACAGTGATAGAGTCCTCATCATTATACACACTCCATGCGCTTTACGTCCGCAAGTTTCTCTGGTGAAAGGCGGCTTTCAGTGGAATACAAGCCACTTCTCCAGAAAATATGAACCGTTGCTGTGAGCTGCGATATGAAATGGATACTGAGCTGAAATAGTCCCACACGCTTCGCATGTGTAACTTTCAGTAACACGAATCCCACTAAATCAAGGCATCTTGCTCCTGGGATCTGACAGGATAGCGCCCAGCAAACATTCCTCACAAAACTACTGACATATGGCAAACTCTAGACACTTTCACGTCTCGTCTCGTCTCGTCTCGTTGTGTTTCTGTCCCTGTCACACCTCCAGATTCCTCTTCATGTCTAGTCCCGAGATCATTGAGCTGTTTGATACAAATACAGACACATTGAGAAAGTGATCTTTGTTTCAAAAGTCGAATCAGGGAATGTAAGCTGCGAGGGCTTGCTCACGGCAGAGCAATAAGGCTCCACGGTTTCATGTCCTGATTATCTTTTAGACTGATTCCACCAATGGGCACCATACCAGTTATTACCAATTAAAATCTTCCAATGAATACCGTGACTGACAGAAAGTAGCTTCGAACCCTTCCTCGCTGAGGGGCATTTTGCAAACAATGTCCTGTTCCTTCACAAACTGAGTTTTTCTCAGCTGGCCATGGATGCGTCGAGCACAGAAAATGCCCTTTAGCCCACTAAGTCTGCACATTCCAATACAATCCCCTGAACTGTTCTTACCCCATTTGGCAGCATTTTGCTCAAAGGCTCAAACGAATTAAGCAATGTAAGTGTTCGACTATATGGGTCTTTCATGCTTTGGAGGTTTCTGCCTTTTCAATCATGACATGCGGTTGGTTGCTGTTTCCCAAGCCTCCTTATCTGGGTTATACGCATTTTACTTCATCCTGCGATTTGAATTTCAAACAAAAAAACAGAGAAAAAACACACTTCGAGTTCACTCTCGACTCTCAATCACAGTCAGCAAAATGCTTAACTGCATGAGGAACTCACAGTGGATTTAACGCCCATCGCCTCAATCACTTGGCCACACCTGCAGAAGTACGCTACTAAACTGGTTTCAAGTTCTCCCTCCCTGTGGAGTGAGGGACCGGCAATCATTGTCAGGTTTGTTTGAATTGAATCACCACAGCTTCGACAGGGTGAAATGTCAGGATATGTTTGGTCTGTGTAATCAATCTCGATATTTCAAATTATCATTCATTTAGAAGCAAAGACAGAGATTGCAGGAGAAACTAAGCATGTCTGGCAGCATCTGGAGATAGAGAAACAGAGACAACCATTCAGAGCTTCTTCAGGAGTTTCTCAGAACTCTGTTTTTCTCACAGGGTCTTCCATTCCTGCCGAGTTCCTTGAGCAGTTTTTGTTTTTTTGTCAGAGATTCTCAGCATCCGCAACACTTTATTAGCCATTAAACAATAACGAAACACATTTGTCGTTCCTCACTGGATAGGTTTTCCGATTGGGAGCATATTCCCGAACCTACTAAAAACACGAAACTGCACAGCAAAGGATTCGGATGAATAAGAACAGCGACCGCTCCATGCGTTATCGGTTAACAGCCGAACGAGAGAATTCATTGCTCCACAGAGACTGGGGAGTTCCTTGCAGCAAGCCCCTTGCAGGATCTCATAATGAAGACTGTTAGCGAATTCAAAAGTTTGCCTCCGCTTAGTAGAATGACAATTGCCATCGATTGGTTTGACGTTTCCAAAATGAATCCTGGAGCATTCGATGTGAAAAATGGGAACAGTCTGATCCCACGCCTTGCCGACACAGTCATGTCACAGGGAACCAGCTCTCCTAAAACCGGGACCTACTCCCTTCATGCCTCATGACGAACATATTCCTGACCACGGTAAAACCCCGGAACTGTGCAGCTGAAGAAAAAAGGATGGTGTGATTGTCGCTCCCTTTACTGGGTGGTGGGAGAACAGCACCTGTTAGTGAAGAGCCGAACGCACTGACTAACATCGCCACATGGACTGATGAGCCAACGGTGTCAATGATCTCCGAATGCAAGCTTTAGTCTGCTCCTCCCCCATGGAAAATACTCCTTTATTAGCTTTACCTTTCGAAAATAATTCTTTGGAAATTCATTCTGAAAACAAGGGAATAGTCTGCTTCACATCCTCTAAAGACACAACCATGACACCAGGAACCAGTTCTCCTCCAACCGGGACCATGTCTCTTCCAGCCTTTCAGTGACTTGTCTGTGACCGTGTTTTCTCAGTGTCCCGGAGCTGAAATGAGATTTGACGTCCTGACGTGCAGGAACGAGAATCTTTTCAATGTCACAGATCAGTTCATGTCCGGAGGGCTTCAGAGTCAAAGCACTGGCCTCCGCAAGCACAGAAAGATTTCTAACCTGTCTCTGCTCATTCGAACAGTTCATAGTCCATTCGCCTCTGGATCAGCTTCCCAAGGAATATATAAAGATTCATAAAACTCGAGATTAGGATTTCTGCTTTGCTTCTTGACAGTTTCCCCACCTGCCAATTGGCAAAATTTTCCAAGAATCTCTTCACAACCCTCTGCTTTACACTATGTCCAGAGATAAATAATCTCACTTTGTGGAGAGATTCCCGACTCTGTGAATGTTTTGTTTAGAGCAAAGAAGTTTAATGGGAGATTTCTTGGGAATGTTTATAATGATGTGGGCGAAAGCGGTGTGGATGGGCGCGTTGATGGTCAGGAGGAACTGCTGCCCCTGACCAGGGCAACTGACCAAAGGATGAGGAGTGAAGACGTTTAATGGAAAACACAACTTGTATTAAATAAACTTAGTGAAACCTACATATACACCATGTGTTTGTTATTATCTGTGGATAGAGGAACAGAGCTAACGTTTTGAGTCAGATCCGTTTTTCGTTCAGAACACAAGTTTCCTGCATGTCTACAATTGAGCATACCTGAGAAAATGTCGAGTTGTTGAGACGGGTTTTCTGGAGTTGCAGGGATAACTCCCATTGATGAGAGATAGAGTGGATGGGAAGGATCGATTTCCATGAGCAGAGAGATTAAAAATACGGCAATGGTCGAGTAACAAAGATGTTCTTGTACTTTTACAGCGCCGTTCAGCACCACTTCTGTCACAGGCACTGAAGTAACTTTGAAGTAGATGTCAAAACTAAAGTGCTAATCAGGGCAGTTTGTTCAACCAGAGGTCAAAAAAGAGCCCTCAGAACTGGCCTTAGCGACGCCAGTGAGATTATGTTTTACTTTAAGCGTTTGTTCCTCTCTGGTTTATATCTAGAATAGTGCAGGACTGGAGGTTCTAATCTCAGGGGAAGGTGTTACCCACTAAGACACAGATGAGGAGGATGTTCTCAGTTCAGAGGGTAGCAAGTATGTAGAAGTATTTACAGCAGATGTCTGGCAAGTCTCAGTATATTTAAGCATTCAATTATCTCTCTATTAATAGCATGGAGCAAGTGGTAGAGTGAAATGTGCACAAATGTGCTGACAATTCACACTCGTGGGAGCGCATATTATGTTGAGAACGTGGCATTTCGCACAGGCATATAGATAGGTTGAATGAATGGGGAATAACTTGTCAGATGCAGTTTCATGTTGGCATTATGAGGTCATGCACTTTGGTCGGAGAAGTCAAAAGAAAGAACACTATTAAAATCGAGAGAAAGTAGAAGAAACGTGTGAGCCAGAGGAATCTCATGCCTGACACAAACATGTTTAGTATCATATTCTTTCCCTGACAAGATGGATGGCTTCCTTTCCGAATGCTCACAATGAAAGAGATGGTTTCCAAGGAAAGTAAAAGACCTTGAAACAAATAGTCTAATCGAAAACAAAGGAAAGAATTGAGTCGTTCCAATGGAAAACTTTGATGCTTATGGTTCTCTACAATTTGTTTATAATGGAGCTGGAAGTGGTAATTGGGGGAGCTGTGGAGTGAAAGTCAGGTCACCCATGATTACTGTCATCCTTCGTCTGTCTTCCTCATTTTTTTGTATGTTTTATTTCGCATTGTGGTTACTGTGAGTGCGCTTGTAAACCACACCGCTGGTTTGTTGTTTCCCAGACAGTTCTTCAACACGACTCGTAAGAATTCAACATTCTTTTCTCCTTAATCTAGGTAATCTCTAAACACTGTGCAACCAGAACCTCGACATTTTCCACGCCTGTCTGCCTTCTTGCAAGATCAATTGTTTCATCACTGTGCTCCTGTTGGACAAATCAAGAACGACCCAAACTGCATCATTTACATCGAGGCTGCGAACACAGATAACTGCAGCCGCTCCCCAGAGTACTGGCAACTGTGTGATCACAGAAGCACACATTGAACAGCCAGGAAACTCAAAATAATTACAGTGCCAGAGGCCGTGCCAGGAACGGCACCTGAGAAACAACAGAAACACTCTTTTGAGCTACGGACCTGGTTATATTTCTCAATCAGCAATCGAAGTTTACATTGGTTATATCAATTGATCCCTCACTCAAGGAACCAACAACTGCTGCAACACTCCCCAGCTCCCCCAATTCCCACTTCCAGCTCCATTATAAACAAATGAGGACTTTGGATACTGGACATCAGAGTCCAGAGTATGGTACTGGAAAACACAGCAGGTCAGACAGCATCTGAGGAGCAGGAGAATCGATGTTTTGGGCATGTGCCTGATGACTTGCTCATGCCAGAAACGTCCATTCTCCTGCTTCTTGGATGCTGCCTCACCTGCTGTACATTTCCAGCAACACCGTCTCCATTGCTGCAGACTGTCATACAATCCAAGCTTCCAGCCACAGAATCAGCAACACTCAGTGTAATGAGTCAACCTATTGGGGATACCTGGCAGTGGTGTTTAGTGTCAAATAGATCTTCATGAATGCGTGTCGTGAATTGTCTGTCCTGTATAATGTTCCCTGCTCTCACTACGTGCAACATTGTTTGACCATATTTGTATTGTACATGATGGGTATTGGGTCCAATGTTCTGGTGAGTTGTTGTCTAAATGTGGCTTTCGGTTTATATTCTCTAAAAAATCCGAGTAGTCAAAGGCTGTCCGTTCGAGACATTTTTCCTTGATGTGTTGGGTCTTGGCATGCCCTCCTAACGTTGTTTGTCTGCAAGGAGTTTGCGGGACTATCTATTGTTGCAAAGCATTTCTGGAAGATCCAGTAAACACCACAATCAGTTGTACAGAGTGGCAATGCACAGACATGACGAGGTCAACAAATTCGACCAGAACAACACAACAATAATTGGACAATAGTCTGCAGCCAGAGGTTTTCTAGAATGACGAGACTCATCCAATGACTCCATCAAAGAACATGTTGACCTGGACGTAACATACCGGGACCTGCAATGAACGACAAGAAGCAGCAACTGAAAGCAGTGGGAAGGAAATCACACCAATTTGAAACGCTACAAGACAGCAGAGCTTCATAAGAGTCTCATCAGCCTTGAGGATGTCACCGAGAAAGGGCATGAAACTGCTGCAAACCAACTTCCCAACACTATCGAAAATCCACACACCATCTGCAAACTTCACTGGAACTACAGATCTTTAGACAAACCTTGAAACCCTGAAACAGTCAGGGCCGCCCCAGCGGGAAAATGAACACTTGCATCCCACATGACAGCTGAGGATACGAAACGCCATACTCCAGTGGACGTTAGAACGAACTGCTCTTGCAAGCTACTTGTGCGTGCTCTTGTCAAAATAACTGCTTGATTATGCTCATCCAATTTTCATCGTTTGACGTTGTGTGCTTTTAGCATTACAAATTTACATCTGAATATCTCTGAATTTTCTGAGAATTTCTGCCGTTTCAACACTTCGAGACAGTGAGTTCCAGATTCCAACCATTCGTTGTCTGATAACGTTTTTTATGTGCAGCTACCCAAACCTTTTTTACTCTTATCTTAAATCTATGGCTCCTTGGTGATTGATCCCTCCATCAAATGTTTCGTTAAGTGTACATAATCCATAGTGCTCATCATTTCGTACATCTCAATACTGTCTCATCTCAATTTCCCCTGCTTTCAGAAAAACAACGCCAGTCTGTCCAAACTCTTTAATAGTTGAAGTTCTTCAATCCAGATAATATATTGGTAAATCACTTCTGCATCGCTTCCACAGTTGTCATATCACTGCTATAATGTGAATTGTAAAATTATACACAATAATCTAGCGAGAGACAAATGATGACTTGAAATAAATGTGGGGAGACCAGAGACATTGGTCTTTTCCAATAAAGTAATTCCCTCGATAATGTTCGGTGCCCTTTTCATGAACCCAATGCTCCAATGATCTCTGATCCATGCAAATAAAACACTATATGTGAGGATTCAAAACCCAACCACATTGTCTGATAGCATTAAGTGGCTTAATGGTACTGATGGTGATATTGGGTCACATTCACCTAACAAGAGTGACAGCTGCAGCACAGATTTAACGGTGTCAATGTGAAAGTGAATGTTAATTTTTCCAAAGCCCCAGCGAGATGGGAGGAGGAATGGAAAGGGGGAAGAGTGATTGTTAAAGGGAGAAAAATCTCCGAGATTGGGTGCTGAGAGTGGCGGCTTGAAGCATTAAAACCAACACTTGAGTGAGTATTTTCATCTTAAAATTGATTGTGTCCTTTCTGTGTTTGTTTTGCACAGGTTATGTGGAGTAACGTGGGACAAATGCTCATTTCTGATACTCGGATTTGAATGGAGGTTGCTTGACCACAACGCAGAGGACGAACCACTATTCGATTACATGAAAAAGCACAATACATAAAGGATTTAAAGCAATGGCAGATATAGTCGAGGAACCGCATCACATGCACAACAGGAAAGCCCACTGAGACTGGATTCAATCGTCACCTTCAATATCCCCAATGGCTGCGGAGATTCCATCATTGAGAATGTTGAAGACTGAATTCGATAGATTTCAACAAAAGATGAAATGTACAGTCGAGAGTTCACAAATATCGTTGAAATATTGGTTTCAATAAACATGAAGTTTCACATCGTAACTTTACCAGTGTCGTGAGACAAGGAAGAAACTATTATTGCACACTCACATCACACCGGTTCCCAGGTCTGGACTCAGTGAAACTGTGTACGCAGTGGCGAAGATCCGATTGGAAATTGAGAGTGGAATGAACGAGTGGATACCTACTTTCCCTGCCAGTGACCAACTCCATGAGCATGCAGTCCTACCGTGAAGGTAGAGAGGCGCGTGAAACACCGAGGCTGGGAGCTCCAAACTCGCTCGGTGAAACTTCTGTTGATATGGCGCAGAGGGCATTGGGTCGTGGGAAAAGATCCTGAGCTATTTTAATCTGAATTGAGATGATTAGATTAGATTCCCTGCAGGGTGTAAACAGGCCCTTCGGACCAACATGTTCACAGCAACCCTCCGAAGGACAACCCATTCCAACCCTATGTTTACACCTGCCTAATGAACCAAACATTATGGACAATTTAGCATGGCCAATTCACGGGATGTGCACATCTTTTAGTTTGTGGGGCGTACCGGAGTACACGGAGGAAACACACACAGACACATGGAGAACGTGTAAGCTCCACACAGACAGTCGCCCGAGGCTGGAATCGGACCTGGGACCCGGGTGCTATGAGGCAGCCGTGTTAACCAATGAGCCACTGTGCCACACACTTGCTCATTGAATTGGCGCCCGCAGACCTCTATAACAACTATCTGCAAAGAATCACTATTCTCTGACTGACGATATTCCTCCACGTCTCATTTCCAAATTGTTATCGCTTCACTTTGTCTCTGTGCCCTCGTGTTCTTGTGTGTCATAGTGGTTAAACATCTTTGCCACATTGGCTCTGCACAAGCCTCTCAGCACTCTGTAAATTTTAAATAAATCGGGTCATTGACCCAGACATCATTGAAACAGACCGCTGTTCTAAACTGTCCATGCTATCATTTACCGAAACAAACATAGTACCAACTAAGTGTACTGGGCCTATATCTCTGTTAACATGTCGTATTCCTGCACTTATCTAAGTGTCTTTCAAATGTTGTAACTTTATCCACATTTTTACTTCCTCTTGAACTTTGCACAGGAAACATACCGTGTAAAGTAAAACAAAGTGAACCTCATGTCTTTTTATGACCTTTGTCCTCACACCTTAAAATACGCCCACTAGTCCTGAAATACCCCAAAGAAGGAAAGCACCGTTGCAGTTGAGCTAATCTGTACCCCTCAGGATTTTAAAAACATTTATACGGTAAACGTCAACCTCTTATGATCCTTTGAAAGAAGTCCCAGTCTATCCAGCCTACAGCTCAATTCCTTCATTCCTAGCAAAGTACTGGTAAATCTCTTCTTAACTCTGTCTTAATTCTTCTTTGTCTGACTTGGAAACGAGAACATAGACACAATACTACAGAAGATGCCTCGCCAACATCCTGTACAACCTCAGGATAACGTACCAAGTTCAACACTAAAAACTGAGTGACGCATGAAAGCGTTCTAACGGCATTTTAACGAAACTGACGATATGTGACACGACTTCCAAAGTCCATTCCGTGACCTATTCACGTGTCTATTGTGCAGGACTATTCAAAGCAGTACTTGTAAATGTACAAGTGCTACATCCCTTTATAACTCAAACTGCAGTACCTTACATTTATCCAAGGTAATTTCCCTTTACCATCCACTTAATCATATACCCGAATGATCAATGTCTCTTTAAAATTTCTATAACCTCAGATCACCTTCTTCTCTGACTACTGTACCACCATGGAGAGTTGTAGAGTCCCTCAGCACAGAAACACGTCGTTTGGCACAAACTGGTTCATACTGATCATAATGCGGTCCACATTAACTGCATTTCTCTGCACTTGGACCATATCATTCTAATCCTTTGCTATCCATGTACTTGTCCAAACGCTTTTTAAATGTTCTTCATGTACACTCAAAGACTTCTGCTATCATTTCATTATATGCATGTCGCTCATGTTGGTGTCAACCACAAACTGATGATCCCTGCCTTCCATATTGTCATCTAAAACATTTACATCAGTCACAAACAAAGGAGCCATCACTGATCCCTGTGGAAAACTGCCGGTCACAAGCCTCCAGTCTGACAAACAACACACCAAAACCTCACCCTTTCTTTTGTTATTAATTGAATTTTGTATCCGATTTGCAAACTCACTGTGAACCACATCTGATCTAACTTTACTCGTTCGTCTTCCATGTTGCATCTAGTTAAACGCTTTCCTAAAGCCTAAGTAAGCAAAGATATTTGTTCTTGCCTCATCACTCCTCTTGCTATCTTGATCAAAACTCTCACAAATTTGTGAGATCCAGTTTCCACCTCACTAAACCATGCTGATAATCCCCTCTATTTCCTGGACTCTGAAAATGCTATCTTCCAAAAACACTTCAAAAAACTTGCGAACCACCAACTTCAAACTCAAAAGCCTGGAGATTCCAGTTTTTTTTTCCCCTGTATCCATTCTTTAACAAGGTTCGTCACGGTCCAGTCATTTTAAATCACACCCATATTTAGAGATGACACAATTATTTCAGCAAGGAGTCTTGCAATTTCCGCGCTTACCTCCCATAATGCTTTGGGATTCAGTCCAAACACAGGGTAAACCTCGATGCTAATTGAATCTAGCAACACAGAAAAATATTTACCCCGTGCTGTAATCTGTGAAAGTTCGATAGTCAAAACGTTTCCCAAAGGTCACGATTTAAAGGGAAAATTATCAACTTTTTTCTTTATGTCTAATAGAGTATGAAAACTAACAACTATTTACAACTAATTTCTCTTAAACCCATATTTTACCTTCCACTTCGCAATAATATTCCGATTCTAAAAGATTCCCAATAATGATTTAAAAAGTAATCATGGTTCAAAACCACTCAGCTTTTTCAAGTTTCCTTTTGTGGATTTTTCTGTGTCGATACTGTCCAGGTTTTCCTCGGTGTTCTGCCATGCAAACCCATTCCCAGGAAGGTACATTTGTAGGATCTCTTGAGGTGCACCTCTCTGACGCCGCCCGAGCTTGATTTATACCCCAAAACATCGGATTATTTCAGTGGCTTTAATATTATCAAAATGTGAAGATCAAACCTGATTTTGATTTCGGATCTTGATTCATAATTTAAGCTGATAGCAAACCAGCTCTGCTGGCTGTTTCGAACAAATATCACATTGATCCCTTGGTCAGAACAGGTTGTTCTGTCTCCTTGCAAGCTTTTCAACTCTTTTTTTTTAACACCACGTTCATAACAATACACTCGTCCAGGGTCTGGAGTTTTATGCGCCTTTTACATTTTCTGAGATGTCCAGGAATTATTTTCCTCTTATATTAAATGTTTATCAGTATGTATTTCCATGATTTCTGTAGCCTCCTTAAGTCTAACATATCCTTGGCGAACAGAGTTCCCAAACTGAGCTGTTCCACCTTGCTTGAATCCCTCTAAACACTTTCTCTTCGTCTAAACGTCCAAATGTCTTATAAAACAATGTAACAGCACCTCTGCTACGTTGCTCTAGCAGTTGATTCCATGTGCAAACCATCCTCTGTGTGACAAGGATGTCTTGTCATTCGGTGTAAATCTTACGAGGTCTGGACTCCCGTATCCAAGTGAAAACGAACTTTGCTGTTCGCCTTATCGAGAGCACTCTTGATTTTATGAATCTCTATAAAGTCATCTTCGACCTCAGATGCTGCAGTACGACAAGGCAAAGCCTACACAGTCTCTCCTCGTTATATTAAAAATCCAGTGCCGAGAACATGTCGACTCTTTGTTGCATGAGGCCACACAGAGTCGAATGCAATCCAGCCGCTAGAAACATCACCGAATCTCAAATTATTGATGCATAGTCGAATAGTTTCGGAAAAGGTATCGTCCTCTTCACATATGGAGAGTGAACATTTGGTCTCGCTGTCTCCACAATAAAAAAATGATGTGAAAAATTAGTTTAATGCCTCGTCCATCTGCTGAGCTCAAAAGCAATATCAACCTCCTTTATCTTTCAGGTAATATTTCTCGCGTTGTTCTCTTGCCAGATATGTACATGTAGACCCTCTTTGGATTATCTTCAATCCTGGCAGATTAAATTATTTCATATCCCCTCTTTCCTTCCTGGTCTGCACTTTATTGAAGTCCCGACAAGAAATTCACTTGAACCCAGTTGTCTGTCTGATATAGGATACTCTTTCGTTTTGATTAGTTCCTCAACACCTTTATTCAACCATGGTCACGTCTTGTGAGTGTCCAGCCTGACGAATTCCGCTCAGGTTGACAGCATATCTGTATTGGGAACACATTAGTCTGTTATTAAAGTTGGAGTAACAGAGCATTAGAAATGCATTACAGAATAAAATGGATTCCGCACTGCTTTGTGAAGACGAAATCAGACCTAACATGTTTACAAGTATTTTCAGATCGTAACAAGCACAATACACAAAGGGGAATGCAGTAAATAGAATATATCTGAATTTCTAAAATTATTCAGAACGGTGTTTTTTACGATAGCACTTCACAAGCATAGAAGCATGAACCCACACAGTTGGGGGTATGTATTAGTCGAGGATTGGGGAATGAATTGAGAGGTGAGGTAATGAGAGCATTTGCATGACGGTAAATTGTAACTTGCAGACTCCCGGAGACAACAATATTGGTGCCACAGATGTTGATAACATGTACTAATCACATGTATAACATAAGTCAATGTACTGTTGCTCATTTTGGAGATGGCACAAAATAGATATGGATGCAAGTAATGAAGATGGCAGAGCAACATTCTGGACGGACAGAATCAGGATAAACAAGTGGAAAAAAACGTAGCAGTATATAACATGCAAAAAGAAGAGGTTTATGCGTTTTGGCAGATATAAATATTAAGTGGGGAAATACACAGCACAAAACATCAGCATACAGAGCACTTCGCTTCCTTGTACATGAAATATGAAAAGCTAGCATCCAGTTTTAGCAGGTAATCGGGAAGTCAAATAATTTTGTTTCACTTTATTTAAACGGAATGGGGACATATGTTTTTTTCAAAATACACATGGCATTAGTCAGATCAGAGCTGGATTAATGTGAACAAATGTAGTCCCCTATTTTAGGAATAGCTGTTCAGGGAAAGTTAACACAAATCATCCTGGACATGGGAGAATATTCTCGGGAGATGAAACTGAGAATATTGCCCCTGTACTCATTGGAGTGTAGAATAATGTAACAAGACTTTACTGGGATGCATTAGATTATGAGTGACATGATAGGATAATTTAGGAGAGAATGATTCGCCTTGTCTGAGAATCGAAGACCAGATAACATAATCTCAGAGTAAGTAGTAACCTATTTAAGAAAGATGTGGAGAAATTTCTTTCTCTTCGAGCCAACTGAATATGTGAAAGTATTTACTGCAGGCCGCTCTAGAAATTGGCAGCTCAGTGTGTCCAAGATTACACTGAGATTAGGGAGGGTGGTAAAAAAGGAGGGGGTGTGGGGTTGCTAATTAGAAATGGTATAATGGCTGCAGAAAGGCAGTTCGAGGGGGATCTGCCTTTGGAGGTAGTATGGGATGAAGTCAGAAATAGGAAAGGAGCAGTCACCTTGTTGGGTGTTTACTATAGGCCCGCCAATAGCAGCAGAGATGTGGAGAAACAGATTGGGAAACAGATTTTGGAAAGGTGCAGAAGCCGCAGAGGAGTAGTCATGGGCGATTTCAACTTCCCAAATATTGATTGGAAGCTCTTTAGATCAAATAGATTGGACGGAGCGGTGTTTGTGCAGTGCGTCCAGGAAGCTTTTTTAACTCAGTATGTAGATTGTCCGACCAGAGGGGAGGCCGTACTGGATTTGATACTCGGTTACGAACCAGGACAAGTGATGGGCATGTTAGTGGGTGAGCATTTTGGTGATGGGTGACCACAATTCTGTGACTTTCACATTGGTTAATGAGAGAGATAGGTGCGTGCAACAGGGTAGGTTTTACAATTGGGGGAAGGGTAAATACGATGCTGCAAGACAGGATCTGAGGAGCATAAGTTGGGAGCATAGGATGTCAGGGAAGGATGTCGTTGAAAGGTGGAACTTTTTCAAGGAACAGATACGACGTGTCCTTGATATGTATGTACCTGTCAGGCAGGAAAGAAATGGTCGTGTGAGGGAACGTTGGTTGACTAGGGAGGTTGAATATCTAGTAAAGAGGAAGAAGGAGGCTTACATAACGTTGAGGAAACAACGTTCAGACAGAGCGTTGGAGGGATACAGGATCACCAGGAAGGAGCTGAATAAAGGGATTAGGAGAGCTAAGAGAGGGCATGAAAAATCTTTGGCGGGTAGGATCAAGGATAACCCCAAGGCCATTTATGCGTATGTGAGAAACATGAGAATGACGAGAACGAGGGTAGGTCCGATCAAGGACTGCAGTGGGAGACTGTGTATTGAGTCGGAAGAGACAGGAGAGCTCTTGAATGAATACTTTTCTTTGGTATTTACAAATGAGAGGGACCGTATTGTTGAAGAAGAGAGTGTGAAACGGACTGGTAAGCTTGAGGAGATACTTGTTAGGAAGGAAGATGTGTTGGGCATTTTGAAAAACTTGAGGACAGACAAGTCCCGCGGGCCTGACGGGATATATTCTAGGATTATGTGGGAAGCAAAAGAGGAAATTGCAGAGCCGTTGGCAATGATCTTTTCGTCTTCACTGTCAATGGAGGTAGTACCAGGGGACTGGAGAGTGACGAATGTTGTGGCCCTGTTCAAAAAAGGGAATAGGGATAACCCCGGGAATTACAGGCCAGTTAGTCTTACTTTGGTGGTAGGCAAAGTAATGGAAAGGGTACTGAGGGATAGGATTTTTGAGTATCTGGAAAGACACTGCTCGAATAGGGACAGCCAGCACGAATTTGTAGGTTTTGCCTTACGAGTCTTATTGAATTCTTTGAGGAGGTGACCAAGCATGTGGATGAGTGTAGAGCAGTGGATGTAATGTACATGGATTTTAGTACGGCATTTGATAAGGTTCCCCATTGTAGGCTTATGCGGAAAGTCAGGAGGCATGGGATAGTGAGAAATTTGGCCAGTTGGATAGAGAACTGGCTAACCGCTCGAAGTCAAAGAGTGGTGGTAGATGGTAAATATTCCGCCTGGAGCCCAGTTACAAGTGGAGTTCCGCAGGGATCAGTTCTGGGTCCTTTGCTGTTTATAATTTTTATTAATGACTTGGAAGAGGGAGTCGAAGGGTGGGTCAGTAAATTTGCAGATGATACGAAGATTGGTGGAGTTGTGGATAGTGAGGAGGGCTGTTGTCGGCTGCAAAGGGACTTAGATATGATGCAGAGATGGGCTGAGGATTGGCAGATGGAGTTCAACCCTGTCAAGTTTGAGGCTGTCCATTTTGGAAGGATAAATAAGAATGCGGAATACAGTGTTAACGGTAGGGTTCTTAGTAAGGTGGAGGAGGAGAGTGATCTTGGGGTCTATGTTCATAGATCTTTGAAAGTTGCCACTCAAGTGGATAGAGCTTTTAAGAAGGCCTATGATGTATTAGCGTTCATTAGCAGAGGGATTGACTTCAAGAGTCGTGAAGTGATTTTGCAGCTGTACTGGACCTTGGTAAGGCCACATTTGGAGTACTGTGTGCAGTTCTGGTCGCCTCACTTTAGGAAAGTTGTGGAAGCTTCAGAGAGGGAGCAGAGAAGATTTACCAGGATGTTGCCTGGAATGGAGAATAGGTCATACGAGGATAGGTTGAGAGTGCGAGGCCTTTTCTCATTGGAATGGCGAAGGATGAGGGGTGAATTTATAGACGTTTATAAGATGATCAGGGGAATTGATAGAGTAGACAGTCAGAGTCTTTTTCACCGGGGACAACAGAGTGTTGCAAGGGGACATAAATTTAAGGTGAAGGGTGGAAGGTATGGGGGAATGTCAGGGGTAGGTTGTTTACCCAGAGAGTGGTGGTGGCATGGAATGCGCTGCCTGTGGGAGTGGCAGAGTCAGAATCATTGGTGACCTTTAAGCGGCAATTGGATAGGTACATGGGTAGGTGCTTAAGCTAGGACAAATGTTCAGCACAACATTGTGGGCCGAATGTCCTGTTCTGTGCTGTACTGTTCTATGTTCTATGTTCTAAGACTGTGAGAAACAGATTTTAATCAGCAAGGTATTCAAAGGTTAGGTGCTATTGCAGGAACGTGAATCTGAGGATTATCAGATCAGTTGTAATCTCACTGAATGGTGAGAGCAGACTGCACAGTTTGAATTGACGACTTCTGCTCTTGCATCTTATTATCTTTCCTTTCTGGACTTTCAATTGCTTCTGTTTTTCCTTTATCAATGAATTTACCGGGCATTAGAAGAAGAAAACTTACAGTTCGAAGGCTTAAAACCAAATATCACTTCAGTATCTGATGGTGTTGTCCAGTTGATTGTTGCCTGAATATGATTCGCTTTTGAACATGAAAGGGAAAAGCATCATTCACAGTGTGGAGAAACTGTACACGTGTTGTACGTATGGGCAGGGCTTCACCAGATAATTTGCCTAGTCAGAACATAAATACAGTCAGACGAGGGAAAGGCCATTTTTCTGTTTCGAGTGTGAGATAATTCAGTATTACTGCAGCACCAACAATACCAATTTTCCACTGCGTAAGATGTACAAAATTTGCACGACAATTTTGCATGGCAGAACACAGCAATGCTTGTTTCTCATTGCTAAGATCCTCCCAAACCGATTCTGTGGGATCTGAGGGACAGGGTCGATAGCATTATTCGTGACAGACTTAGAGAAGACGTTCATTGAGGCTCACCTCGACGCTGAGATGATCTGAAGAAATGTCCAGGACGTTCTGTATCCTCGTTCTAACAGAATAAGTATCACCGTATTCTCTCTGCTCCCTCACACTCACTGTATATCTGTTATAGCACCTACCCCCGAATAAGGCCTACGCTCTATCTCCAAATAAAGTTCATGTACTTCCAATCTCACTGTTGAATTCAGCACCTTCCTTCCATCATTTTGTCTGTCGCCTATGGAATGCACCCACGCCAATAACACCTTATGGATTCTGCACTGTGGACTGACTCCCTGCAGACACCTCACCATTCAGCAACCCTTCCCCGCGCCCCCCACCCCATCACCACCTGCAACAGTACGAACAGCTCATTCCCCACTTCCCATTCTCCCATTCCAGGATAAACAGCCTGGAACAAGACAGAAAACGCCAAGCCGGGTGGTGGAGTGTCCGATATCCGTTCCCTTTCCCCCGTCCCCTCTCCCCGCCATGTTGGGAGGACCCTGGCACGTGCATGAGAGGACCGAGTGAATCGTATGGAGATTCTGTAATATCCACCTCCTACCATCTGGTTAAGACGCAATGTTTTGTGGAGGGCAATACTCTCTTTAACCGCTCTGTCTTTTCCACTACTTCTTTCCCTCCCAAAACAACAAATATCTCATTGAAGAAAGATGCAGACACAGAAATACTTAGAGACATATGTAAACACCACAATATACTAACACTCACAGCACATGCAATGAGATGGACCCGCACACATGTAGAGGCATACAGAGACATACACAATCACACACAAACAGACTTAAACAGATAAAACGCAGAGGCTAATACACGGAGGAACAAATGTATACACACAAATACACAGACACACAAACACATGAACAAACACACACGCACGCATGCAGATACACAGAAACGCAGGCACTTGTGTCTATAAGCCAGAGATAGATAGATTTTGATTAATAAGGGTACCAAGGGTTACCGAGAGAAGTCACTAGAATGATGTTGAGAAACCTCTAAGCCAATATTAAATGGCATTCAGACTCGATGGGCCGAATGGCCTAATTCTGCTCCTTTTTTTAATGCTCGTGTGGTGTTATGCTATCGTGTATTCTCTTCCTGGGACAGGAACAGAGAATGAGTTTCATACATATTTGATTGGAAAGAGTCAGTGGTAATATTGGACAGGTTTAGGAGGCTGTATAAGTCTATTCCTAATTATTCTGTCCTTATGTTTCAAAAAAGGTGACAATTTGTTGTTAGTTTAACACAGTTTTAAAATAATGGGTCCTGCAATGAAATAAGGATGTTCCTTTCCCTTTCGTGTTGTGCTATCTGTGGTGCCCTTTTTCTCAGGGAGCAGTAAAGACGCGGTTTTTTAAGATATTCAAGGCTGATCTCGACTGATCTTTCCTGGACAGGAGGGTCAATGTTTATTGGGAACAGACGAGAGACAGATGATCAGAACATTCGGATGAGCCATGAGCATTCTGAATGGTGCAGCCGAATGGCCAACTTCTGCTCCGATCCGTTAAGCTAGTCTGCAGATGTAGCAAGTGGTAAGAAATGATGTTGTTTCTGGGAAAGGGCATCGGGTTTAATCATAGCAATGTTTTACTGCATCTGGACAGCGAGATTGCAGATACAGGAGGTCAGAGTCGAAAAGTGTTGCCCTGGAAATGTACAGCAGGTCAGGCAGCATCCGAGGAGCAGGAAAGTCAATGCTTCGGGCATACACACTTCATCAGGAATGTGCCCGAAACATGCCTCTCTTTCTCCCTGTACACACATTCCTTGGAGGCCTTTTGATAAGAAGCATTACCAGTTGAGGTATTGGATGCGAAATATTTTTGAACCATACACGATTTTGTGAAAAATTCGCTGGATACATATTTTATCTTGTTCGGGTGTTTGAAACTACAGAATAAATGTTAAGAATAAAATGTGTTGATTGATAAAAATGCATAGGCGTGTACTGCACCTTTTAAAGAGAGTAAAAGTTGGCAAGGACTTAACAAACACAGAGCGTGCTTAATTTTGTTTTAAAAAGTAACATTTGACTGAAAGAAACAGTTGAGCTGAGTGCTATGGTATACAACAAATTCGATTTAGGCCAATCAGTTTAATTTACGACCCAAGAAACCAAAATCCAAACTAATTTGAATTTTAATACTATAAAACCAATAGACAATCTGTTGTTGGTATAAAATCGGACATTTTGAACAGTTAGCCGGGGCGGCAAAAAGCACTAATAAATGCAGAATCGCTCTTTGAAAGGTACCTGTTTCTATGACATTTGTGCAGTAGAAGACCGAGAAAAGACCCGGGAAAACCTACAGATGAAGATTCACAGGAAAATCGACATAACTCGCTGGGGGTTTTGAAATTCTTTTTTTTTGTAAATCTTAATCGTGTGTTTTTATTGGATCAGGACATTGCTGTAGATTGGGAAGTAGATAAACTGATCAGACCAGGATGAGTACAGTGTAGAAAGTTGTTGTTCAATGTTCTCTTTGTTTTCTTGGAGTTAAAGAATAAACTATTATTGCTTTCTATAGATAGTGGGATTTGGTCGTTCTTTGTCACTCACACTTTTACAGACTATGAGGCGAGGTGATTTTTTTCTGTGTGTCTGGTTTAAATTAGCAGAAGGGCTTCGCATCCTGTCGTAACATTGATTTTAACGCAGACATAATGAAGACATCAACCGATTTCTTAAAATTATGCAGACACATGTAAACATGCCATAAAATTATGCAGCTGGGATTTTGTTTTTTTTTTGCTCAGAAAAGGCACTGTGTACAACAGCAGTAATGATGCATTTGTATATAGGATCTTATCATCCATTGCAGAGAATTTTCAAGGAAATCACACGTGGTCCTTTTTGGTGTTCAGTTGGCATTATTGCATATTTTAACACAGGGAGTGATGAAAATGTTACCTGCCACAGAAGCAGCAGCCTAATGCCCCCCTCTCTCATTTTCTTCCACCTGACAAGAGAAAAATATCCTGCGTCATCTTTAACAATCGTGTAGGTTTCCTGATGAAAAATTATTTGGCATCTTTCCACTATCTGACGTAAAGTGAATTGAAACAAATCCAACTGTTCCAGGGAGATAGCCCATTACCAGCCGCTTGTGTGAGCGGAAGAACTTCAGAGGACCGAATAACATTTGGGACATTCTGTCATCTTTCCATTTGTTTAGAGTTTAGTTATTAAAGAACTCTGGAAAGCTTTCTTTTTTTTTGTTTTGTCTTAAAATGTGTGTGTTCATGTGTGCATGCAGCTGCACGTTTATGTGTTTGTCACATTTTTTCTAGAAGATGAGCCAGGCTGACACTTATATCATTGGCCTTATCACTAAACTTTGAAATTTATTGTAACCAGTGGAGGAGTGTGACTGCAAAAGGAATCAGTGACCCTGTAACATTGGTTGGAACACGAATGAGAAATTCTGAAAGAGCTGTAAAAGTGGGAATTCCCTTTCCCAGAAGTATGTGATGTCTAGGTGTTTGTATTGAACAGAGAAATGAATGAATGGAAATGGTACATACAGAAAAGTGCTGCTAAGACCACAACCAGATCAGCTACGAACTTACTACCTGGTACAGCAGTGGCAAAGTGGTTAATGATCCACTCCTGCCCCTCACTCAAATGTTCCAATGTTCTATTCAGCCCCGCACAGGAGCAGATGGAGGCCACTTGCGCCAAATATCTGGTTCAAGTAACATAGGATATCATTCAGTTCCTCCAGACTGACACACACAGCTTGGTGTGGGTTGGAAAGTGTTATTGGGTAATACAAGCTAGGTTCGAAAGACGCCTCTGGTATCTTTACAGAGTGTTTCAGCTCTACAACCTCTGGTTCATTTGTTGGTCATCGATGTTTTTCCCCCATCATTCGATCAGAAGTGAAGATATTCTGTAGAAATCACATACAGCTTCAAAACCTGCGCAACATTCAAGCTCATGTTGTTAACGTGTAAGTAACATTCATGTGACAGTACTGCTAGACCCTGAACACTTGCACAGGATAAAAAGAGGAGTTCTTTCAGCATGTTAAACAGGTTTCACAAGAATGTGAGAAAGCCATTCAGCCCATCGAAACTATTGGATAAGCAGTGTCACAACCAGTTCACTCTCTCCTGCCTATTACACCTGAAGAGATTTTTTTTTAAAAAAAATGCAAATATTGGAAAGCAGGCGGCTGGAAGACCACACCAAGCAAAGCAGCATCAGGAAGTGGAGAAGTCAACACCTTGGGTGTAACATTTCTTCAGGAGTGGGGATGGACGTAAGGAGGTTTACAGATAAAGAAGCGGCGTGGGGAGGAGGAGGTGGTGTGGTGAGGTGGGATAGATCAACACTGGTAGAGGGTAACACTGGATTAGTCGATTGGAGGAATGAATCCCGTTAGAAGCTGGAAGAAGGGTGGATCAGAGGAACGGAAGGGAGGTGGACGCGCTGGGAAGGAAGGGGTAGGTAATTGGATGGGAGTGGGAGGGACTGGGAAGTGAGTCAGAAGATTGGAAAGGAGGTTATTTGAAATTGGAGAACTCAGTGATCTCGAGACACTGACACTTCAAAAGAAGATGCCATTCAGGCCCTCCAAACTGTGATACTGAAACAGGAGGATGTCTTTGATGCTGCAACATGACAAACTAATGAAGTAGAGATTGCACAGACAGACTGCTCCATGTTGTTCCTCCCAGCTCCATTGCTAATGGTACACAAATGTTAAGTTAACATGGTTTGCTGATCGTGAGGAGGGAAAGTGAATGATTTGCACCAAGTTCCAAGGAGACATCTTCCCTCTCCGACATGTATGGACGAGTCCAGACCATTCAAAACATTCGGAAGCAAACAGCCCAGAGCATAACTTTGCAATTTGTTTCATTAAGTGTACGATGAAAATTACCTCATGTAATTTAGCTACGTTGACGCCTGGATTAGAACATAGAACATAGAATTATACAGCACAGAACAGGCCCTTCGGCCCACGATGTTGTGCCGAACTTCTAACCAAGATTAAGTACCCATCCATGTACCTATCCAAATGCCGCTTAAAGGTCGCCAATGATTCCGACTCTACCACTCCCACGGGCAGCGCATTCCATGCCCCCACCACTCTCTGGGTAAAGAACCCACCCCTGACATCTCCCCTATACCTTCCACCCTTCACCTTAAATTTATGTCCCCTTGTAACACTCTGTTGTCCCCGGGGGAAAAGTTTCTGACTGTCTACTCTATCTATTCCTCTGATCATCTTATAAACCTCTATCAATTCACCCCTCATCCTTCGCCGTTCCAACGAGAAAAGGCCGAGAACTCTCAACCTATCCTCGTACGACTTCCTCTCCATTCCAGGCAACATCCTGGTAAATCTTCTCTGCACCCTCTCCAAAGCTTCCACATCTTTCCTAAAGTGAGGCGACCAGAACTGCACACAGTACTCCAACTGTGGCCTAACCAAAGTCCTGTGCAGCTGCAACATCACTTCACGACTCTTGAATTCAATCCCTCTGCTAATGAACGATAATACTCCATAGGCCTTCTTACAAACTCTATCCACCTGAGTGGCAACCTTCAAAGATCTATGTACATAGATCCCAAGATCCCTCTGTTCCTCCATCTGACTTAGAACCCTACCATTAACCCTGTATTCCGCATTCTTATTTGTTCTTCCAAAATGGACAACCTCACACTTGGCAGGGTTGAACTCCATCTGCCACTCCTCAGCCCAGCTCTGCATCATATCTAAGTCCCTCTGCAGCCGACAACAGCCCTCCTCACTGTCCACAACTCCACCTATCTTCGTATCATCTGCAAATTTACTGACCCACCCTTCGACTCCCTCATCTAAGTCATTAATAAAAATTACAAACAGCAGAGGACCCAGAACTGATCCCTGCGGAACTCCACTTGTAACTGGGCTCCAGGCTGAATATTTACCATCTACCACCACTCTCTGCCTTCGACCGGTTAGCCAGTTTTCTATCCAATTGGCCAAATTCCCATCTATCCCATGCCTCCTGAATTTCCGCATAAGCCTACCATGGGGAACCTTATCAAATGCCTTACTAAAATCCATGTACACTACATCCACTGCTCTACCCTCATCCACATGCTTGGTCACCTCCTCGAAGAATTCAATAAGATTTGTAAGGCAAGACCTACCCTTCACAAATCCGTGCTGGCTGTCCCTAATCAAGCAGTGTCTTTCCAGATACTCATAAATCCTATCCCTCAGTACCCTTTCCATTACTTTGCCTACCACAGAAGTAAGACTAACAGGCCTGTAATTCCTGGGTTATCCCTATTCCCTTTTTTGAACAGGGGCACAACATTCGCTACTCTCCAGTCCCCTGGTACCACCCCCGTTGCCAGTGAAGACGAGAAGATCATTGCCAACGGTACTGCAATTTCCTCTCTTGCTTCCCACATAATCCTAGGATATATCCCGTCAGGCCCGGGGGACTTGTCTATCCTCAAGTTGTTCAAAATGTCCAACACATCTTCCTTCCTAACAGGTATCTCTTCTAGCTTACCAGTCCATTTCACACTCTCCTCTTCTACAATACGGTCCCTCTCGTTCGTAAATACTGAGGAGAAGTACTTGTTCAAGACCTCTCCTATCTCTTCCGACTCAATACACAGTCTCCCACTACTGTCCTTGATCGGACCTACCCTCGTTCTCGTCATTCTCAGGTTTCTCACATACGCATAAAATGCCTTGGGGTTATCCTTGACCCTATCCGCCAAGGATTTTTCATGCCCTCTCTTAGCTCTCCTAATCCCTTTCTTCAGGTCCCTTCTGGCTATCCTGTATCCCTCCACTGCTCTGTCTGAATCCTGTTTCCTCAACCTTATGTAAGCCTCCTTCTTCCTCTTTACCAGGCATTCAACCTCTCTCGTCAACCAAGGCTCCCTCACACGACCATTTCTTTCCTGCCTGATAGGTACATACATATCAAGGACACGTCGTATCTGCTCTTTGAAAAAGTTCCACATTTCCACCACATCCTTCCCTGACAGCCTATGCTCCCAACGTATGCTCCTCAAATCCTGCCTTACAGCATCGTAATTTCCCTTCCCCCAATTATAAAATCTACCTTTGTTGTGCGCACCTATCTCTCTCCATAACCAAGGTGAAAGTCACAGAATTGTGGTCACCATCACCAAAATGTTCACCCACTAACAAGCCCACCACATGTCCCGGTTCATTACCGAGTACCAAATCTAATATGGCCTCCCCTCTGGTTGGACAATCTACATACTGCGTTAGAAAAGCTTCCTGGACACACTGCACAAACACCGCCCCATCCAATCTACTTGATCTAAAGAGCTTCCAATCAATATTTGGGAAGTTGAAGTCGCCCATTACTAAGACCCTGTGGCTTCTGCACCTTTCCAAAATCTGTTTCCCAATCTGTTTCTCCACATCTCTGCTGCTATTGGGGGGCCTATAGTAAACACCCAACAAGGTGACTGCACCTTTCCTATTTCTGACTTCAGCCCATACTACCTCCAGAGGCAGATCCCCCTCAAACTTCCTTTCTGCAGCCGTTATACCATTTCTAATTAGCAATGCCACCACCCCCCTCCTTTTTTCCCACCCTCCCTAATCTTACTGAAACACCTGTAACCAGGAACCTCCAACAGCCATTCCTGTCCCACATCTATCCACGTTCCGTGATGGCCACAACATCGTAGTCCCAGGTACCGATCCACGCCTTAAGTTCACCCACCTTATTTCTGATACTCCTTGCGTTGAAGTATACGCACTTGAGCCCATCTCTGTGTCCGCAAGTAGTCCCTGTCAGTGCTACCTTCTCCACAGCCTCCCTACAGTCTTGGGCATCCTGACACACAGCTAGCTTACTTGCTGGACTACAAGTCCGGATCCCATCCCCCTGCCAAATTAGTTTAAACCCCCCCTATTCTAAAATAGACAAAAACTTTATTCACAAAAGTACACAATGAAACACAAAGAATAGAATAAAGAACACCTACAGATCTCAACCTATCTAGCTAGGCTTAATTATGCTGTTCCGAATGCATATAACAGTCCCAATAAGCAAACCCCCTTTGAAAACCAGTATAAATGGAACACATGCTTACAGGGTGAAGTTGAACGGAAGAAAAGAGAGACTTTCCACACAGCTCCCTGTTGAACCTTCCAGTTCAAGACTCAATTGAAAACTGCTCAGCTCAGCTCAGCTCAGATAGTTCAGCTAAAAGAGCGCATCACTCCCCTTTCATTTCACTTCTAAAACATGACGATCCAGGCGCGTCCGGGCGATGTTGAGTACCTCCAACCATGATGGGTGGGAGAATAGAACTGGCATTGAATGACAGGGACACCATGAGGTGGGGTGGGTAGTTAGTGAGGTGAGTTCGATAAGATAACACCAGGAAACTAGTTCGGCCTCGTGCAGACAATTCCTCTGTCACACTCATTGAAAAAGACACTGAGACAAATTATTGTTAGATTCAGCCCAATAATCGAAGACTCTGCTGTTCCCACTCCCAGTTGCAAAGCTGCAGAACAAATGCTCATCCAAAACTCCATCATATGAATTTGCAGCAATATCCCGTTCACCCATCATTCCTGGGAATACTGGCTAAA
Source organism: Chiloscyllium plagiosum (assembly GCF_037043375.1). Taxonomy (NCBI): domain Eukaryota; kingdom Metazoa; phylum Chordata; class Chondrichthyes; order Orectolobiformes; family Hemiscylliidae; genus Chiloscyllium; species Chiloscyllium plagiosum. The sequence goes on along the minus strand of NW_028270152.1, from coordinate 116,799,895 downwards.
GTTGCAAGATGCTGTTGAAATATCTTTACTTCAACATTCTGAAACCAGTGATCATCCATGGAATTGTCTCTCAATCTCCCTTTCTCGTTTTCCCAAAGTCCTTTTGTTTTTTTGGTATTTGAACTTATTTCCCTACCATCTCTCTCTGGCAGGGATTCTTACACCCAGATCACCGCTTTGTCATGGCACAATGGAGATATGGAGCTGTAAATGGATGGAAGCTGCACATCCTGTCACTTCCAGTATGAGCTGCAAGTTTTCCCACACTGGGCAGGGATCTAATACAGTGTTACTGAACAATGTACTGGGGTGGGGTACACAGCTCTACATGCTGAGAGAGTAACTGCTCCTGGTTCACAGATCAATGCACTGGGGTGATGTACACAGCTCTCCATGCTGGGAGGGTAACTGCTCCTGGTTTACCGTTGATTCACTGCTATTCACTGTACAGCTCCCCATACTGAACAGATACCTTATCCACGTTTATAGAACAAGCCCACCTGTTTGCGCTGCACATTACCCCATGCTGGACTAACCGTTTTGACCAGATTTCTGAATCAATGTGCTGGTGTGGTCTGTACTGCTCCCCATGTTGGACCGATAGCTAATGGATTAGTCAGAGCTGCACAGTATTGCATCATGGGCAGATTGCTGGGTTGTACTGAGACTGGTCTGCACAGTGCTCCGTGCTGAGCAGATATCTCATTATGGAGTCTGGGCTGGATCTGTGAGGTGGATTGTGTATCTGATATAATTACTGATAGAACTGTCACTCCTCCAGCTCAACGCATTCCGCTGCCAACCCCGTGTTTCTGCAACTTATTGTTCATTAGTAATTATCCAATTAAAACGTGAATATCTGCCCTTCTTGTCATGGCCCCAATAGACGCCTCTGGCAATATATGAAGAAGGTAGTCGACCCGAACATGTTCTTATTTTAACGGTCATTGTGTGGTGTTGTACTTCAGATGCAATTCGTTTGATCAAAATATTCAACATTAAGCAAAACACAATTTATTCAAATACTGTAGACAAAATACAACAAAAACTAGAGGAACTTGGAAAAACTTAATTTATTGGAAAACTCAACAGATTAATGGGTTACTTAATTAATAAACAGTAACTGCTGCAATATTGTAACATCCTGGAAACACACACTTGCCAACAAAACAAATTCAGGAAACATATTGTCTCACATGCAGTTCTCCAATCCAGGAGGAACGAACAACAAGAGACAATTCTGTGGGAAATCTCAGGGAGAAAGCGTAGCAGCCTGGAGAGATGTAATGCCTTCCAACCCTGGTGAGACCCCAGCAATATATGGCGAAATGTAAAACAAGACTCCTGGCTCCATGAGAGTTTGACCATTATTCTGCACAACCAGGCCGCGGCTGCAAAGACCACAATGAATGTACTGTATCTACACTATCTATGCCACAGTAGTAGCGTCTCAAAAATGCCTAACCCTACCTAATTCCCGCAATGCTGTTAAGATATATTGTCAAAGTTAAATTTAATAATCAAAGCCAAAGGATGCAGCAGGCCTGGTGATCAGACACAGATGGCCTCGGGAGTCCAACACTTCCTACCCTGCCGAAACACAGTAGAAACATCGAGCTTGTGAAGAGAAAGCATCATCCCTCTCCCACACATTTAACTTTAAAAATGTAGATGTCCCATTCCCCCACTAGTCAGCGAAGTCAACATCCCACACACAACAAGTTATGTCAGGGTTGTGGCGAAAGGGGTTAACTGAAGCTGTTTGTTCGGTGACTGTAATTGATGTCAGTCTCCATGGATCTTAACTGTGGCACTGGAGGTTTTCCTCTTCTATTAATAAGGAGCTCCCTTCAACCTGATATCTCTTAGTATCAGCGGCAACGTCATCCTCAAGATGATTGGATCAGCAGCTTCAGAGAATAGGAGAGGAAGACAATCTTAGAACAAGAGACGGGAATGTTCCAACAATGAATCAGAATCTGAGAACATAAGACTGGAATGTTGCAACAATGGATCAGAATCTGAATGTTTTAGACTGGAATGTTCCAACAATGGATAGGAGCTTATCAAATGGTCTTTACTGGCTTTCACTGGATTGGGCATGGTTAGAGTTGCGGATACGAGCCATATTGCTGATTATTCAAGCTGGGTATTATCCAATCCTCGCTATTATTGGTGTTCCTGGTAAGCCTATCTCTGTCAATTCTATAAACAATGGTAAGGTTATTGCTATATCAGTTATTTATATTTAGCATATGCATAAACTGTTATCTTTAGTTTAACTCACAAACTCCACTTCATTTCCATCAATTTCAGACTCCTCACTCATAAATATCTAAGAAGTAAGAATATTGTTCAGATCCGTGCGTCTTCCTTTTACCCTGAATGTTTCTCTATATTTTCTCTGCCATCAACCCTGTCCACACCCACCTCCATAATAACCCAGTCTCCACCTCTGCCTCAGTGCTGTTGTTGAATTAGCCGTTATCTGTCCCTTTGTTCACTTCAGCTTTTACGGCTCCAGTTCTCTTCTGACCTCTCCTCCAATTGCAAATATTTTGAACACATACTTGTTCTTGTCTCTCCAGCTGTTTCATAGTTGGGACCCCATATCAGAGTAATAATCATAGTGGCCAGTGTAATAATCAGAGAGGCACAGGTTATAACCTTAAAGGCATTGTTTCAAATCCTATCCCGGCTAATGACAGAACTTAAATTTGAATGACAAAAAATGAATGAAATCTCATTTTACTAACGGCAACCATAAACCATCAGAACTTCTTTCATTATTTCACTTATAGTCTTTGGTAAAGAAACTAAGTGTGACTTCAACCCCACGACCACATGGTTGGCTCCATATTGTCTTGCCAAATGACGTCACGGTCAAGAGCAGCTAGTGATGGACAACAAATGCTGCCCTTGCCAGTCATGCTGTCATCCCGTGAAACAGCAGCATTAACGGTGAAATAAACCAATGAACTGTGGATGTTCGAGATTTGAAATAAACTTCTCCAGCGTCTGAAGATGTTGGAGAATCTCAGCAAATATGGCAGTCTCTGTCACGAGAAGAACAGATAAAGTTTCAAGTCCAGTGACCCTACAGTAACACTGAAAGCAACTGAGAAATAATATCATTTTTATCAGGCTGGATGAGTGAGGGGGAGATTAGTTGAATGGATGGGAAAATGTCCAACAAAAGAGAGAGAGAGAGAGAGAAAAATGAAAAGCAAAGGGACTGCTGATAATGAAGTAGAAGGAAAATAAAAAGGGAATTTCTTCTAACATAACCCTTTTCCCATATTCCTGAATATTACTTCAATCGAGATATGCCCCTGTTTAAAGTGAGTTACATTCCCACACTCGCTCTTCTCTGAGTGTGGTGGTCAACTACATCGGAAATGCTGATGATGCCGTTATAGTTGCTGAGATACAGATAAACGTAATGTTACATTGTCAACTGCTTCTTTGGTGAACGGAAATTTTACTGTGTGTCTGCCAGAGATGTAACGGCTTTCTCAGCCAGGAAGAGAAACATTTTCAACATGGAATGGATGCACTGTGTGTGTGAGGATTTGACTTGCACCTGTCAGTAAAGGCAGGTCCTGTGGTTGTTTTTCTTGGGTGTGTATTATCAGCTGCTGCATCTACTCAGAGAGACCAAGCGTATGGTGACCACACTCTGGACACTGCATTTATAGATTGTTTCGGTCCATGGGAAACAAATGGAGGCGAGACTACACAGAAGGAAATCTGCGAGTGGCTGGACATTGTATTATCCTCCCTGGGATTTCCAGGAATATTTTTCTAAGCTGAACCAATTCCAAACATAAAATGTGGACCTTTCAAAAATGAGGTGGTCACTGAGCTGCGTCCCCTCCATCAGTATAACCTGAGCCTCACACCAGGGACAGAACTGTACTGACACTCACCATGAAGTGAACTGGATTAATTCTGGAACTTTCCAGGCAGGAGTTATTAACATATACATTATCTCCAAAGTGCAGTCCTCCGAAATATTCACTGGCTGTCAGAAGCCATCTGCCAGCTGAGAGGAAGACATTGAGTGTATGTCCCTGAGGAAGGTACAGAAGCAAACTCCCAGATACACTAGGGAACAGCAGGACTGCAGAAAATGAGGAACTGCACGAAACTAGAATTAATGAAGAGTATGTTTTTGAAAATCTAATCGAATTGAAGGTTGGTAAGGTGCGGGTTCTGCTGAGCTATATCCCAGAATATCGAGGAGGTGGCAATAGAGCTAGCGAAAGAATTACTGATTATTCTTCAAAGCTGGTTACATACGAGAAAGGATCCTGTAGACTGGAAAGCAGCTATTGTAAATCTAAACATTTAAAACAGGACGGAGAGGACAAACAGAAAACTAAATAGCTTGATGTCAACTGTGAGAAAAACGTTGGAACCTTTTTATAGAATGTGGCAACTGGACACTTGGAAAATAATGATATGATTTGATAGATTTGGCCTAGATTCAGTAAAGGGAAATGATCTTTGATAAACCTGCTAGAGTCTGTCGACTCTGTCTGTTGTGTCTTTGACAATTGAGAACCAGCGGGAGTGGAGTAATTAAATTATCTGATGAAGTTTGACATTGTTGTGCAGGTTGGTGGAGAATGTTAGAGTCCATGGGTAGGTAAGGGTGGAATGTACACCCTTTGTATTAAAAATTGGATAATGGACAAAATGAACAGAATAGTATTTTTTTTCTCTGGATGGAAGGCTTAGGGGGTCTCAGAAGGATGAGTTCTTGTGCAATAGCTGTGCACAAGAAATAAAAATGATTCAGATGTTAACAACAAATAACATTATTGACATTTAACTTTACTAAATGTTGAGAGGTTGGGAAGGGCTGTTGTTGAAAAGGACCTGGATGTCTTTAGTCATAATTCACTAACAGCATTCTTACGAGGCAGGAAGTAATTATAACCGGAAAGGATATGTGGTCCATCATGGAAAATTATTAAAGTACCAGAATAAATGTATCTTACTCAATGATAGTGTTCTGTTGAGCCAGTATTTAGGATATTGTGTATAGCTGAGTCTGCTTTATAAATAATGATCTCCATGTCACCGAGACAGTGCAAAGGAGTTTCATCAGACTGAACCCTGGCATGATGTTACCATAAGGAGAGAATGTAGTGACTATCTGTTTAATCGGCAGCGCTGTAAGAGAATAAGGACTTGAAACTTGATGATTATGGACGGACCCTCATTAAGTGTCAAGCAGCCATTGATAAGGTAAGAAACTCCGTACTTTCTTTAGGATGGTCGATTCCTGATAGTTTATGTGCCTGTGCAAAGACATCATTTCGATTGACAGTAAGGTACAGGCTCTGAATGAACTCTGAACACTTTCATGTACAGTTACTGTGTGACTCTGCAATCAATGTTACGTTGTGCACAGTCCTGTCTCAAGCCATAAATACCTTCATTGTGCAAGAGTTAGCCATTCACCACCAGCTTCTGACTTCGAGAGAGAACATGGGTCTGCTCTCTCAGCGATAGAAGATGACTTTGAAACTGGTTACAAAATTGTCTTCCTTCTTACTCTCAGGAAACCATGTTAATGTCACACATATGTACGAGGAGTAATATAGCCACGAGGTACAAAGTGGAGCAGGCTATCTGTTCAGTCCCTGCTCCATTTGTTTGTGATCTTGGACCATCTCTGAAACCTTCCTGTTCCTGGGTTCGTGACGTTAATGCTGAATGAACCCTTCCTGTTCCTTTGTAAATGACTCCGAGTGTAAATTTGTCTCTTTCTGACGCTGTGTAAGTGACATGTAGCGTTGGACAGAGAGCTTGTCTTCCTGTGTAACAGGGAGAAAGTGAGGACTGCAGATGCTGGAGACCCAACCATTTCTTTCAGAACAAATTGGGCCACTAGATTTGAAGATGTGTATATACGTTCCCGTATACTTTTAAAATACAACTTGCAATATCTTCACAATATTCCCGAAGAAGGGCTTATGCCCGAAACATCGATTCTCCTGCTCCTGCTGCCTGACCTGCTGCACTTTTCCAGCAACACATTTTTCCGCTTCCTATGTAACAGGCAGAGGTACGGAATGGGCTCTCTCTTTTTTTTTACAATAGTTTTGATGGACTGGAGAAAGTGAGGTCTGCAGATGCTGGAGATCAAAGTTGAAACTTTATTGCTGGAACAGCACAGCAGGTCAGGCAGCATCCAGGGAACAGGAGATTCGACGTTTCGGGCACAGGCCCTTCTTCAGGAATGAGCAGAGAGTGTTCAGCAGGAGAAGATAAAAGGTAGGGAGGAGGGACTTGGAGGAGGGGAGTTGGAAATGTGATAGGTGGAAAGAGGTCAAGGTGAGGGTGATAGGTCGGAGTAGGGTGGAGGCGGAGAGGTCAAGAAGAAGACTGCAGGTCAGGAAGGCGGTGCCGGGCTGGAAGGATCCGGCTGAGACAAGGTGGGGGGAGGGGGGATGAAGAAACTGGTGAAGTCCAAGTTCATCCCCTGCGGTTGGAGGGTTCCCAGTCGGAAGATAAGACGCTCCTCCTCCGACCGTCGGGTTGTTGTGGTTTGGCGGTGGATGAGTCCAATGACCTGCATATCCTCGGTGGAGTGGGAGGGGGAGTTGAAATGCTGTGCCACAGGTTGGTTGGGTTGGTTCGTCCGGGTGGCCACAGGTTGGTTGGGTTGGTTTTGATGGACTGAATGACTTTCCCACATTCTTATGAAGCCAAATTGAGGTGCAGAGTGAACTCCTTCGTTTACTGTCGAAACGTGCAGTGTCTGGCAGCGCTGTTACATAAATGTTAACGGCAGTTAAACAGCACAGGCTTGAATGCTGTCCAGATCTTGTTGCGCATGGACACAGACTGATTTAGAACCTGAGGGATGGCGAAGTGTTCTTCATATTGTGCAACCTATAGTGAATATCACCACTTCTGATCGGTGTCAACTCGATGGGCTGAATGGCCTGATTCCACACTGCAGGGAAACTGGAGAGGCCTGGGCTGAGGAAGCTACATTGAGGATCTCCTGCAGTGATGTCCCACAGCTGAAATGATTGATGCCCAATGATGACGAAGACTTCACTTGTGCTGTGAATGACTCCAAACAGCGGAGAGGTCGCAATGGATTCTGATGAAATGCAATTTTGCTTAGGGTCCTTCATGTTATCCTCAGTTAAATACTGCTCTGATACCAGGGCCAGTCGCACTTAGCTAAGCCCTTGTATTCACCTCTCTCACTCATATTAATAGGTCATCGTATATAAGCAGAGCAATGGTTTCTTCAAACAGAGGGTTGTGAATGTCAGGAATTGTCTATTCGAGAGAGTCAGGGGATCTAGATCACTGAATGATCTCTGAATGGTCTTCCCTGTTTCTGTGCACCAGATGATACAGTAAGTGGCCTCCAACTGCTCCTGTCTAGCAGGTTGGAGGGGCTGAATGGAACAATGGAGCATTACACTCAAGAACAAGATTAGGTCATTCGACACTATTAAACTGCTCCACCAGGCACTAGGATTGTGGAATAACAGGTTGTGGTCTCAGTTCCACTTTCCTCTCTGTATTCCATTATCCACAACTCATTCTCTGTCAAATATTAATGAACTCAGTTTGAATAAATGTGAACAAAGAGGCACCACATACCGCTGGGGAAGAGAATTCCCACTCAAATACCCTTTTAGCATTTCTCCTCATCTCTCTTACAATGTCATATAGCAGGGAACCCTGTCCACATAAACCAGACATCCCAATATGATCTCAACCCATTCGTCAGCATTAGGCCCATATCCCTGTGAAGCCTTCCTAATAATATGCACAGCGTGATGCCTTTTAAATGTTGGATGAAACTTTGGATGAAATAAATTAAAATGAAATCCACAATCTGGATGAAAATATTGTCCCTTTACTGTCTTTCTCCCCTCATCTTAAGCCTTTGTCCTATAGGTTTGTAGTCCCCGATCCTTGGAAAATGACATTGGCTATTCAGACTGTCCATGCCGCTCATGATTTTATAAACGTCCATGATGTCACGCATCGGACTCCGATGCTCCAGAGGAAACAAGCACCAGTTTGTCCAGCCTCCCCCATACCTCAAAACCCCCACTCCCGGCAATAGCCTTATAAATCTTTTCTGCGCCCTTTGAAGTTTATTAACATACTTCCTGTGGCTGATCGAACTGAATTAAATACAGTATTCTAAATCTAGCCTCACCAACATCCTGCCCAGTCACAACATGATCTCCCAACGCGCACACCCAATGCACTGACCAATAAAGGCAAGCATACCAAACCCCTTCTTCACCACCCTGTCTACCTGCGACTCTGCATTTATGAATCTTTGAGCCTGCACAGTTTTGTTCATCAATACTCCGCAGACCCCTACCATTAATTGCGTATGTTCTGACCTATTTTACTTGACCAAAATGCAACACTTCACATTTATCTAAATTTAACTCCATCTGTCACTCCTTGGCCCATTGGAACCTCCGATTGACGTCCCATTGTACTCTGAGGTAAACCTTGCTGGCCACTGCATCTCCAATTTTAATGTCATCTGTAAACACAATAAACAGGCAAATATTCACCTTCAAATCATTGATATAAATAATGATAAGTAGTGGATTCAGCACTGTTCCTTGTGGCACAACACTGGACATAGGCCTCCAGTCTGAAAAGCAGTCCTCTACCACCCTCAGCCTCCTATCTTCACTCTAATTTTGAAGTCATTTGGCTAGCTTATCTTGGATCTATTTATGACCTAACCTTACTAACTTGTCTGCTATGCGGAATCCTGTCGAATGCCTTGCTGAAGTCTATATGGACAGGATCTACCACATTGCCATCACCAATCTACTTTGTCAACTCTTCACAACACGCAATGAATTTTGTTAGAAATGATTTCCCATGAACAAAGCCATGTTAATTATCCTTTCTCATTTGTTACTTTTGCAAATACATGTAAATACTACGCCTCTCAATGCTCTCCAACAACATCGCCACCACTGACGTCAGTCTCTCAGGTCTATAGTACAGGACATTATTCCCTTTCCTCGTCCCATGCTTCCGCTGCTCACTGCAAATATGAGTGTAACCAGTTTGGTGAAATGATCAATAATATAGGTCTCAGACTGGGTCAGGGTTAAGAACAAGTCAGCAGGATTCTTTAATCTGGTAAAAGTAGCAAGTTTATGACCCAGACAAAGTTGCTCAAACTTCGATGGCAAGATAAATGACAATCAGTTTGGATATTGCAAATCGGTACGCCAATGTTTTCCTTTCGAAAAATACTGACACATTGCACACATTTGATGACAAACTGAAAAATAAAATCTCTGCAGAACGTTAACTTTAAAGAACTTTGCCCAAATATTAGTTGAACTCATGAAAAAAGGAAACACGAGTGATTATCCCAAACATCATTCAGCTTTTGGAGCTATTCTGCTCTTACATGCTGCTGGTAATGGGATTACTTCCTGGAACAGGTTGGTTTAGCTGAATTCCCTTTACTTCAGGCAGTGTAGCGATTCCAGTGAATCCTCGTCAGGAATCCTCCAGCAGTGGTAAAAACGACTGGGGAGTTCTCAGCTCACACACATTGTTGGGAGGAGGAACACGGAGAGAGTGGGAGCGACAGGCTGTTCCTTCTCAAGAAGATTACAATTTCTCCCTCTCTGAGTTGAATCACACAATAACGTTATCCGGCCCCAAACTGGACCAAATGAGGTCACTTTGAACAGTGTCTGAACTGTACGACTCCATCACATTCCCTGTTCCATGTAGGTACATCATTGTTGCTGTTGGACACCCAGCCATTTCTGTCGGAGCAAATAGCACTACTAGAATTGAAGATGTGTTTATATGTTCCTGTATACTTTTAAAATACAACTTGAAATATCTTCACAATATCTGCATTTCAATGAATGCATCTTATTCTTAAATTAGCTCCCCAGTCTTATTCTCCCAGAGAAGATAAAATATTCATCAGGTATTCACTAGCTCAAAATCTTACGTGGTCAATAAAAAAACATTTCTCATTCTCAGTCCTAAACTCCTAATCGTACAGAACATAATGCCTTCATCGCAAGAGCAAGTAAAGAGAAACATCTTTGAAAAGTTTCAAAAGCAATTTGTTTTTTCACTTCTGTGCAATTACAGCCTTGCACAGTACATCAGATATGGTCTGAGCAACGGCCTGTACAGATGCAGTAAATCATCCTTAAGATCAGACCCAATGCTCTTTGCACGAAAAAGTATCATTTCATTTAATTTTCAAATCACGTGCTGCATGTACAGACTAATTTGATGTGATTGATGTACCAGGACACACGAATCCCTTTGTACCACGGAGTTCTGCAATCTGCCTCTAGTTATATAATTTACGGTTGTTTTATTCGTCCTCAAAAACACAGACTTCCCGTCACCCACATTGTACAGTTTTTTTTGGCGAAGCTTTACTCACTGCCCTGCCCCGTCTGTATCCCATTGCAGACGCTCTGCCCTCCCCTGTCTATATCCCATTGCAGACGCTCTGCCTCCACATGAAACCTTATTGAATGACTATCCTGCTGTATGAGCAAACTGAGCTTCAATCCATTTAGCCCCTTCTTCCAAACCATTAATCTGGATTGTAAACTGTTGTTGACCTCACACTGATTCCTGAGAAATTCCACTAGTTATAGCTTTCCAACCTGAAAATAAGTCATTATCTCGACACGGTATTTCGGGGTAGCGGACCAGTGCTCTCCTGTTCCTGTTTAACAGCCTAGAAAGGTTGTGTGGCCTCGTGCTATACTGTGGAGCTGATTGTTGATTTGTTTCTGATCTCAGCGATCCTCCACTCGGGCCATTTGTTGTCAGATGATCAGGTGGAGTTCGTACTGTCAATGATCCTGATCCCTGAGAATTTAAAAGATGAGCACAGAATATAGACTAACATTTGCGGTGATCGCTACCCGATGAAAAATGCTGTCTTTCTTTTGCAACGATAGAACCATCTGCAGTGTCAGTCATGTGCTCAATTTTAACGTGCAGACACTGAGGAGGGTGGATGAGTTCCTATTAGTCTGATGAAAATGGGACCCTTTAACAACACAACCAATAATCTTCATAATTAATTTCATTTTTGGCTGTTGTGTTGAAATATTGCTGCAGTTACTACACATTAAAATAAGCGATTGTCTTTGACAGATGACCGTATAGAGGTTTATAAAGTCATGAGGGGCATGGATATGGTAAATAGGCAAGGTATTTTCCCTGGGGTAAGGGAGTCCAGAACTAGAGGGCATAAGTTTACGGTGAGTGCAGAAATACACAAAAGTGACCTAACAGGCAACGTTTTCATGCAGAGGGTGGTACATGTATGGAATGAGCTGCCAGAGGAAGTGGTGGACGCTGGTACAATTGCAACATTTAAAAGGCATCTGCATGGGTATATGAATAGGAGAGGTCTTGGAGGGATATGGCAGGTGGGACTACATTGGGTTGAGATATGCGGTCAGCATGGGTGAGTTGGACCGAAAGGTCTGTTTCCGTGCTGCACATCTCTTGGACTCTATGACTCTATGGCCTAGTCTTCACTGTTCCGTGGGGATGAGAATACCACAGACAGCACAACCCTAAGAAGATAGGAACATCCTTATCTCAATCATAAATGGGGAAACCTCTAAATTTAAAAGTATATGAACCTCACAGCAAGTCAGCTTCCCATTTTAAAAATGAGGGCACAACCTATAGGAAATACATAGACCATTCAGCCCCTCAAACCAATCCCACATTCCCATTGACTCTGTTCAGTGAAGTGTTTATCAAAATCGGCCTCCACTGTTGTCTTGGTTAGACATGTCAGATAGCGTAACCATACAGCGTATGAAATTGGTGCAGAACTGGACTGTTTGGTCCAGCAAGTCTGATCTGCTATTCTATCATGGCTGACATGTTTCTCAATAAAATTATCCTGTCTTCTCACTGTAACCTTAATCCCCTTATCAATCAAAATGTATCTATCGCTGTCTTAAAGGCAGACTGTGTCTGTGTCTCTATGTCTGTATGTGTATATGTGTTTCAGCTTATTGGCAGGAGGCAGAGGGTAGTGGAGGAAAGTTGTCTTTTGGACTGGAGACCTGTTACCAGTGGCGTTCCACAGGGATTGGTGCTGGATCCACTTTTGGTTGTCATATCAGTGGCATTGATGAGAATTATGCAATGTATGGTGAGCAAGTTTACAGATGACACCAAGTTTAGTTATATAGTGGAAGGTGAAGAAGATCATATAAGATTGCAAAGAGATGATTTTTAATTGGATCAATGAATCATAGAAATGTACAGCACAGAAACGGACACTTTGGTCAAATTCATTCTTGCCAACCAGATGTCATAAATTATCTTAGTTTCATTTTCCAGCATTTGTACCATATCCCTCTAAACCATTCCAATTCATGTCCCCATCCAGATGCGTTTTAAATGTCGTAATTTGTACCATCCTTCACCACTTCGTCTGGAGCTCGTTGCATACACATACCACCCTCTGTGTGAAAATGTTCCCCTTCGGTCCTCTTTATATCTTGTCCATCTCACCTTAGTACTATGTCCACTAGTTTTGGGCTTTCCTACGCTGGGGTAAAGACCCTGAATAATCACCCTATCTATGGTCTTCATCACTTTATAAACATCTAGAAGGTGCAAATGTGACTCCAATTAACACAAATGGCTGTGTTTTCAGTAAACCTGGGCCTAAATTCTGAAATTCAATATTGACTCCTTTTCCTTCTTCATCACATCCCAATTCTAAAATAATTTTAACAACTTGCTCAGCCACATTATGAAACACCCTGTGGGAGTTTTATCTTGACTCTTGGCCTCAGAGGTAGGGACGCTACCACCATTTGGCAATAATCCCAAAAGCTGCAACATTATTCTCCTGTGTGTTTTTTCATCAGCCTGTTTTGAAATACTGTGACAAACCTCCGTGACAGGCAGGACTTGAATCCAGACATTCTGCTCCAGAGTGAGCGACTTTACTACGCAAGTTCAGCTATTGGAATCTAACCCAGAGCTCTGGCTCAGAGGTATGGGCGTTACCCACGACACAAGACTTAAACCATGCCCAGAATTTGAGTCACATTTTAAATGTCAGCTTTCAGCTCTGTGTGGATTCACTAAAATTTGGTTAACTTTACTGAATTACACATTTGAAAGAATCACATCGTTAATCAGATGAAAGGTACTCAACTCATCTATAATTAAACTGGAGAGGGTTCAGAAAAGATTTAACAGGCTGTTGTTGGGAATGGAGAGTATAAGTTATAAGGACAGGCTGGATGGACTGGGACCTGTTCCACTGCAGCGTAGAAGTTTGAGACAGTATCAACCTTATCGAAGTTTATAAAACAATGTGGGGTATAGATAATGTTGAAAGGCACGTGCCATTTCCTTAGGGTGGTGGATTTAAAGAGAATGGTGTAATTTTAAGATGACAGCAGAACGTTTTACAGATGACGTAGTTTCATAGAGCTGTCCAGCATGGAAACAGACCCTTCTATTCAACTTGACACTGCCAAATAGACGTCCTATATTAATGTAGTTCCATTTGCCTGCATATGGCCCACATCCCCCTAAACTTCCTATTCATGTGTCCATCCAGATGCCTTTTAAATGTTGTAATTGTCCCAGCCTGCACAACTTCCTATGGCAGCTCGTTACATATAAAGCACCCTCTCTTTGAAAACGTTGCCCCTTAGATCGCTTTTAAGTCTTTCCCCTCTGACATTCAACCTATGTCCACTAGCTTTGGAAAGTGCTATTCTGGGCAAAAGATCTTGGCTATTGACACTGTCCATTCCACTTGTGAGTGTACAAATCTCTATGATTAACTCTCAACCGCTGACGCTCCAGGGAAAATAGCCCCAACATATCCAGCCTCTCCATAAATCTCAAAACATCCAAACCTGGCAATGTCTATGCAAATCTTTTCTGAATCCTTTCAGGTTTCACAAATCCTTCCTCAAAAAGCGAGACCGTGATTGCATGAAGTATTCAATAATGGCCTAACCAATGTCCTGCACAGCCGCAATATGACATTCCAACACTTACATTCAATGCACTGTCGAACAACAGCGAATCTGAGACTGTAACATGACACACATCTGGAGCAGAAGTTACAGAGAGGGGAAACCTGGAAAGAGGGATTAGGAGTGGGGTCACTTCCTGACCCAGCCTGGATTTCCAACTACATTTCCGAAACTACACCTAACCATCTGAGTGGCCTCGATCTGCTCCTGTGAAGCAGGTGTGTTTGTGTGGTTGTGTCTGTGTGGGTGTAGGATTTCTGTGAGTATGTGTGCTGCTTTATGTGTTTCTGCGTGTGTGTCTGTTTCTGCGAGTGTGTGTGCATTTGTGTATGTATCTGTGTTTGACTGCGTGCGTGTGTGTCTGCATAGGTGTGTGTCTGTTCCTGTGAGTGTGTGTGATTGTCTGTGTCTGTGTCTGAATCTATGTGCGTGCGTGTGTCTGCGTCTGTGTGTGCCTATTTCTGTGAGAGTATGTCTGTGTCGGTGTGTGTCTGTGCCTGTGTGTGTGTCTATGTATGTGTATGTGTGTTTGTGTGTATGTGTATCTGTGTGTCTGTCTGTGTTTGGATGGTGCTGTGGCTGCTGCCCTCCCTCTGTCCCTCCCAAACTGAATCTCTGATGATTTTCACCTTCCACTCCCACATGTACAGTGGTGTGGGGAGGCCAGCAGAGATTGACAGCAACAGAAAGCTCAGCAGGTCTGGCAGCATCTGTGGACAAAAATAAAAGGACCCTTCCTCAGATCTCCTGTCGGGGGATATTACATCACTTTAAGTACACACAGATGTACACACACTAATACAGAGACATAGAGACACTCACTAATACACAGAAACAAGTATAGACATGAAGTGTCTTTCAGTATTTCTCTTGCTCCACAGTGACCTTGTCAATATTTTACGTACTCTGTCTGGTGTGCGTCAGTATTTAAGTCTGTCCTCAGGGAGTGTGTTAGTGTTGCACTTGCTCACAATTGTGAGTGAGTCAGTATTTCTGCGTGGAGTGTGACTGTAGGACAATTTCAATGTTTGCAGATATCAAACCTGGACGAATTATAAAGTGTGTGGAGGACAGTGTGGAACTCTAACAGGACGGTGACACATCGGTGTAGTTTTCAGGTTTATGGCAGATCAGGAACAAATCAGAGCAGTGTGCGGAGATGCACTTTGGTAGGAATAACTCTGAAAGTCAATATAAAGCATTTTGTACCATTATAAAGCGGGTGTAGGAGCAGAGGACACTGGGTGTATATGAGCACAGATTATTGAAGATGTCAGGACAAGTGGGGAGAGTAGAAAATATCACAGGTTAGTTTCAGTATCTGAGCTGTTTACAGGAGGAGGTGGAGGAGGGAGCCTCCGTGCTCCCTTCCTTGGAGGTGGTGGTGATGATGTGTTGTGAGCCCACCCTCCTGCCCACCGAGACCGTGGGGATTCCATTTGTACCAGCTCGACACAAAAGGGAGATTGTCTCAGGGGCACGGCTTCTAAGTTGTGCCGGGGGAAACGGAGATGCCAGTGGATTTAAAGTGAGAATTGCCCTTCACTGAACATTGCTCCTTACTCGGTCGGTGGGACATGGATGTTTCAGAATCTCCACACGTGGTGTACGTGTCCTCTCCGGCTCCTACCAGGGTCCTCCCAACATGGCTGGTGGAGGGGGGTGAGGGAACGGATATCGGGCACTCCAGCACCCGGCTTGGCCCTTTCTGTCCCATTCCAGTCTGTTTCTCCTGGAATGGGAGAAAGCGAGGGAGGGAGGGTGGGGGTGGGTGGCCCTTTTGTTTGTGCTGGTATAGGTGGGGATCATAGTGAAGTATCCGGACGGAGTCAGTGCACAATGTTGTAACTATGCCGTGTTATTGGTGTGGGGTTAAAGTGGAGGGGGAGAGAGAGAGAGAAAGAAAGACTGCATGCAGTAGTGAGAGTGGTGGAGCATGAGCCTTGTTCGGGTGTCGGTGCCATAACAGATATACAGTGAGTGTGAGGGAGCAGAGAGCACACAGTGATACTTATCCTGACAGAACGGGGAAGGTTATTGATGCTTGTCCTGTATTGCTGCACATTTCGTCAGACCACAGATACTACTCTGATCTGGGTGGTGAGCTCAGACCATGCTGGGTGGCCCACTCTGGGAAGAGAATTGCACCAGCCCATTCAACAAGGCTTCCGTGTCTCTGTTGACAAACCGTGGTGTAATTGCCCGTTATCTGCGATGCTCGGGGTAAACTGTGCAGGGCAACTTCAAACGGAGAAAGCGCAACCGTGTGCCCATTGGCCTTTTGAAGATGGCACCAGTGCCAGGGATCACGAAATATTTAGGGTCATGCGGGCATTGATGAGTACCTCCAACCATGAAGGAAATCGAGCTGGCATTGAATGCGAGGGACGCCATGGGATGGAGTAGGTAGTCAATGAGCTGGGTTTGATGGGATATCACCAGGAAACTAGCTCAGTCTCATACAGACAATCCTTCTGCCATACTCAGTGAAAATGTCACTGTAACAAATTATTGTTAGATTCAGCCCAATGTGTCGAAGACTCTGCTGACCTACTCACAGTTACAAAGCTGCAGAACAACTGCTCATCCAATACTCTCCATCATCTGAACTCACACCAATATCCCATTCACACATAATTCCTGGAAACACTGGCTCATGTTGCAGGATACTGTTGAAAAGCCTTCATTTCAGTATTCTGGATTCTATGAACACATCCTTCCATGACATTGTCTCAATTTCGTTCTCACTGTCTATTCCCTAAAGCCTTCACATTTGTTGATACTTAAATTGATTCCCCGCCATCTCTCTCTGGCAGTGATTTTCACACCCACAGCACCCCTGTGTCATGCCACAATGTAGATATGGAGCTGTAAATGAAAGGGAGCTGCACATCCTGTCACTTACAGCATGGGCTGCAAGTTTCCCTACGCTGGGCAGTGATCTAACACAATGTTACTGAACAATGCGCTGGGATGGTGGACTCAATTCCACACCCTGGTCGCATATCTCATCTGGGTTTATGGATCAATGCACGACTGTGGTCTGCGTACCTTTCCACTCTGGGTAGATTGTCATTGTATTGCACAGTACACCAGTCCGGTTTGCACAGTGCTCACTGCTGAACACATATCTTATCTGGGTTTATAAACAATGCACTACTATAGTGTGCACAGTGTTCCGCTCTGGACTGATTGCAGGGTGGTGTTCAGCAACACACTAGCCTGGGCTGCGCAGTGCTCCTTTCCAAACAGATATCTCCTCTGGGTTTATGGTGTCTGGTCTAGTTCGGTGAGGTGGATTGAGAATATGCCTTTATTTTGTTCGCAATCATGTGATTGGACCCTCCAAATTCTGACTCCTCCGGCCAGTCCCATTCTTCAGTCTACCTCCATCGTTTGCCAACATGTTGTCGATGAGTAATTGTCCCGTTTTAATGTGAACAACTGTTCTCTCTATTTCTCTGGTCTTTGGCCTTGCTCACCCTGGAGCATCGGGATTCACCGCAATAAACCTCAGTAAGGTCACTCCTCAGAAACAACACTCCAGGGAACATAGGCCCTGCCCATTCATACTCTCCGTGTAGCTCAAAATCACTCGCTACCATCACCCTACCCAACACTGTCAATATACTTGGAAAAATTTTCTGCACGCTTTCAACTTTAAAAACATCTTGCCTACAGCAGTGAGAACAGAATTAAAAGCAGTATTACAGAAGTGGCTGAATCTAATGCGTAGGCGAAAGTGAGTATTGCGGATGCAGGAGATTAGAGTCGGGAGTTTAGTGCTGGAAAAGCACAGCAGGTCAGGCAGCATCCGAGGAGAAAGGAAAACCGATGTTTCGGGCAAAAAACCCGATTCGTGATTAAGGACTTTTACCCAAAAGGTCGAAATTTCCTGCTCCTCGGATGCTGCCTGACCCACTGTGCTTTCAGAGCACCACTTTCTGCACCCAGTGTATATTCCACATGCCTCCTTCTTCAAAGACAGCAATTTCTCCCCCCACGTGGTCGACGATGCAATCCAAAGCATCTCATCCACTTCCCGTAACTCTGCCT
Organism: Chiloscyllium plagiosum; assembly: GCF_037043375.1. Lineage (NCBI taxonomy): Eukaryota > Metazoa > Chordata > Chondrichthyes > Orectolobiformes > Hemiscylliidae > Chiloscyllium > Chiloscyllium plagiosum. The sequence goes on along the minus strand of NW_028270152.1, from coordinate 116,781,776 downwards.
TCAAATTTTGGCACTCCAAACCCAATAGGGAAAGAACACTCTGTTCCTCAACTTCCATCCCACCAAATCTCCAGATACAATGCATTATTGTCCCCCATTTGCACCACCTACAAACAGACCCCACCACCAGGAATATATTTCCCTCCCCACCCCGATCTGCGTTCGATAGATAACATTCCCGGCGCGAATCACTTGTCAGGTCCACGCCACCCAACAACCCACACTCCACACCTGGCACCTTCGCATGCAACCACAAGAGTTGGAAAACCTGCACCCTCACCTCCCCCTCACCTCCGTCCGAGACTACAAAGGATCCTTCCACATTCTTCGGAGTTTTACCTGCATTTCCACACACGTCACCTACAGTATCCGTTGCTCCTGATGTCTCCTCTACATTAGGGAGACAGGACGCCAACGTGTGGAACACTTCAGAGAACATCTCTGGGACACCCGCACCAAACAACTCCTCTACCCCGTGGCTGAAAACTTTGACTCCCGCTTCCACTCCACCATGGACATGCTGGCCCTCGGCCTCTTCCACCGCCAAAACCTTAACCACCCGACTCTTGGAGGAAGAAAGACACGTCTTCTGCCTTTGGACCTTGGAACCACATGGGATCAATGTGGATTTCACAAGTTCTGTCATTTACCTTCCCACCAACTTATCCCAGTTCCAATCTTCCAACTCAGTACCGCCGGATGACCTGCCCTACCTGTCCATCTTCCTTTCTACCTATCCGCTTCACCCTTCTCTCTCACATATCACCTGCAACCCCAACTTCATAAACATTTCACATTCTCAGCTATCTTCCCCCAACCCCACCTATTTCCCATTTATCTCCCAGCACCCTTGGGCCACAAGCCTCATTCCGATGAAGGGCTTACACAAGAAATGTCAATGCTCCTCTAATGCTGCCTGACCTGCTGTGCTTTTCCAGTAACACCTTCTCTACTCTGATCTCCAGCGTTTGCAATCCTCACTTTCTCTCTTGAGTTAATTTGTTCAGAAATTTCCCCACCAGACATTTCTTGCAGCTAATCTGTTATCTTATCCCTGTAGCTTTATAAACAGAGTAGGACATATACAGCCCTGCAGTGCTCTGATAAAACTCCCACATTCAAGGAAAAAGTCAGAAAAAATTGAAAGATTTATAGTCCGGCCATCTGTAACCCTCATCCATTCCATCGAGACCGAGTAAATAATCCCTTTTATTATGATATGGAATGTAATGTAAGAAAGGGTTTAACTTTCCCGGTTTGTTTGGTGACTGTGATTAATGTCAGTCGCCATATATTCTAATTATTGCAGTGGAAAGTTTCCATCTCTTAATGATATATGGGCTTCGTTCAATGTGTTATCCCATAGTATGAGTGGGATAATCACCGACAGCACTAACAGGGATCAGCAGCTCCAGATGGAGAAGGGGAGGAGAGATCATAATCTGAGAACGTTAGAGTTGAATGTTACAACAATGGATAAGAATCTGAGAACATTAAACTGGAATGTTCCATCAATGGATCAGAATCTGAGAATATTAGACTGGAATATTCCAAAAATGGATCAGAATGTGAGGACATTAGACCGCAATGTTCCAACAATGTATCAAAATCTGAGAACGTTGGACTGGAATGTTACAACAATGGACAGGGATTTATCCGATTACGCTGGTTTCTTTCTACATATTATGATTGGTTGTCATTTAATTTGCAGACCTATTATGCTCTTCTCATTATTCAATGTTTTTATTATCCTCTCCTGACTACCGTTTGCGTCCCTGGTAAGTCTCACCATCCAGATATTTTTCTATAAACGAGTTATGACTGCATTACTGTTATTTCATGTCGTCTTCACTCCTTGCCACTATTATTGTTCATGTTGAGACCCTGAATCCACACATTCACTCTGCATATCACGACTAATGGCACCAGTGAACTTGTTCAATTACTGTCTGCCTTCTTGATTCAGACTGTTACTCAAGGGCCTCTATGTTAACCTACTCACTTTCAGATGTGAAACATTGTCTCACTGCCCTTGTTATTTAAGTATTGGAAACGTGGAGGTCATTATCCTCTATTATGTTTACAAACTCTGTTTCCTTCCTGGAACTCCATCCCATCCGTGGTAAATATATTTGTGGGAACTGGGCATTGCTGGCTGGCCAGCATTAATAGCCCATTCCGAGTTGCCCATGAGAAGGTGATGGTGAGCTGGCCTCTTGAACCGCTGCAGTCCACTTGCAGCGTGAGGGAGGGAATTCCAGGATTCTGACCCAACGACTGAGAAGGAACAGCGGTATATTTCCAAGCCAGGGTAGTGAACGGCTTGGAGGGGAACATGTAGGTGGTCATTGAAACAGACGGATCTCAAGTTTGGTGACCCCTTTGGCCATGAGCTTATTTCTGACATCATGCCCTGATCATTATTAACTTTATCTATTCGCTGCTCCAGATTGTAATTCACTGGCTTAACCCATCTGCTGTTTGAACGTTGAGCTGTGTAACACAGACTTAATGATGACAATAATCTGCTGCTGACACTGTCGGGTTGAAACCTGCAGAAACAAAACTGATTCGAACTCACACCAAAATTTCATCCATCTGATATTCCTGTGCACGCTGAGCTATATCGCTATGGTGTCTGGCAATGTATTTATTTTAATATTCACAAGCTCTTTAACTCATCTGTCCATGAAACTTCTCTCGGTCTCTCTGTGTCGATTATCCCAATCCCTGCCAGTGGGTCATAGTAAACCTGGTTTCCTTTAAGTGTATTTTTTCTCATGCAATTATTTTCACATGCAACCACCCCAACACCGCCCCCCCCCCCTCCAAACACACACCTTATACTGGTCATATGGAGATAGAAATATTTCCCTGATGTGTGTATTTGGTGTGTGTATCGTTCCTATATGATAGTAAAAGTTTTCAATACTCCTCATGCTGGGCACACAATCCAGTTTACCGAGTAGTACACGAGCATGGCCTGCACACCTCTTCGTATTAGTCTGTCATCTTCTCCCAGTTTGAAGTGTTATGTGAAGGAGATTGCTGTTCGGAAAATACCTTTACTCAATATGAAAGATGGTCTGTGCATGTCCACCGAACGTCTGACGTCTGTGTTTGTCCCTCTGAGTTCATTGTGTAGTCAGTAACACGAGGAAGCCGCTAGAGTATTATTGTAAAGGACCAGGTATCTCACATCTCTGACAATGCTCGCCCTTAAAAAAAGGCTATTGTCTCGTTTTCTTTAAAGAGTTATTTTAAAAGCCGAACTGCGTACTGCAAACGGCTGAAGTAAATAACTTAGAAGGCTTTTCAGGCTTTTTAAAAAAATACATATTGATAACAATGGCCAGCTCTCACGGACCTGGCTTTCCAGTTTTTCTGAGCTATAACAGTCACCAGGTGCTTGCAGTCGGAGATAGGTTGGATGCTTTCAGTAAATGATCCCTCACTGCAATTCTCTCTGAAATCTGTCTTGATGCTGTTTCCTCCTGGATTGGAGAACTGCGTGCAAGACTGATTGGCCTTGGATGTGTCTTTTTGCCAAGAATGAGTTTATGGGGTGTTAGTACATTGGAACAATTCATCAGTAGATGGTACTGTATCTATTAATCTGTTAAGGTTTCCAGTAGTTGAGTTATTCTAAACTCCTCTTCTATGTATTTTTATTAGAGTGTTTAAATAAATTGTGTTTTGCTTAAAGTTGAGTGGTTTAACCAACCGCATCACATCTGGAACACCCATTTCACATCTGCCTTTACTATAAAGTAATGGGGCGGCACGGTAGCTCAATGGTTAGCACTGCTGACTCACAGAACCAGGGAGTCAGTATTAATTCCTGCTTTCGAATGTGTGGAGTTTAAACATTCTCACTGTGTCTGCGTGGGTTTCCTTTGGGTGCTCTGGTGTCCTCCCACAATGCAAGGATGTGCAGGTCAGGTGAATTGGCCATGCTAAATTGCCTATCGTGCTAGGTGCATTAGTCAGGGTTAAATATGTGTAGGGGAATGGGGTTGGGTGGTTTGGTCTTTGGTGTGGACGTGTTGGGCCGTAGGGCCTTTTTCCATTCTGTTAATAACCTAACCGAAGACAAGGTTGGCGACCAGGCATTCTGCTCTGGTTCATAGCAATCTGAGGACACTTGCCCGGTTCGAAATCGATAATTCCAGATCGGGTTCAGGATTAGAATCCCTACAGAGTGGAAGCACGCCTTTTGGCCCAACAAGTCCACACCAACCAGACGCATTCTCCTCCCCTATTACACCATATTTACACCTGACTAGTGTGACTAACCTACACATCGCTGAACAGTACGGGAATTTTAACTTCGCCATTTCGCCTAGCCTGCATATGTTTGGGCTGTGGCAGGAAAATGGAGCACCTGGAGAACACGCAGGGAAGGCGAGAATGTGCAGAGGGAGATTGTTGGGCTCAAACGCAGCGTCTTGTAATTGTTAGTTTCTTTTGGTCTGGGTATTGAATTCGGTTGCTTTGTACAGTGCTTTGTGTAGTAATGGCTACTTCTGCCTGTAAGACTCCTCTGGGTGTGGAAAAAATGAAGTTGTAGATTTTACAAAAGGTGAGGAAGACAAAGCTGTTAGAATTGGCAGAGAAGCTTGAGTTGGGTTTGTGTTTGTCAGTGAGAAAAGGAGATATAATTACAGCTGTAGTTTGGCATTCAATTTTTGGTGTAAACAACATCAGAAACTTTGGAAATACTTAGAATCCAATTGCAAATGAGGCAGCTTCAACACGAAAAGGAATTGAAACAGTTAGAAATAAGATTAAAAGTAGAATTTAAAGAAACGGAAAGGAAGAAGAAAGACAGAAAAATGAAGATGAAAAGCAGATAGCGAAAAAGTTTCAACTTCAAACGTTAGCAATTTGATAGGAAAGTCGACTTACCTGGGTGGAGATGAAGGGAGACGGTAGGCTGGATGAGGAGGATAGTGAGGATGAGAAACTCTATAGTAGCCAAAGGACTGATGGGGATCGGTTTAAATATGTACAGGCATTGTCGAAATTTGGTGAAAAGGATGTAGAAGTCTTTTCAATTTCATTTGAGAAAGTGGCTATACGGATGCAATGGCCACTGACCATGTGGGTTTACTTAATCCAACCAAAGCTGGTCGGTATAAGGTGTGAGGTATTTGCTATCGGAAGAGATATCTGGAGATTATGAGGAGGTGAAGAAAGACATCTGAAGTTTCTATGAGCTTGGGCCAGAAACAGCAGACAGTGTTTTAGAATGTAAAATAGCGTCCCTGGTGAAACGTACATTGAGTTTGAAAGGATTAAACAAAGTAATTTTGAAAGCTGAGTGAGGGTATTAAAAACAGAGCAATCTATGAGATTCCTAGGGAGATTCTTACTTTGGAGGAGTTCAAAAACTCACTTCCAGCAGTCGTGAGATTCGTGGGGAAGAGCAGAGAGTTAAAATGGCATGATTATAATCTGAAATGGCTGATGATTATCAGTTGATCCATAAATCAAAGTTTGGCTTCCGGGAGGGCTTGAGAAGAATGTGCATGATCTTAAAATATATATCTGTGTGTAAAGTTTAGTGGCGTCGGCCAGGAGTAGCAAGTAAACAGGTTACAGCATTAAGAGTTACAGAAACATGTAAATCCTTTCAGTTGAGACATGATGAGATATGTCATTGAGAAGGACTATGATGGAGATGAGAAGTGCTCCATTATGTTTGGAGTTTCCTGTGACAACGTCAGTTGTGACATATTTCACAACTGGGAAGGAGGCCTTGAGTTTGGTGTTGACGTTACAACATTTCAGCATTTAAGTTGCCAATAGCGTGTCAAGACAAATATATATACTGATCATAACGCCTGAACGTTTTTGGACAAATTTAAGGAGAAAATTTCCAGTCTGATCAGACAGAGGTTATTATTGTTGCCATTCAATTTGGAAGTTGTACAGGTGACAGGACGAGAACCCCTACTTGCTGACAAGTGGTCGAGACTAAGATGAAGAAAATCAGAGGCGATCTGTGGCAGAAGTAAATTGACTGAAATAGAATATAGTTTTAAATGTTTGCATGCTTTGTGGCAATGTAATATGTTTGTATTGCAGTCTACTGAAACAGTAAGAATAAACGGTTTAAAATGAGGCCATCTTTGAAAATTGATGTTTTATTTTTCATTTTAGAAGAGTTATTTTCTCTTGTTCTTTTTTGAATAAAGGTTTTAAAGGCAGAGATCCTGTACTGCCACCTGAAAACAGCTTAAGTAAATAACTGAGAAGGCCTTTAGGTTTTATGAAAACGTTAGTAACAATGGAAGGGCAGTGGCCACCTCTCCCAGACAAGGTTTTCTCGTTTTGTTTTTAGCTGCAGCATTCAGAAACTGCTTGGGATCCCAGAAGGGTTGGAAGTTCCAATACATGATCCCCAGCTGCTATTCTCTCTGAAAACTCTCTTAAAGTTGCTTCCTCCTGCATTGGAGAACTGCACATAAGATTCTGTGTTTGAATTTACCTTTTTGCCAAGGGATGTGTTTTTGGGATGTCCCTGTATTAGCGCAGTTAATTAATAGAAGGCACTGTATCTAATGGTAACATAGGTGTTCCAGTAGAGAAGCTATCCCAAATTGTTCTTCCCTTTGATTGTGTCTTAATTGGAGCTTTTGAATGGATTACATTTTGCTTAATGTTGAGTGGAGTGACCAGTTGCAACACATCTGGAAGACACAGTTAAATCTACATTTAAAATAAGGGTAACAGTTAGAGGTGGGAAGGGGAAGAAGCAGGCAGTGCAGGGATCCCCTGTGGTCGTTCCCCTAAAAAATAAATATACAGCTTTGGAAACTGTTGGGGGGGACAGCGTTGCAGGTGTAAGCTGCAGTGAAGGGGTCTGTGGCTCTGAGACTCAGAAGGGAAAGGGGGAGAGGAGGAGAGCGCTAGTTATAGGGGACTCTCTAGTTAGAGGGACGGACAGGCGGTTCTGTGGACATGTGCGAGACTCACGGATGGTTTGTTGCCTCCCGGGTGCTAGGGTCCGAGACGTCTCAGACCGTGTCTTCAGAATCCTTAAGGGGGAGGGTGTGCAGCCAGAAGTCGTGGTGCACATTGGCACCAACGACATAGGTAGGAAGAGGGGTGGGGAGGTCATTCAAGAGCTCAAGGAGTTAGGCTGGAAGCTAAAAGCTAGGACAGACAGAGTCGTCATCTCTGGGTTGTTGCCGGTGCCACGTGACAGTGAGGCAAAGAATAGGGAGAGAGTGCAGTTGAACACGTGGCTGCAAGGCTGGTGTAGGAGGGAGGGCTTCAGATATTTGGACAATTGGACTGCATTCTGGGGAAGGTGGGACCTGTACAAACAGGACGGGTTGCACCTGAACCAGAAGGGCACCAATATCCTGGGGGGTAGGTTTGCTAGCACTCTTCGGGGGGGTTTTAACTAATTTGGCAGGGGGATGGGATCCGGACTTGTAGTCCAGCAAGTAGGTTAGCTGTTTGTCAGGATGCCCAAGACTGTAGGGAGGCTGTGGAGAAGGTAGCACTGACAGGGACTACTTGCGGACACAGAGATGGGCTCAAGTGCGTATACGTCAACGCAAGGAGTATCAGAAATAAGGTGGGTGAACGTAAGGCGTGGATCGGTACCTGGGACTACGATGTTGTGGCCATCACGGAAACGTGGATAGATGTGGGACAGGAATGGCTGTTGGAGGTTCCTGGTTACAGGTGTTTCAGTAAGATTAGGGAGGGTGGGAAAAAAGGAGGGGGGGTGGCATTGCTAATTAGAAATGGTATAACGGCTGCAGAAAGGAAGTTTGAGGGGGATCTGCCTCTGGAGGTAGTATGGGCTGAAGTCAGAAATAGGAAAGGTGCAGTCACCTTGTTGGGTGTTTGCTATAGGCCCCCCAATAGCAGCAGAGATGTGGAGAAACAGATTGGGAAACAGATTTTGGAAAGGTGCAGAAGCCACAGGGTCGTAGTCATGGGCGACTTCAACTTCCCAAATATTGATTGGAAGCTCTTTAGATCAAGTAGATCGGATGGGGCGGTGTTTGTGCAGTGTGTCCAGGAAGCTTTTCTAACGCAGTATGTAGATTGTCCAACCAGAGGGGAGGCCATATTGGATTTGGTACTCGGTAATGAACCGGGACAAGTGGTGGGCTTGTTAGTGGGTGAACATTTTGGTGATGGTGACCACAATTCTGTGACTTTCACCTTGGTTATGGAGAGAGATAGGTGCGCACAACAAGGTAGATTTTATAATTGGGGGAAGGGAAATTACGATGCTGTAAGGCAGGATTTGAGGAGCATACGTTGGGAGCATAGGCTGTCAGGGAAGGATGTGGTGGAAATGTGGAACTTTTTCAAAGAGCAGATACGACGTGTCCATGATATGTATGTACCTATCAGGCAGGAAAGAAATGGTCGTGTGAGGGAGCCTTGGTTGACGAGAGAGGTTGAATGTCTGGTAAAGAGGAAGAAGGAGGCTTACATAAGGTTGAGGAAACAGGATTCAGACAGAGCAGTGGAGGGATACAGGATAGCCAGAAGGGACCTGAAGAAAGGGATTAGGAGAGCTAAGAGAGGGCATGAAAAATCGTTGGCGGATAGGATCAAGGATAACCCCAAGGCATTTTATGCGTATTTGAGAAA